>NW_027142357.1:33130417-33605417 GCF_026170545.1 Melanerpes formicivorus | reverse complement strand
GTATCACACAACTTTTTCTTTACCTAATTAATTCAACGCAGCAGATGCATTAACTATGTTTTCATGTTGGCTTCAGTGAGACTCTCGGGAGCCAAATGAAATTACAGTGTTTCCTGGCACCTCTGCAGGGAATGTACCTCAGGGAAACCTGTAGACACTGAAAACAGTGTCAAAATGCTGCTGCACTTTAGAGAGACTTTAGAGAGCTTTTTGTGTCACTGAAACTTTACAAATGTCCCTGGAGAAAAATGAGCCTATCATAAGCCTATATGAGGATGCACTACTATAAAGCTTGCATTTCATCATTCACAGCAGAACTATGCCCCTTCTGTACATATCAGAGTTTGGTCAGTGTTGACACCATTAAAATCAACAAGGGCAGTAAATTTGGACCCTCCTAACCCAGCATGTGATGCCCTCCTCCACAGTATGGTCTGCTTCATCCATCGCTAAAATTCATCTAATTATGAAATAGCCTCCATCTGCTTCCTCTGCTTATCTGGATGGAAAAAGAGAGACATGGACTGAATTTAAGTGAATTAACTCAATACAGCTAAAATGATTTAAGCAATGGTAGGTGGTCTGACTACCTCTTTCTTTGGTTTCCAACCAGAATTGGGCTAATACATCAGTAAATTTGTGTCTTGCTTTTAAATAGTATTTCTAAGGCTCTTTACTACCTCAGGGAAAGGAAAAGGAAAAGGAAGATTAGTGCTAAGTATCAGTGGGAAAGGAGTTTCAAAAGCACTCAATACTGAAATGAACTTTGATCCCATTTAGGGTACCAGAGATGTCATCACTGCTTTAAACAAGACCAATGCAAAATATCTTGGAAAATCGGATGCAAAGATGCTTCTTGTGTTGAAATCTACTGACTGGCTGTCTGTGTTTTTTCCCATACCATATTCCCCCTTTTTCAAAAAGTTTAAAAAAAGAAAGAAAGAAATTAAAGGTTACAAAGAAAACTCAAACATATCCTGAGGACATCAGGAGGAAGAAAAAGCATTTTCATATCTGTAATGCTATTGTTGTAAGGTTCAACTTAATAGCTACAAAATATTGCAGATGCATAGCTGGAAGGGACAGCTAGGACAGCCTGCGGAGATCTGTTGTTCAAATTAAGAACCTTTTCATTTTGACAGAAGCATGATATGCAGCTGGGTATCTAATCTTTATCAGCAGCCTTATCACAAAATGAACACAAAGCAGAAAAATACTGCATCTGGTAATTGCTTTGCAACAAATAATGCCCTCTGTGGGGACATAAAGCTGACAATAGCAGCTCTACTGACAGTACTCCTTGGGGTTTAGTACTGGATTCACCTACATTCTTCCTCTGAAGACTACCTGGTTTTGTGTTAGGACTGCAACCAACAGAATCAACCATCCAGGTTGGAAGAGGCCTCCAAGATCACCAAGTTCAACCAATCACCCAACCCTAACTAATCAATTAGACCATGGCACTGTCTCATCCAGCCTCTTCTTAAACATCTTGAGGGATGTCGACCACACCTCCTCCAATTCCAAGCTAATTCCAATGGACAATCTCTCTTTCTGTGAAGAACTTCTTTCTAAGATCAAGACTAAACTGACAGAGCTTGAGACTGTGTCTGTCCTCTTGTTCTGTTGCTGACTGCAGTCTTACTGAATTGGAGAGAATGGGGTGGGAGAGGCTAAATAACTGAGATCAAACTAAGGTACAGCAATACATTAGTTTTGCTAAAAATAAATCCTCAGATCACAGCAGTCCTTGTCCCAGGAAAGTAACTGTATTACAAGTTCAGTAGTTTTACAAACAAGAAAGATATTTTCCATTTAGTTAACTAGTATGCTGCAGCAACTGCATGCCAATTGAAATGAATTTTACTTTTGAAAGAAATAGCTTTTCATACTTTTCCCCAGTTTAAGAAACAAGCTGTGTCCTGAACATTTGATATTATTTCTCTTTCTTTCATCATCTTCTCTGCATAGAATTGTTTTTTTTCTTGAGGATTTCAGGAGCTTTTAAGTTAAACAGGACTTAAAAAACCCCAAGCTATTGTTTATGCAAAAAGAAGAAAATAAAAAAGGAGAAACCTGAGAGGAAGCTCAGATTTTGATATCTCCTTCATTAAAGGAAGTTGGAGGGGCAGAGTGCCTGGAGAGCACGTTCCCCTAAGGGGTCAGTGCAGAGAACATGTTATATCTGAAGTATGTGCTAAGTACAGAGGCAAGATGAAGCAATGCTAGTCAACCACAATACAAAGGAAAAAGCAAATTATTCCTGTAATTCAAAAATTTACTTCATTGCAGGCATTAATTTGGGATTTCTATAAAATAGTAAGGAAAAATATGAAGCTTTGGCTTGTGCCCCATTTGCTGCAAGCTGCTATTTTTCTCACTTTGAAAAGATTGTCACTTTTTGAAAAAGTCAAATACATTTTTCTTAATTCCTAAAACTCTCCATTTTCCTAAGACTTGTTTCAGAATCATGACATTGAATATGCATGACATGGAATATGCACGTGAAACAGCAGCTCATGCAAAACAGAAGGTGTGTGGGGGGGAAAGTAAACAAGAATTTGGAGAACACAACAAATAACTATTCAGTATTCAAAGACTGCATCACATGATCACAGAATGACACAGAATCACCAAGGTTGGAAGAGACCTCAAAGATCACCAAGTCCAACCTGTCACCCAAGAGCTCATGACTACTAAACCATGGCACCAAGTGCCACATCCAATCCCCTCTTGAACACATCCAGGGAGGGTGACTCCACCACCTCCCTGGGCAGCACATCCAGTGGCTAACAACGCTCTCTGTGAAGAACTTTCTCTATGATATCATTGATAAGGCTTGATAAATAGCCAGTACAACATCCTTTGGGTTGCTATTTGTCAAAAGATACAGTTCAATCAATCGAAACATATTTTCACTTTAAGGTCTTGTTCTCAGCTGGGATAAGCAATGACAAATGATGGCATATAATATTGTCTTATTAATGTTGGCACACACTCACATGTTCCTACCATCTTCTTTCCCATTATGATGAACCTTCACCATTAATTGAAAGGACAGGGCAGAACTCACTCTGCTCTGTAGAAAATTAGACAAATTGACGTGCATTCATAAGCTCACATTTTCCCACCACAGTTAGTGTAATACTGACCTTAGATCTCTTGACATGAGCTCATGTTTCTCCAGCTCACAGGTATCTAATTCCTGGCACAGAGATGAAAAGTACTTAGCTGTAATTTCCCCTATGTATTTACACATTTTGCTTGGCAGAGAGCTCTGCAGCACAATACCGGCAGAGAGGTCAAATCTGGATCTTCCCTCAAATTCCATCACCCTATTCTTGTCACGACAGATAAAGAATAACCCAGCCCTTTGGCCTACTCACTGCTAGTTTCTCTCTTAACAATCAAATGCTTCTATGGTGCATTTTTCTGAGGCTATTTTTGGACCTGTGGTGCTTTGAGCCAGAAGGATATACAGGTTCTAAATACAAAAATCTACTCCTTTTGTTAGAAAGGGTAAATAAAAGTATCCTCCATCTGGGGCCAGGTGCCATATAAATATTCCTTGCTTGAAGTACATAACAGTGCTCAGGTTTATGTACTGAGCTTCAGTGAAAATCCCTCTGCATGTTGGCCTGGGTTGGCCTGAGTAGAAAGTGAAATAAGAGAAAAATAAAAATCTCAGCAAAGTCCACAAGTTGAGCAGCACTTAGCATAAATTCAGAGTGTTCCAATTTATGGCACGCAGGAGTAGACTGTTGGAAACTGTCCCCTGAAATATCCCTGAATTATTTTAAATTGCATTACATAAAGATAGAGGAAAGGTCACAGAAGAAACTGTGTCTACATAAAGTTCTGCTGGAAAAACTCATTATGGAAAATTCCATTAATTTCGTTTAAATCTATCTGAAAAGTAACACAAATCCTACCATAATGTGAACCTGTGGATATAAGGGGTCTTGAAAAATTCAGAAGAAAGCTCAGCTAAAATGTTTCACTTAGAACAGCAATAACCATAAGTGTTTTCATAAGTGAGTAAAACAAAAAAGTTGAAGTAGCAATTAACAGTCAAAAATATATTCCATCGACACATGCTCCTCTATAACTTGTGTGGCTTGTGCATATCGACTTGATGGAGTAGAATAGAATAGAATAGAAAATAGAATAGACCAGGTTGGAAGAGACCTTCAAGATCATTGTGTCCAACCTATCATCCAACACCACCTAAACAACCAAACCATGCAACCAAGCACCCTATCAAGTCTCCTTCTGAACACCTCCAATGATGGTGACCCCACCACCTCAGTATCACAGTATCACTTAGGTTGGAAAGGACCTCGAGGATCATCGAGTCCAACCTATCAACACAGACCCCATGACTAGACCATGGCACCAAGTGCCATGTCCAATCTCCTCTTGAACGCCTCCAGGGATGATGACTCAACCACCTCCCTGGGCAACCCGTTCCAATGACGAATGACTCACTCGGTGAAGAACTTCCTCCTCACCTCGAGTCTAAACCTCCCCTGGCGCAGCTTGAGACTGTGTCCCCTTGTTCTGGTGATGGTTGCCTGGGAGAAGAGACCAACCCCTTCCTGGCTACAACCACCTTTCAGGTAGTTGTAGAGGGCAATGAGGTCACCCCTGAGTCTCCTCTTCTCCAGACTAAGCAACCCTAACTCCCTCAGTCTCTCCTCATAGAGACTTAATTTTTGCTTTATTTGTCAGGCAGTGTTCAGCATAAAATGCATAATGAACAGTACCAATCACAAAACTAAATCACAATAATTTGATGCTATTTTGAATAAAAAGATATGATTAAAGTAGAAATTGGTGTAACATAATATCTCATCACCTGTGATAAAATACTCTGAAATGTTTAAGAACCTGTATCACATTTTCCATTAACTAGGTATAACTACAATTGATTAGAATGCACTTTAAAATAATTCTCTTGAGTAAAACCATGATATTACCAGAGGCAGACAGGACAAACCAAGAGGAAGAAATTGGCATTTCACTATTTGCTGTAATATGGTATGAACATTTTTGATTGGAATAACATCTCTGTATCAGCAGACTAATACCAGCGATTATCTTCAGTAATATTCCCGTGCTTTTGAGTTTAAAAATTGATTTCCTGTATAAAGAACAGCATGCTTTAAGATAGGATTTTTTTTTTCTGCAACATAGCCTAGAGCACAGTGTTCGTTTGTACTACCCCACACTGATGAATTGTGACTGGGACAAATACTTCAGCTCATGACAGTATGAGTCAGGGAAACTTGGAAGGACCTAGGCCACTGGTAAATAATATTTTCCTTGAAGAAACTTGCATGCCTTCTTTTGCAGGTGCCCTGCCCCTGCAGGCTTGGTGGGAGTATGAACACCTTATAGAATCATAGAATCAGTCAGGGTTGCAGGGGACCACAAGGATAGAATAAACCAAACCAGGTTGGAAGAGACCTTCAAGATCATTGCATCCAATCCATCAACCAATCCAACCCACCTAAACAACTAACCCATGGCACCAAGCACCCCATCATCTAGTTCAAACCCCCCTGCCATAGGCAGGGACACCTCACACTAGATCAGGCTGGCCAGAGCCTCATCCAGCCTGGTCTTAAACACCTCCAGGGATGGGGCCTCAACCACCTCCCTGGACAACCCATTCCAGGGCTTCACCACTCTCATGGTGAAGAACTTCCTCCTCACGTCCAGCCTGAACCTCCCCACCTCCAGCTTCCTCTTCCTGTCCTCTGTTTAGCTTTGTTCTCCTCACCACAGGAAAGATAATTAGCTGCTGGGTGTATCTAATGGAAGGCAGTGAAACGGGTGAAGGGACTAGAGCACAGGTCTTATGAGGAGTGGCTGAGGAAACTTGTCTGGTGAAGATGAGGTTCAGGGGAAACCTGAAAGGAAGATGTAGTGTGGGGCGTTGTTAGTCTCTTCTTCCAAAAAACTAGCAATAGGACAAGAGGAAATGGCTGCAAGCTGTGCCAGGGGAGGCTTAGGTTAGATATTAGGAAAAATTCCTTCACCAAAAGGGTTGTCAAGCACATGAACAGGCTGCCCAGGGAAATGGTTTAGCCACCATCCTTGAAAGTATTTAAAACATGCATGGATGTGGCACTTAGGGACGTGGCTTAGTGGTGGATTTGACAGTGTTAGGATTACAGTTAGACTTGATGATCTTGAAATTCTTTTCTAAATCCAAATGATTCCACAATTCTGCTCTATGATTCCTCTGCCCCAAGGCAGCAAACAACTCCACAAGTCACATAACCTGGGAAGTCTTCCTGTCAGCTGAGCGGGCAGAAGTGTTTGGAGAAATAAACCACAACCACATCAACACTGAAACTTTTATCAAGGTTGCAAACCAAGTTTATATTAAAAAATAGTGCTCTCTTGCAAGAATTTCAGAAGTTCTGATAGGGTACTTTCTGCTTTTCCTTCATGATTCTTAGTGTGGCATTGCAAGCTTCCCAAATTTACCAAAAACCAGTGATAATTTTAGGGTGTTTTTGAACTTCACAGTTCTCTTCCTAGCTAATGCTTCTTTCAGATCTCAGATCTCAATCTGCTTCTTCTGTAAATTAAAGACAGCCATTTCACTTTCTTCTCATCATCAGTTAACATCTTTTCACTTACTCAAAGCTTAATTTGAATGTTTACTTTGGTCATTCTCAGAGCCCTTCTCAGGAATATTAAGGAGTCTTATAGCTGATGTTTAAACCCAATATTGATTATACTACTACTTTCCCTCATTTTATTCTGGTCCACCTTTCTAAATGCTCTCAAATTGACAACAACTCCTCCTGAACTGGGAATAGATCTGACCTGTCTTTCTTCATCTCTGTTAACACTGATTCCTCTAATCACTTAATATATTCAACTTTTGATATGTTTGACTGTACCTTGCTGTAAAACTTTATCTAGTCTGCGTTGGACAGATGTCCATTAGGCAAGTAGCAGACATCAGGTCATGTAACTAGTGTGCCCGCACACATCACTGCATGACAATAGCCCCACATATACACCAAGGCCACCAGTCTGATGAGATGGGATCCCTGCCTGTTTGCCCTTTACAGATACATCATAGGCCTCAGCATAGGGTCCCTGAGCTGTATTGTAGTAGCTATCAAACTTACTGTGACTGACAGTTTTGGATATTGTGGTACTAAAGGATTTGTACATTTTTAGCCACTTCAGAAAAATAAAATGAAGAGACCACCATACAAAGCCAATGAATCACACTGCAGACTCTAAATTTCTATTTTTAAATATTAAAAACTACAACAAATAAATATTTCTCCATGTTTTCAGTTAGTTATATACAGGTACTAACCATAACAACTGAAACAACTGAAGATCAGAGGATTTCTAATCACAGATACACTAAATTACTGACTCTACGTGTTCTTAGTGAACTTCTTCAGGAGGATCCATCTGCGAAGGTATAATGAAAGGAAAAAGGTCTTTGGAAATCCATCAGACTAGGTTTTGATAGAAAGCATCAGCCATTGCAAATACCAAAAAAATCTATCAGAGACATCAAAGAACACAGGGTAAAAAAAAAAATACTGTAGCTGTATTCTTTGATGCTGAAAAAGTCTTTGATACACCTCTGATGGAGTGCAGGGCAGCTGACTTTATTAAAGGCTTTCCGACTTGAAATAAAAGCTCTTTAATAATTTCTTAGCTTCATCTTTGTAATAAATATATCAATATTACAGCCCAGAAATACCTGTGGTTTTTACTGGGAATATCTTTATTTGAGAAAAACACAAAGTGTTTGTGCATCAGGGTGGTTTTTAAGGAAGACAAGTTTTCTGTAACTATGGCTGTAACTTCCTGACTATAAGATAGTTTGGTTTGTTTCCACATAAATATCCACCATTTAGCAAGAACTCTTGCCCTTGGAGATATGCAGATTCACACAGAACAATAAATGTACCATTCAATACTCTACTAATGATATCTAGAAAGCAATTTGTGTGGAGATTATTTCTACTGTAATGTTGGCTGCTGAAGGTATGTGCTGCACTCCCGAGAGTGCCTAACTTTACTCACTATTTATTGAAACTTGTGGACCTGGGTGATGAAACTTTAATTAAATAAGCTCCTAAATGGATTCTTCTATTTGACCTTATGCAGTTTCATAGACTTAGTTTGCACAAGGGAGTTTACCACTAGTCCACTCAATTGGAATCTCATATTGTTCTACTCTGCTATAATGCCTTTCTTTTTTAAGGAAAGCTGGTATTTGCACAATAGTGTCTGGATTCTTTCTATTGTATTGTGAATTTATTCTTACAGCTTGCCACAGAGAAGATAAAAATGGCATTTAATCTCTGACAAAGGCCTCATTATGGTTCTTGTCTGCTTTTTTCCAAGAAGAAGTTGGTTTTCAAGACTGAGATTTTCTTAAGTTATGTTCATGATGAAAAAATCCAACTATACAAAATCATTCAGCTCTCAAGAACCCTCTGGACAATGGTTTGAAGAGTTCATTTGTATTACAGAACTAATCAGAGCAGAAGAACAAGTTGTTTACTAGGTATGCATAGATCCAGCAGTGCACTAAGTGGAGATATGTGGGCTTAAAATGTTTATCAGGAAGAAAATAAGCCAGACAGTAATAACACAAGAAAGTCGTAATCTGTGTTAATCATAGCAATGTTAAGTTACAAACTGAAAAAGACACTTAAAATCATTTATGATAATGGCTTACATTTTGCACCAATTAAGCCTTCATAATAAAAACACATCAGCAGACTATCTGTCCTGCCACTTTTACCCAGATTAAGAGAACTTTATATGCCTACTACGCTGTTAAAAATGTAACTATTAAACTACTGTTATTTTTAAACCCATTGATTTTTTGTTTGTGTTGTTTTGTTTTTTACCTTGAGCACAATCAAGTATTCAGGGCTTTAGAGCCAAAAAAAAACCCCAAACCAGACAACTTATCAGCCCTACAAAACATGCCTTATTTGGTTTGGTCAGAACATGTCTCCACGTAGATAAAGATGTGGAAAAATAATCCTATTAGGCCAAGGTAGGATGAGTCTTGTCCTTAGAAACATCATCCTCCAGCTTCATGTTCCTAGCATTCTAAAATAACATTTCAAGACTTCAAATTGCATTTTGTAATTGAAGGGGAAAAAAAATCCTGTCCTTTGGTAAAAATATTTGAATTGAGCTCATTAAAAATATCTCTTGACAGGTTATATTAAGTGCTACAATTATGTCTAATTTTGGTTCAGTACTGTGTGTTAATTTTAAGCAGTTTAAGAGGTCATATCTATTCTGACTATTTTCTCCTTGCTTTGAAAGTGTACTTCACTTCACCCCAGCTTTAATCATCATTTTATATTTGAGCTAACTGCTTTTTTCTTTTAAGTTCTCTTACTATGAGGAACAATTTGCTAGATGCACTGGCCTTACACTGGTGGAGCCCCAGTGTATTTAATATACATGTGAGGACAGACAGGAGAGACCTGGACTGCTTCAAAACATAATCACCAAGATCCTTTCCTTCCTTGGAAAGCAACAACAACATTCATACAACACACTTAGCAAAAAGAACTGAGAGCTGGAACTGAACATATAGAGGCCACTGGAAGAGGGATTAGGGAAAATACACACTTTTCACCTGAAATAAAACCAACTGATGCCACATATGGAGTCATGTGAACTTCAGGTTAACACAGAAAGCAGTGCTTTGCTCTACATTTTCATTTAAGTGAGAAGAATAATGATTTTTATTTTCTCTTTTGAAGGGTACTGTAAAACATCAATAATATACAGCAATGTCTGCCTGGGTTGAAAATTGAGAGACGAGTTTCACCTGCAAAATAACCTATAAAAGCCAGTTCTGAGTTCTTTAGATGAAGTTATTGAACTTTCATGGAGCTGAGCATGAAACCAGGCGTGATGAAAGTTCCCTATTGTACAAAATACATGCCACAAACTTCAGACAGCCAAGAGGTGTGAGACAGGGACAGGGACAAGTTGAGAATGGGTTACTTGAAGTCCATTGGATTCCTAATTCCCAGTATGGAAAGGGTGAGATAGCAACTGTAGATGAATCCTAGAACATGGCATGAGAAGGATATCTGGGATGGGAGCAGCCTTGAAACTTACAGGGAGAGCTCAAGACCAAACAGGAAGACCATCTTATATCACACAGAAGATGGAAGGGTCAGCACTTCCTTGTCATTTGAAAGATAAGTATCAGTGGAAAAACATGTCATCCCTCTCCCCTTTTCAGTCCTTCTACTTGCCAGTTTGGAGAGTAGCACTGAACCCTCAGTTATTTGCAATTTGTTTACAAGATTATGAAAGCAAATCTTGAAAGTCCATCTTTTTAAGAAATTTCTTTTGATGGAAAAGATACAAGCCATGGACAGAGATTATTTTTGCTCACTGATCTGGATGTCTCAGTGTGAGAGTCTAATAAGTTTGCCTCTCTCTATGTGAGTCAACAAAGATAAAGTGATAGCAGAGCCACTGGAAAGAAGGTGGAAAGAATCCTGTCCACCAATCCTGGATGCAAATCAGCTTGTGATTGCATCGTGATAACACGGGACTACAACAATGGACCCAAGGACCCAGCCATCACGCTTTCTGGGCAGGATGGTTTCCGCCCATCAAGTACCTTGGGCAGGGTGATACGATGGTTCCCACCACCTGTGTAAAGGAATGTGGGAGGACTTGTCTGGATGTAGATGGGGTAGACGGAGATTTCCCCCCCTCGCCTCCATCCAAAAATCTTGCCCACATACACAGCAATACACAGATTTCCGGGGGAACAGATAGCTGGATTATTTCCTTGCCTCTGGAATACCTGACATACCAACACCTGCCTGAGGACTAAAAAACTGTATAAAAGACTTGAGCAACTACTGGTTTGTAGAGAGAAACACAGGAGAGAAACAGAGGAGAAAAACGGGGAGAAAAACGGAGATGAAGGAAAACACAGGAGACGGGCCAGGCCGCTGAGAAGCCGGGACAATGCTGCTCCGGAGAAAAGAAGCTGCCCGGAGGACCACAGCTCCAGCCAAATCCTCAGCACCCTTTCTCTACAGACCCAGGCTGCCCAGAGGAGCCTCAGCACTGTTCCTGTATCAACCCAACATCTCCCCAGAGGACCACAGCTGTTCTCCAGCAAAAGCCTCACCACGGTTTCTCTACAAACCCAACATCTCCTGCAGCACCTTTCCTCCACAGACTTTAACTGTCTTGGGGGGGATGAGGGGTGTGGTAATATAATTCCTTTCCTCTTCTCTCTCTCTTCTATCTCTCGTCCCTCTCTCTCTCTCTTTTCTCCCTCTCCCTTCTTATGTCCACTTTATTTATCTAATAAATAGTCTAGCTGTTGATACTTTGGCCTCGTTTGTGCCTTTAATTTCACAACACGGGAATATTTAAAAGAACTGTGTCTCCGGACCGAGACATCTAATGTCTCCGGACCGTGACACTCAGTTGTCTCACTGCTGGAATCACAGAGGCTTTATCTCCTCAGACAGGTGGTCAGCCACTGACAGCCAGTTCTGGCTGCATTTAAGGTCAGACCTTTTAGTGAAGAGATTTGTAAGTCGTTAAATGTCAGGCATACTGAAAACAGTTAATAAATAAAGAATAATAATAATACACCATAAAGTTTGAATAGGCCTCTGTACATCAATAAATAATCACATTATGTATCACGTTGCACATTCAGTCTGAACATTTCCAACTTAAACAAAGGCAGTAACTTGACTGCCAAGTACTAAAATATGGAGGCAGGTTTGCAGGCAGATTTCTTCTCTGTGAACAAATATCCTTGTGGAAGAATTCTACAGAAGTACTGGCAACTGGCTGCCCACATTAAAAAGGGTGAGATAGCTGGAACTGATGGGTCAAGGTTTTCATGTGTAGTTTTAAAATACCACCCTATTAAATAAAACAATTTCCTCTGCTGGCTTGGATTCTGGTTTTCAGAATTTTAATATAAAATTTGATATGTTATAGAGTTGATCTCAAGGCAAGCATAGCAGACAGAATGTGAAACACAACTTTAGGAGCAGTTGGAATAGCAAATTACATTCAAGAAACATTCAAAAGTATCATTCCCAGCCGACCACAATCCTGCAGACTGAGGACTGAGAGAAAACTTAGGGCTGAAGTGCAGTGATGACTTTTCAATGACATCTTTAATTTTTTTCCATTGTTCTTTATTTGCCTGTTGGTAACAGACAAAAAAAGCCAGTGCTCTGTTGGCTTTTGAAAAACTATGTTTGTGACAGGCTAACGGCATGAGATTGAACACATCCAAGTGCCGGGTTCTGCACATTGGCCACAACAACCCCATGCAGTGCTACAGGCTGGGGTCAGAGTGGCTGGAGAGCAGCCTGGGGGTACTGGTCGATGGTAGGCTGAACATGAGCCTGCAGTGTGCCCAGGCAGCCAAGAGTGCCAATGGCATCCTGGCCTGCATCAGGAACAGTGTGGCCAGCAGGAGCAGGGAGGTCATTCTGCCCCTGTACACTGCACTGGTTAGGCCACACCTTGAGTACTGTGTCCAGTTCTGGGCCCCTCAGTTTAGGAAGGATGTTGACTTGCTGAAACGAGTCCAGAGAAGAGCAACAAAGTTGGTGAGGGGTTTGGAACACAAGCCCTATGAGGAAAGACTGAGGGAGCTGGGGTTGCTCAGGCTGGAGAAGAGGAGACTCAGGGGTGACCTTATCACTCTCTACAACTACCTGAAGGGAGGTTGTAGACAGGCGGATGATGGTCTCTTCTCCCAAACAGCCAGTACCAGAACAAGAGGACACAGTCTCAGGCTGCACCAGGGGAGGTTCAGGTTGGATGTTAGGAAGAAGTTCTATACAGAAAGAGTGATTGCGCTATGGAATGGGCTGCCCGGGGAGGTGGTGGAGTCGCCTTCATTGAAGGTGTTCAGGAGGAGACTTGATGGGGTGCTTGGTGCCATGGGTTAGCTGTTTGGGTGGGTTGGATTGGTTGATGGGTTGGACACGATGATCTTGAAGGTCTCTTCCAACCTGGTTTGGTTTATTCTAATTATTCTAATTTAATATTACAGTACCAACAATTTTCCAACTAAATGCACTGATTTACTGAGGTTGTCCTCATAGTCATATGTTTAGTACCTAGAAGGCTCAGGTGAGTTGTGAATTTAGCAGTACTGATAAGCCCAGTGATAGCAAGTAAAATATTTTTTTGAACAAATGATTGGTTCTAAGAAGCACTGGGTGCAGGAGGCGACACCAGCTCTTTGGTCAGAGTGGCACTGCCCCAGTGAGTTGGGCAGTGTGCTGCAGTCTCACGCCAACCAGCAAAGATCGCTTTCATCTCTACTGAACAACGTGTGAGAGTTCAAATCCTCACAATTTAAGTAAAACCAGTACTTTTGCATTGCCCTCAAAATCAAAAACTTCATAACATGTTCAGATTTTCAGGTCATACTGAGGAACACTTCTCTGATTTAAATGAACAATGCATCACTCAAAACTGGGAGCATTTTCATTTCCACATTTGTCCATCAAAAAGCTTCTAAATTTTGCACTTTGTGAGAATGTGTGACCTTCTTTGCAAGCAGCTTCAAGAGATCAAAATTAGTACCTAAGCATTACAGTAGCTTAAAAGTGGATGTTTTTTTTCTTCTCATAACACTCTGTCCTCCCGAGCACACTCGTGGTTTCAGAATGCCAGCCTCTTACAGCACATCATGTAGTGGAGATCTCTATAAATAGTGATTCCTCCAGGCAGGTGTCTGGAAATGCTGGCATGTCCCTTTTATGTTTGGTATCAGAATACAACCCTCCACTGTGGTACAGAGGAGGTACAGGAAGAAGTTCTAAGAGTAGCTCACATTAGTCTGAGGTCCTCAGAGATGTGTAAACACCTAAATATCCTTGAAAATGTCAGCCTGAGATGTCAGCCTGCTGAACTGATGCCAGTAGGATTGAAGAGATTTACAGATATTCAGACCTGGGCCAGGAAAAGAATAGCCAGACAAATCCTTTAGATCCCAAACATTAATACATTGGATATCGATATGACCCAACTATATTTTCAACATACCACCGGAGAACACTTTATCTGACAAAATAAATAATCATAAAATATTGGATTTGTTTACATCTGACCTGAAGAAAGGCTTCTAAGATCCATGCAGTGTGTGAGATACAGTCAGATTTGAAAAATGAAGCATTTCAGACCATATTGTCTCAATTATCTGATGATGCAAAGGGGGTTGTTGATGAGGTATCTGGCAAATACTCCACATCTCTGCTACTGGCATCTGCTTATCTAGCAGATGTTTAAAATGAAAGGCTGACAGTCTTTATGTGCTAATTAAATCTTTTTAGTTGACAAGTGCAATTTAATCTAATTTTAATCAAGAGTAATAACCACCCATAATTGCTATTATGGTGATGCTCCACTTTTACCTAGAGCCTGAAGCAAAAAGAGCAAAGATTTTGCCCGTAGGTTTTAATCTGAAAACTTCTGATCTGAGATACTTTTAAACAATAAAGAGATGAATAAAAAGGCAAAATCACAGATCAGTGGAAATTACATAGAAGAAGAGAGTAGGTATGTACTCCAAGACATGATGAGGAAACAGAAATCTAATTTAATTTGTACTGTTAAGAAAAAAAGGAGGATGTTAAGGTTGTGACTTACTCAGGCCACTGTGGAACCATTTGATCCTGATTGAACTGTAGTGTGTCAGCATCCTACCCAGTACATGTCTTCAAGAGCAAGAGTCCCAACAGCAATTGCTTGAGCAAAGGTCCATGCTCAGCATTCCCCTGTGTCTCAGGCAAGTTCACAACATGTCCACTAACTGTCCAGAGAATACAAGTGTAAGAAAATATCTAATAGTTTGTACAGGTAGAAATTCTGCATTTGTGTTTATTTAACCTCTGTCCTTTTTACCCTGAAGTCACATTTAGCAGAAAGAGGAGGCACTAAGGTATGAATTAAACAAAAATATTTCTCTTCTACCAGGTAACCTACAAGTAAGTAGCTTAGAGGAAGCCAAGTGCAGGTAAGCAAAATTGATGCGTAGTTACTTATCAGACCTGGCAGAGTAGTCTCAGGTCCTGAACTGAGCCCTCCAGGAATTAAGCCAAAAGAGGTACTCGACAAGAAGATAGTATGCAGACCAATTGCTGTGCTTTGCTCTGTTCATGGGTGGCTATAGGACCATATGTATTCTGAGAGCTGGTCTAGCTACAATAGTAATTGCTGTCAAGAGCAGGCTTCTTGCAAGACAAAAATGAGGAGAAAGCTTTCTTATTTTCCAGAACAAGCAGACTGACAATCAAATCAGACAACTCCTGCCTAATCAGAGGCAAATATGTCTCAGCTTGTTTCACGATTGGCTAACAAAGGCTGAGGTAACACCTGAGTAATTTTTCCCATGAAGAACCTGCTAGATAGGTGGCAGCAAGAAGTCAAGCCTTGCTCCAGCAGATGCTAGCCAATATTGATGTCAGCCAGTCTATCCTCATGAAGTGACAAACTGACTCTGATTTTCCAGTTAGTATAGACAAGACTATAGCATCTGCCTGACCTTGCTATTGTAGGCTAATTAAAATCTTCAAGTTAATTTCAAGCTGGCAGATAAGGTGTCCTTAAGAAAATAACTGTCATCTGTTTTAAAATTTCCACCTAGAACAATAGCCAGTAACTTAGATAATTTCCCCACCTTTAGACAGCTACATTCTGGTGGCAGTTGTATTGTGTTACTTTTGAGCTGCTTTCTGCATTTAGTGTATATACTGTATTGCACATGCTGAATAAAGATGTACATTTCTCCTCTCAAAAGTTTTATATTAAAACTGGAAGTACAATGAATTGATCAACTCAGATAAAGACTCAAATGAGACTGTGTATCTTCCAAACAGTAAATTAAGGCTTCTCATTTCTCATCATTTGAGAAGATATAAAACAATTGGCCTTCCCACTGAGCAAAAACACCATAATACCCTATATTAGAAAATGTAAATAAATTATGGGTTTTTAAGTGGTTGAGAACTTTGACAACAAAACCAACCAAGCAAAAAACCCCAACCAACCAAACAAACAGAAAAAGGAGAAGGAGGAGTGTGAAAAGGATTTCACCCAAAGTTTTCTTGCATCAAAAGTGAAAGCTGTGTCATAAAATGTGAAGTATTGTCCCTTGGTCTGAACCTTAACAGACTCTACAACATTTTGTTCTAACAAGGATGGAGAGGCTGGAAGAGAACCAGCAAACTGGCTTTGAAAGACAAGTGAAATGAGGAAAACCAAAAAGGGCTATTACTTTTTAGCTATTGCCTTCTACATTATATTCCTTTTGAAACTAGGATTTCCTCTTCTGGTTTTTTTTTTTTTCTTCTTTATTTTTTGAAAGAGAGCAGCAGAAAGTATGATGGGCAGGAAACTAAAAACATCATAAAGAGAGTCAACTGACTGTGGTGAGTGTGTGCAATAAATGGATGCACTGCTCACAGGACAAAATGCCCTTGCAATTCAGTTCCAAGCAGAGAAATGGCAAAACCTGAGAAGCTGAGTAATAGCTTTTAGCTGCTGTCACTTTAATGTCTGGTTTTTCCTACTGAACTGGCAAAATAGGATTAAAATTCCTTGTAGAAAAAAAAAAAAATAGCCCTAAGACATAGAAGGGACCAGACTTAGAGCTTTCCCTTGATGTCATTCTGATCACGTGCTTCCAGTGCCATATGGCTGTGCTGGCAGGTCAAACAACCCAAAGCACTGTGGCCAAAACGTCTTCAAACAGCACTGGCAGAATGCTTTGTCTGAAAAAAACACTGAGTAATTCAGAGCCATAGGAAAGCATGAAAGTTTTTGACAGAGCTTGTACCCACTATTTTTTTTCTTGGCTCTGTCATATAATGCCTCATTAAAATTAGGAAGAGAACCTTTATACATAACTGTATGTCACCGCAAGTGCCCAGGATGTGCGGCACCAATAGTCATGACTTGGCCTGAGGGAAGCAGAGCTGAGCTCCAGATGGAAAGAAAACCATACAAAATCTGTCGATACAAAAGATGCCTCAGAAGGAAAAATAGTTTCTAGATGCTTCAAGAAAGTCACTTATTTGGTAAGTGGAGACAGAGGTCTAAATGTGGCCACTTATAAAGCCACAACTGATACCATATTGATGCAACTGTTCAGGCACAATAACCGTAAGTGATGACTGCAGTCATAGTGGTATTATGAGAAACATTTCTGTATTATGAGAAAGTTCAGTGTGTAGCAGGAACATCTGATGTTCTCACAGAGCAGGAAAACAGCTTGAAGGCACAGGTTTCATGCTGTGTGAATCTTGTGAAATTTAGGGATACTGTTGGTTAGCAACTAGCATCTGAGCATGCAAACTGAAAGAGCCATGGCAGCAACAGAAGTGATCACATCAGGAACCACCTCACAAAACTCAGGTGATATGAGACCAGAAGGCAAGTTAGGGCGACTCTTAAGGCAAAGCTCAAGATTATTCAGGTTAGTGAAATGAGATATCAAGGAGCTAAAATTACTGAGAAAAGAGATTTCAAGGGAAGAGACACTCCAGTTTTCATTGAAAAAGGTCTAGATAAAACATCACTGAGGAGAAATATTTCTGGTACTGTTGAGTTCATAGGAGCAACAGTGAGTTATAAGACCTTTTTCTCTCTAGAAAAACAGTAAATTGAAAATGTTTTTCCTCATTATGCTACCAATTTCAGATATTAATGGTTAAGTTTTTATTACATTCTTGATGGGTAACTCTGTATTTGTTTTTTTTCTGATTCAAATTACATCAGTGGAAATTAAATTAAAAGAAGCTTCTACTTCTTCCTTTCTAAATACAAGGCACATTTGCAAAATCAAGGCATATTTAGCCCTTAATTGCAGAAGATCTCTCTGTTAAAAAATGAATAAATCTTGAATATTTGTAATTCATTCCCACAGACAGAAAGCAGAATTGCATTTAACAATCACCAAGCAGTGCACCTGTAGTGCATGAGGAGTTAAATTTAGCAGTTATCATTTGACAAACACAGTAGATGTTAGTACCTTTGCCAGAAAATAGCTAGAAAAAGCTGTTCAAGTTCTCAGTTTAAAGTTCCTGTTCATTCCTTCTACAAGGATGTATAGTATCACTGTAATAGATCACCAGGGCTGCTTTTCTCTGATGTATTGTTGCAATATATCATAAGAACTGTGTCTGACAGGAACATGAATTTCAGACATGGGCTTATTTTATATGTTTTATTTGAGGATACTCTTAAAGAAAATCAATGTGGAGTTCAAGAGCTGGCACTGGGGCTTGAGAAATTCCACAGAGCCATAAAATGCTAGAGGCGTCACAAAAGTTTAAGGAAGTGTCAATGCAGGATGAGATGGGCTACCCACAGATATTCATTTGATGAATGGAATACTAGAAATTTGTCTGGCTAAATTCTTCAACTCCTAGCTCATCATGAGCCAGCAGTGTGCCCAGGTGGCCAAGAAGACCAATAGCACCCTGGTCTGCCTCAAGAATAGTGTGGCCAGCAGGAGCAGGGAATTCATTGTGCCCCTGTACTCAGCACCGGTTAGGCCACACCTTGAGTCCTGTGCCCAGTTCTGGGCCCCTCAGTTTAAGAAGGATACTGAGACATTTGAACATGTCCAGAGAAGGGCAATGAGGCTGGTGAGTGGCCTCAAGAACAAGCCCTATGAGGAGAGGCTGAGGGAGCTGGGATTGTTTAGCCTGGAGAAGGGGAGGCTCAGGGCAGCTTGCACCACAGAAATCCTTGTTATGGAAGGATTTGAAAAGGACTTGATAGCACCCTTGGCATTAAGTCCACACTGATCAGCAAATAGGACAATTAAGGTGACAGTACATTTTACTTCCCACAGATACCAGTGTAGGTTTGTTCAGAAAACAATGTCATATAAGGATATTCATCAACAAATAAACTTAAGGAGGACTTCTCTGCCCATACTTTTGAAATGGGTTTCTACCAATCAAGATGGATTTCACAGATAAGGATGTTTGGATGTGAATGTTTCTGCTATCCAACCAGTTTAGCATGGTGTTTGCCACACCATTTGTACAGAGATCAGAGCTCAGAACATTTTACTAGTAGCAGGATTCAGGGACTAAAACAAATCCCTCTCTTTCTTGATTTTTGTCTACATGGAATTCATAAACGTTAAAGCCAGGAGAACCATTAGATCATCACATCCAATCTCCAGTATACCACAGGCTATTACATCCAATTATTCCTCTATTAAGCTCAATAATGCATAACCATCTTTCTCCTAAGGCATCAGCCTGTATTTGAGGTACCAAGAGACAGACAATCTACTATTTTCCCTGATTTTTCTTGATAATCTGAAGGTTAATATTCACAATTAAAACTATTAGCACACATTGTCTTTTGAATTTCTTTAGATCAGCTTCCAAGCATGACTTTTGCCTACTTGGCAAGATTAAAAGCTCATTTTGTATCCACTATTTTCTCCACATGAAAATACTTAAAAATGGCAATCAAACCACCTATCTTCCTGAGACACTAAACAGAGATGAGTTCTTTAAGTCTTTCACAGCAGTATGTTTTTTCTGCTCCTGAAATCTCTTCTGTTCTTTCTGTACCAATGTAAGTGTTGCAGTAGCATATAAAATATACTGATGCTAGAAAGGTATCAAGTATTGCTTCCTCTGTCTCAGCAATCCTGGATAATCAGGTATAAATAATCTCTTACAGTGTCCTGCTTCCTGTAGCCCCAAAGATAACCCATTTCTTTTATTCATGGATATGTATTTATTTGTTTTGCAGGGAGTCATGTAACATAAGGATCTCACGCTGAGTTGTTTCTTGATTCTAAGCCATAAAATTACTCATTCAAATAAAATCTAATCCTTTCTGTTTTCCTTTGGAGTAAACCAAATAAAAGCAACCTTCTGCAGAGCATTTCTAAATTCAGAATTGCACATTTCAAGGAAAAGGCTTTAACAAAACTGCAGCAAGAGTGAGCCTGGATTTTCACCCCTCGCAGATACTAGTCTGTGCTTTACAGCACAGACACACATTGCCATAGGATTGCAGGTAACAGCCAAATTTGATACAAGTTTACTTAAAATTCAGCTCAAACTGGTGACACCACTTCTATTTCACAGATTCCAGGCTTTGCCTCCCAGCACACTTAAGGTGGAGGAGGCAATACTATCTGACAGAAAAGCACTATCCACCAGGGAGGGTCCTCCAGAGAGCTTCAGAACTCCACCTATTGCTATGATCCTGTTCCTGTCTGAATTCCGAATGTCTTATCACTTTCAGCTGCAGATCTTTATTCCCTCTTGTGTGTCTCTGTGTGTGTATACGTATATATAAAGGTAAAATTCTCAGATCTCTCAATCTCTGAACCTGTGACTTTTGCAAAGCTTTGGTCTCTGAAAATGAAGAAGAGAATGTGAACTTGTAGCCTTGCAGTGCCACTGTGATCCTTCTGTCATGAACTCTCTGAAAAAGAAGGTGATGAGAATAATCGGGAGAAAATAGCTGCTTTCTTATTTGAACAGCCATGACTGTTCAGGTGCAGCAGTTATCATTAGGTCTTTTCTCAGCCAGAGTCAGTTTATGCTCTGTGCAGTGGTCTCAGTCCCAGGCAGCTGCATTTCACCTGCTGAATAGCTGTATTTTCACACAACACGATAGTGAGAGCACAGCTGCTGATTACCCTGAGACCTGAGAGTCTGTGCAGGGGCCCTATTCTTTATACCCTGTGAGGTGTAGATGGAGAAAGAATGGCTCATGCTTCACAATTTATAGGTTTAAAACAAGCATCTTTCTCTTTAAAGGGAAAACAATAACAGCACACTTTCAACCAGTATGATTACATCAGCACTTACATCCTATATTTAAAAACCTATCTCTCCTTAATTCTCTGCATGCTGCCTTCTATTATAAAAAAAATAGAGCATTATGAAGGAAGTATCTATGGTCTTTCCACTGTCCTAGCTGGTTAAGATAAAAAGCAGTAGCAGAATTACACTAGTGGAGTTCTCATTTAATAGGAAAGAGATTGCTGGTACCACTCTGCTTCAGCATAAGGGTTCAAAGAGGTTGAACCTCTGAAGAGCATCCATAGCAGTTTGGGGGTTTCATTACTCTTCCTCTCAAACCCTGGAGAACTGTCATCATGGAAAACTTAAATCTCTATCCAAACCTTGAGGATTTGCAGGAGATGAAAGCAGATCATTACAACTGTGATGTTTTGTAATGCTTAAAACATTCTTATTCATGACAGCCTTGTATAAAGAAGGAAAAAAAAAAAATCAAACCCAGCACTGGTTCTTTGTATAAAAATCTGTCTCCTTTGCCATTTCCCTGGCCTGCCAAAATCCTATTACAACACTGAATTTGCAGAATTCAGCAGCTGGTCCACCACAGCAACAGTGTGTTGCCATTAAGAGCAGTTATTGCATGCAGGGCTTTACCTTTCTGACACTTCAAACATACATTAAATATGCCAAATAAAAAATATTAATTCATCATACCACAGATAGAACACATTTCTGTTCTGCCCCCTCAGGAAAATCAGTCAGTACTATTAGATTCTCAGTAATCCCAGCAGGAATAAATGAACCCCCAACTGTGGAGCCAGATAGAGCCTTCGGGGAGACAGGTGTTTTCTTGCTGATCTCCAAAGAAGTGTCCTATTCCCTTGTACAATGCTCTGAAAATAGATTAGAATGTATTACATCCAGCCAAATAAAATATTGTCAGAGATCATGAGAAACCTGAATTTCACACATAAGGGCAGCAAAATCAATGTGTGCACTTCAGGGGGTTGTATGATAACTGCAGAATGGGAGTGAGAGTAGGAAGATGATGATGGAAAGGTGGGAAAATAATGGTTTGCCTATGTGGCCATCCAGTTGTCATCAGAAGCCATGAAGTAGGGGGGAAAAAAAGTAATCATTCAGTCAGCAGTCTCAAGAAACTTCCTTATACAATACTCCTAATGCTTTTTAAAATTAATGTGAGAGTGTTAACACTCACAGGTCATGTTCGGGACCACAGCTTTGCAGTGCCTGTGATTCCTTCACTCAATGTTATCTTGCAACATTTTCATAGAGTCATAGAATTGCTAAAGTTGGAAAAGGTCCATAAGGTCATAAAGTCCTCCAACTGTCAACCTAACATCACTATGGCCACTAAACCTTGTCCCAAAGTGCCATGTTGTGATGTTTTTTGAACAGGTCTTGGGACAGAGACTCCACCATTACCCTGGGCAACCTATTCCAAAGCCTGACCACTCTTTCAGTAAAGAAATGTTTTGTAATATCCAATCTAAACCTCCTACACCCTGGCAATGGGATAAGAAATGGTGGAGGGGGATATAATGTCCTCCCATCCTTTCCACAGTTAGATTTTGGGGACTGTAGTAAGGTTTATGTTGTTCTGTTCTAAGCTTGGTGGATGATAAGAAAATCAATGTGGACAACTTAAATCATGTGTGGGAGAACAATCTGGCACCTTCAACCAAAAGAAATACTAGAAGAGAAGAAAAAGAGATATGCAATTCTGTAGTTAGATGCTTAGGCTTATAATTCAACACTTCACAAGAGCTGGGAGCTAAAAGGGTAAAACAACCCCAAATTTGGCATCCAGAAGCTGATCCTGTGTCTGATAACTGGGGATCCTGAATCTGTTAACTAGAAAATGTTAAGGATCAGGCAGTGTTCAAACCCAGTTTCTCTTTCCTTTCTCATGAGCTTACACACTGTTGTGCAAGGCAGGACCGCATGCCAGGGGAAGACTCCCTCTGTGCAGTCTCTGCTTATGATTTTTCTTTAGCACCTACTGCTGCCATGTGAAGGAACAGTGCATTCAGCTCTATGGATCTCAAGTGTACCCCTTCTGATCCTTCTTACATGCTTACAAAAGAGAGCTACTTCCTATGTAACTAATACTCTGTGTTTACTTAAAAATGCATAAAACACATGGCTAATTTCATTAATTACCTTCTATCATCAACAGAATTACTTCAGGCAAGCACTGATACTACTGCTGCTTCTCTCCCCTTCTTTGCTTCACACAATGGAGAATATCTCCACAAAACTCCAGCTAGGGAAAAAAAAACCAAAACCCTAATATGTTTCCTCGGTAGGTTATGATAAAGATTTTGAGTCAGTTCTTTTTAAACATCTCCTTTTTCAGATGTTATTTCCTAAACTTCAGGAAATACTTTGTATCAAAGATAATGAAAAGATAACCATTCTATCTGTTCCTTGTCTTCCAGGTAATCAGTGCACTCAGCCATAGAGGGGAAAGAAGAACAAAAATAAAATGCAGGGAAAGGTGAGAATGAAGTGATGAAGAGTCTACATTTTTCTTTCCTCTATCAGTAGTTTTTCAATGAATTACAATTGAATATATGTTAGGAATTCATGAACCTTGCCTGATCTTAAGCAGGACAAAAGAGAACACAAAATACAGAAAATAGCATCCAAACCGCTACCAAACAGACACAAATCCACTAAGTAGCCAAAACATATAATATAAAGAGAGATTTTTCTTACCTTAAATATCATGTAAATACAAAAACCCAACAGCATTACTCAGGCACATCAAATGCTTTAAGCTCTTTTATGTTATAAGTCTGTAGGCTATTTCCCCTTGTACAAAAGTATAACGTTCAGATAAGCAAACACAAAAGGAAAGGTTCCTTTTTTCCTCTCTCCTGATTATGGGGATGCCTTAACCCCTACATCATTTCACAAGTGATCTCCATGAATACTAATTCAACTCCTCCTGACCAGAACAGATTCAAAGGAGTATTTGGGATAACCCTAATTCTGACAGAACAATGGTTCACCCATTCTTGTGAAAACCAAGAGACAGGACCTCCAATCACATCTTTTGGATATGTTTTTGGGATCCATAAAAGTTGCACATAAAAGAGGCAGAACCACTGCCACATGCATTTTGTAAAGATATCCTAATTATTGAGTATAATCTGTTTCCAAATGACAGGTGGAATGCATCTCTTCACCCTGTGATAGATATTCAGCTGTCACCCAGGTAATACACACCACATAGCTTAGGTAGGTTTCCATAGAGGGAACATCTTCCCCAGATATTTGGTGGGGGGTGGATTCCTCTTGGTGGCAAAGCAGACAAATTGATATCCTTCATCAGGATGAATCCTCAGGCTTAAATTATAAAGAGTGTTTATATACTGTTACTAAGTTCAAAAATTGTGTGTAAGTAACTCTTGTTCAACTTTAAAACAAGCTGAGTGCTTACAGTTCTCAGGGGAACTTTAGGCATTAAGTAATCATCTAGAATAAAAATCTGGTAACAACAGAGTTGACTTTTAAACTCTAAAATACAGACTCAGAGGGATAATGTTTCCTTAAGTGTTTTTTTGAAGTGGTTTTAGTATTTTAGCTATAATGTCTTCCTTTTCACAAAAGAACATATAAATTTGATTCAGTCTGTAGAAATTCTTAGTGCTGTAAAATTCAGGTATGGGTGCTTGTTTTTGTGAATGGTGATGCTTATCTGATCAATCACAAAAGAATCATAGAATCAATAAAGTTGGAAAAGACCTCAGAGATCATCAAGTGCAACCTGTCACCCAACACCTCATGACTACTAAACCATGGCACCAAGTGCCACGTCCAATCCCCTCTTGAACACGCACGGGATGGTGATCCCACCACCTCCCTGTGTAGCCCATTCCAATGGCTAACTCTCTCTGTGAAGAACTTTCTCCTTACCTTGAGCCTAAACCTCCCCTGGTGCAGCTTGAAACTGTGTCCTCTCTTTCTGGTGCTGGTTGCCTCAGAGAAGAGACCAACGTCCTCCTGGTTACAACCTCCCTTCAGGTAGTTGTAGACAGCAAGAATGTCTCCCCTGAGCCTCCACTTCTCCAGGATAAACAATCCCAGCTCTATCAGCCTCTCCTCGTAAGGCTCTCACCAGCCTCGTTGTCCTTCTCTGGACACGTTCAAGTGTCTCAGTATCATTCTTAAATTGAGGGGCCCAGAACTGGACACAGTACTCAAGATGTGCCCTAACCAGTGCTGAGTACAGGGGCACAATGAATTCCCTGCTCCTGCTGGCCACACTATTTCTAATGCATGCCAGGATGGCGTTTGCCTTCTTGGCCACCTGGGCAGACAGAGAACTTTCTGAATTACATCCATAGCAAAAAGGAAGATCCTTACAGCCTTTCTGACAGTAGACATTATGAAAAATTTAATTCAAAGATGCCCTAAATTACGCCCCTTTACCTTACAATTATATTATCTTCTGGATTCTGTGTTAGTGATATCCACAGGGCTTTATTTTTGGGAAGGGTAGGGGTCTATGTAATATATTTGAACTTAACTTTGAAACTTGCTATCACATTTTTGATGGCTGATTTGCACTCCTCTGTCACTAACATAATAGAAGCACTTGGCTGTTTGTTGGTGGCAAGACCTTTGGCCCTTGTACCTCAAGACTAAACATGCCCAGTCTTATCCTTGCCAGTTGCATGGAAAATGTCTTCCTTCTTCAAAGCCCTAGAGCAAGATCTTTCCTTGAAGAAAAGTACAGGGAACTCTCCCTTTCTGGGCATGCATTTCAACTTGGGAAAGGTTTCCAAAACGCAGGCAAAAATTAAGCAGCACACAACTAGACTCAAGTTTTCTGCTCCCAGACTAGGATGACCTACTACCCAGATAAAGCTGAGGCGCTTTGCCTTTTTCCTGCCAGATCTGCACTAGCCCAAGTGCTTGATGAATCAGGAAGCATCTGAGAGATGTTATCCAGGAGAGCACAACATGAAAAGAAGATGGAAGGAACAGTTCTGGTTAAGTCCATCCAAACCCTGGTATCAAGGTACCAAGACTTAGAAGGAAGCACAATGCTTCTGTGTTTTACTGTTAGAAGAAATCTCATACACAAAAAATGCCTATTTTCATTGCTGAGAAAATTAGTATCAGTGAGCTAAAAGCTGGAAAATATTTTCATTATCACTCTTCACATACTGTCCACCTTCTGCATCTCCTACTTGTCCATAGCATAAATACATTGCTTTTCTATCCATAGGACTTCCAGTTCCTACTTTTGCTACTGCTCTATGTCAGCAGTCATTGTCATCCTTGCAGTCCCATAGATGTATATGTGAAGAATTAAGTCACCAGAAACTCTGGTTTTCTTTTGCACTCATCTTTATTGATGAGCAAAACTCATGAGATTCAGTTTTAGTTTATCCTTTGATATTTTTGGATGCTTTTCAAAGTCATATGTGAACTGGAAAAATGTTACAGGATTAAACACCTCCCAGACAGAAGATTAAATAGGCTCTTACTTTTTTTGGTGGGAATATGAGAGTAATACATTCCTGGCACTAGAGAGAGTTTGTATTATCACTGCACTAGAAGAAAATATATGGTTACTAATAATGTTTTAATAAGAGGCAGTTGTTTTAATATAGTCATGTTATTCTGAGAGAGTCTCTTACCTTTTCATCCCACATCCCCTAATTGCATGGTTTGCTATAACACCCACAGTCCTATCTCTGAAGTCTCCAAGTCAAGGCTGATCTACAGAAGTACAAATTGTGTATGAATGACACCTGTAGAACTGTCTGCACTTGAAAACACACCCATGCACAGGGAGAAATGATTCCTGTACACTGGCAAAGCAGGGGTGTCATGCCAGGACATCACATCAGCACACAGGTCTACTGCTGCTACAGAAGCAGGGAGCTGCCTTGGACCCCTGAACTACCAAAAGGAAAGCAGAATATCAAATACACTGCATATATTTTGTTACTGATGCAGCATACAAAGTGTATTAGTACAAAGAGTAGTGAGTCTATATGTGTTTGTCTGTGATATATTAATCAATTCCATTATATATGCACATGTATGCTATGCATACAAACACACAATCTTTCTATGTTATAGCATGTTACACTAATACATTTTAAGCGCAAAAAGAACACCAACTCAAGCAAAAATCCCAGATGGGAAAACCTGAAAGCATCTTCTTATAGCTGAGACAGTAGGCTACTTGCTGAAGGCTTTTCTCCCTTCTTATGCTGGAAAAATGAAGATGTTTTAAAGCACTGATGATTGTGCCCTCACCCAGGTTTATTTCATCAACTTATTTTTTTCCTGCTGAACCTTAATTTTACCATCCAACAAAAGACAGAGCACCAAATATCTTCAGGCTTTATTTGAGCTTCACACCTTTACTTGTATTTTGATGAGAACATTCACTTCTGGAGTCCCAACTTATGTTTCTTTCTCAGTCATACATTTTTCTGTCAAACCACATTTATTATCTTATCATGGCTCTTTGCTTTAGGTATAATCAATCATCCTTGCCTGCAGCTTCATTTCAGATTAGCCAATAGCACATGACAGGCATTTCAACTTTTAGACATTGCCTATTTTTAAAATGGAGATTAATTCTTAAAATAAGATGCAGTTTTAGTGTCAAGATAATTAAATTTTTCTAAGAGATACTATCTTTCTTTTTGCTGCATCAGCTCCCCTGAACTCATACCTTTAGAAATCTGCTACTACCCCCAAAAAAAATCAATAGGTTCTGAAGTCCAGCTCAGAGATTTTTTTTCCATTAATAAAATAACTTTATTAACTCTAAGAAGCATAAATTGCTGAAGCCCTTTTGTATTTCAGATTGCCTCATCTGCATGAGAATCAGCAGCAGTGTTTGCAAAGTGGCTGTCATTGCCGAAAGAGGTATTTGATAAATCTCCACTGTATGCTTTGCAGTATTGAAGGTTTCTTTTTGTTTGTTCTTGTCAGCATTGTTTAGTGGAGCCAAAACTGGTGGAGTCAACTTAATATGAGTCAAATGATGTATGAGTTCCCTTGCACAGTTCTGGTTTTATTCAAGCTGTTGAGGCTTTGTGGTATCTTTCAGATACCTGTCAGTGTCAGGTGGTGTTTGGGTTTAAATAAAAAGAGGGCAAAATAGAAGATGGTTACACCTTGCCATTCAAAAACTACTACTCTCCACCCCTCCCCTCACCTCACCCCCAACGTTTTTTTGCTGGACATTGTAATTTTTCTCCTAAGTTTTTTAGTTGAAATACAAAAACTACTCTGCTTCTGACCGCTCCTTGTCTCAAGCACAAAAACACAAGAGATCCAGCAATTATAAAGGATTTTGTTTGTTTTCCTCCCTCTGGCACAGACAAAGAATCATATTCCCCTACTGGTAAGAAAGCAATTTTACAATGATAAAACTGAGGTATGCTCACTGGGCTAAGTTTTAGCACAGTGCTGTTTCTATTTTTAGTGGCTTTCATTCCAGAAGGACCTGAAGCAAGGTACATAATGCAGCTGCTATTTGTCGCTGTTATGCTGTTCACTAGCTCTCACTTATACAGACTGCTATTGATTTCAACAAACTTTGGTTCCGACAGTTAGAATTAGGCAATTTTCCTACTTTGGAAAAGAGAAAAAAGAAGAATTGGTCCCTGGTTACTCTCATATGATTGCCTTTACTGCCTTCGGTATCAATCAAGTAGCTGCAAGCTTCCAGGGCAAAATCTAATAACGTTAGCTGAAAGGTTCCTAACAACTTCCATGTGCCTTGGGTCAGAGTTTTAGTGGTTCCAGTTCGGCATATTTTATTCCAATGACTTTGAGTTGCACCTGGTTTCAATTTAGGGATTGAGCTTTGTCTCCGCATGGTTTATCTTCATCCATACTTCTACCCCATGGTAAGTAGGAGAAACGCTTTCAGGATGATAATGAGCATTTATATTGCTTTTAGAACAATGGCAGGTGATTAATCTTTCTTCCCCTGGAAGTACTGTCAAAAACCTACCTCTTCTCTAAAGCTCATCTACTAGCCAACCTGGTTCCAACCTGTTATTTGGCGAGTGAAAGACTGACTCAGTTTTGCTTTTTTGAACAGGGAGAATAAATCTCCTTAGCATAGCAGGCCATGATGTTATAAACAATCAAAAGAAGTCAGATAAAACTTTCATCCAAAATTTCAACTTCTCATTGAAATAAGGAGTGTTTTTTTCATTATAAGGTTTTTCCTTTTCTTTTTTTTCCCCTTCCAGTTTCTGAGGAGCTGTGGTTAGGTTGAATAGTTAATATCCTGGTCGACTTAAAAAAACATTCCAGATGGGGGAATAATCGAACTTACACCCGAGAAAACAAACCCCCTGAGTCTAGTAAAGTCCTGCTGTATTTCCTACTGTAAAAGATAGAAGAAGAAAACAAAAACAAAAATCAACCTAAACATTTCTTTTCAAAAAGGCTACAAGAGTGTCAATTAAATATCAGTCTGAACCAAAGCTCTAAAAGTTGAGAGAAGAATTCAGGGTAGCACTTGTCAGTGTTACAACATGAATTTCCAAAGGGTTCTGGACTTGAAGGTATGGTGCAAATAAAATACCAAACTCTCTGGCTTATAAATACTTTAAGAAATTCTCCTGTTCTGTTCTTTTGAAGTCAAGCTTTCTGGGCAAAGGCAACAGTAGAATGCTGAACTGCTCTGAGAGAAATACCTGACTAGTAAATTAGGGTAATAACTGGAGCTATCAAGTATGGAAAGAAACGAACTAAAAAGATTAAGACTGAGATGCCCTAGTTTATAAAACAGCCTTTGATGATAGTTATTTGGAATGTTAAACTGATTTCAGATACAAAAAAAAATCCTCCAAAACAACAACAACAAAAAACCCAACCCCAAACCACTAAGACCTTCAGTAAATCACTTAGTCCTCTTGATCTTTGTCTCTCACAAGAATAATACAAATGTCAAATAAGTTCCTCACAGTCAGGTGTTCAAACAGTGAAAAGATTTCAGACAGGCAAACCGGTTTCTTCAATGGGAAAAGAGAACACAGTGGTCAGGAAGCAGATGTATCAAGCTGACAGGTCAATCCCCTAAGGCCTAATGTTCCTGTGTGCTTCTCATCTGTTTAAGCCTTGCCTTGGTCAGTGATTGGCTTAGTGATCTTGTAGTTATTAGCCCCTCTGCAGATGAAAATTATAATATGTGCTTATTGCATTGTTAGTAGGATCTGCCTTTACCTCCAGCTGAATTCCTTCTTTCCCACCCTATTCTTAACCTTCACTGTTGAGGAGTTGTTACTATCTGTGTACCTTTTAAAATGAGATACAGCTTATACCTCTGAGTATAATATTAAATATGCAACATCTAATATGAATTATCTTACACTGAGGAGAAGTACTATCTCTTCAAAATTTAACAAGACTGAAATTAAACTGATACATAGAAGTGCATCTCTGAGCTGTCAGCTTGCACAAAAATGTTTTACTGAGCATGTTCCACATGTGCAATCACACACACACACACACAGGGCAACTTACCTCAGCAGTTAATACGAATTTTAAAAACATGTAATACCACAGCCAAGCTGTCAGTTAGAGGGTAGAAGGGATCTCAACTGGCTAGACAGATGGGCAGAGTCTAACATGATGGCATTCAACAAGTCCAAGTGCTGGGTGCTGCACTTTGGCCACAACAACCCTATGCAGCACTACAGGATGGGGTCAGAGTGGCTGGAGAGCAGCCAGACAGAAAGGGACCTGGGGGTGCTGATTGACAGCTGGCTGAACATGAGCCAGCAGTGTGCCCAGGTGGCCAAAAAGGCCAATGGTATCCTGGCCTTCGTCAAGAATAGTGTGGCCAGCAGGAGCAAGGATGTCACTGTGCCCCTGGACTCCGCACTGGTTAGGCCACAACTTGAGTACTACGTCCAGTTCTGGGCCACTCAATTTAAGAAGGACATTGAGACACTTGAATGTGTCCAGAGAAGGGCAACAAGGCTGGTGAGAGGCCTCGAGCACAAGCCCTGTGTGGAGATGTTGAGGGCGCTGGGGTTGTTTAGCCTGGAGAAGAGGAGGCTCAGGGAAGACCTTCTTGCTGTCTACAGTTCCCTGAAGGGTGGTTGTAACCGGGAGGGCACTGGTCTCTTCTCCCAGGCAACCATCATCAGAGAAAGAGGACACAGTCTCAAGCTGCACCGGGGGAAGTTTAGACTCGAGGTAAGGAGAAAGTTCTTCACAGAAAAAGTTGTTAGTCATTGGAATGGGCTGCCTAGGGATGTGGTGGAGTTGCCATCCCTGGAAGTGTTCAAGAGGGCATTGGATGCGGCACTTGATGCTATGGTCTAGTAAGCATGAGGTGTTGGGTGACAGGTTGGACTTGATGATCTTTGAGGTCTTTTCCAACCTTGTTGGTTCTATGACTCTATATTGTTGCTGGGGTTTGTTTGGGGTTTTTGGTTTTGGTTGGTTTGTTTTTTGTTGTTGTTGTTTCATAGGTATACAGACAAAATGTTACCATAGAACCATGAAACAACAATTACAGATGATCATAATGAAGCCATTCCTCATCGTTGCCCTGAGAGAATGCACAAAATAGATGAAAGGGTTTCCTAGAAAACTGATGCAGAAGATTCAGCTGTCAGAAAGATAAATAGCCTGGTGTAGTAGTTAAAATAATGAGAGCTTAACCATGGAGTGGAACCCATTACAGGGTTGAGAGAGGTTATCCTTCCCCTCTACTCTGCCCTGGTGAGGCCACATCTGGAATACTGTGTCCACTTCTGGGCCACTCATTTCAAGGACAGGGAACTGCTTGAAACAGTCCATTGCAGAACCACAAAGATGATTAAGGGAATGGAATATCTTCCCTCTAAGGAAAGGCTGAAGGAGCTTGGCCTCTTGAGTTTGGAGAAGAGGAGACTGAAGGGTGACCCTATTGTATGTTTATAAAGGTGTGAAGGGCAAGCATCAAGAGGACAGAGACAGGCTCTTACAGTGATGTTCAATGATAGGAGAAGGGCCAGCAGGTGCAAACTGGAGCATAGGGGGTTCCACATGAACATAAAGAAAAACTTTTTCACTGTAAGTGTGATGGAGCACTGGAACAGGCTGCCCAGAGAGGTTGTGGAGTCTTCTTCTCTGGAGACATTCAAAACCTGCATGGATGTGTTCGTGTGTGACCTATTCTAGGTGATCCTGCTCTGGCAGAGAGGTTGGACTAGATGATCTTTCAAGGTCCCTTCCAATCCCTAACATTCTGTGAAATGAAATGCTTCATGGCCTAAACATGTTTTCTCCTTTATGGAATAAGAATAGATGTGCTCTAGAGCCACTTCTAGTATATTTTTACAGGACTACCTGAGATTTTGGACTACCCTTTTCCAGTCTTGCATTCTGTAATTACCTCTATCGATAATCTCCATTTTCAACTTTATTTTCTCCTATTATCCTTCAGAAGGTATCCAAATATTATAATGATCTTTCCATCGTTCAGTTTTAAGTTCAAAGACATGGTCAAAGAAAATTCTTCATGGTGAAACAGGGAAAACGCATCTCAATGTCAAGCCTAGGGATACGTTTCAGACAATCTGTTGTACATGCTCTAGCGGCAAGAGCTGCGATAAATTTTCTCATAAAAGTGTTTTATGCAAGTTATAACAGGCAGTCATTTTCAGATTAGATGTTTGGACAAAGAATGCATGAAAATACATATTTTCAAAAAGCAGGCCATTAGGGCTTCTGAACACCCACAAACGTTGCTGTAATCCACCCAGTAAAGTACTTGATATTTTAAAAAACACCATCTTAGTCTCTCCAATAGCTTCCTTAGTTATTTTGCACAGGTCTCTGAATAGTACATTTGACTTCAGGCAGCCTATTCATTATAGCTGAAACTAAACTCAGCACCATACCAGTAATTATGATGGAAAGCTAGAGTGAGAGAGAACTCACTTCTCCAGTGAATTTGTCTGTAGAATCTATTCGTGATGACACAGACTGTACTGGAGTCTCAACCTGATGCTGCAGTGCTTTCTGTGCAGCTGTGCCCCCAAAATACACCTTCAATGCCCTCCGTTTCTGGCAAAACATAAACCACAATCACAAGGTTACTAAATCAATATTCTCACCCAGTCTGGGTCTTTGGCTGTGCCTTCACAAGGCATACCTTCTGTCCACGAATCACTGGTTTCTACAGTTACCCTCCTTCTCTGAGCAATTCTGTTTATTTATAGTTTCCAGTCTAAAAGTAAGAATAAACTGAAAATGTCCAGCTGCCAAAGAGAGACAGGAATTGCCTATCCACCTTTTTGTTGGAGAGGCTCTTCAGCATTCAGAGGGACACAGACAACAATGGTTTCACCAATCAAGTGAAACAACGAATTGACCCTGGACCAGATGCTCATTCAAGCAGCATTTCACTCTTTCACTTTTCCTTGATTTTCTACCAACCTACCAGTCATAGCATAGGATAGGATAGGATAGGATAAAATAGGATAGGATAAAATAGGATAGGATAAAATAGGATAGGATAAAATAGGATAGGATAAAATAGGATAGGATAAAATAGGATAGGATAAAATAGGATAGGATAAAATAGGATAGGATAAAATAGGATAGGATAAAATAGGATAGGATAAAATAGAATAAACCAGGTTGGAAAAAAGGTGGACAGGCTTTAGCTGCATTTCACAGGACAAGTTCACCATTACTAGTGGCTGGCAGATGAGTTGCATGGATTACCAAGATGGGAAAGGGATATTAGAAAGGGCTAATCAAATTCCACCCCCTTTGCCACTGACTCCTATAATGCTCACACAGCTTGAATTTGAAAGCAGATTTAAACCAAACATTGAATGACACTGAGTGAATAAGACTCTAGGATAACACAGAGGCAGCATGCACATTGAAATGCTCATGTTGCACTTGTGTGGTTTTATGACCTGGTATAAATACAAAATGTTCAAGGGTTTTATGCAATCAGGAAAAAAAAGACAATTAAGAAGAGAGCCCACATCAGAAGAAGTCATTTGCTTGATGTTAAAGATGTGTGTATGTCCCCAGCATACTGAACTCTTCGAAAAGCCCTAAGTGATATATGAAATGAAAAATCCTGGAAGATAATTCTGTTCAAACAGTGCTGTTTATGGAACGAAGAAACAAACAGTGTGTGTGGGGGGGAAACCCAAAATTCTAAAGAAAAAAAAAAATAATAATAATTTTAGAAAAAGGATTAAAAGAAGATTTTATTTTATTTTTAATTGCTTGCGGTAGTGCTGCTCCCTAGATAGCCCTTGAGAGGAAATACATGTTTAGAGACTGACCTCTCTCTCCACACTCTGATGCAAACTATAGAAGAAGAGTAAAATATTCAGTAAAATAACTTGAAAAAAAAAAAATCCATGAGATTTAAATGAGTTTTCCCTCTATATTTCTAAACCTGCCTGTAGCAGTGAGGAGACTTTTACAGAGAGATTGCTGATATCAAATTCACAGCCAAAATGAAGTGAGAAAGTTGTGCTTTTCAGCAGAGGCAACATCTACTATAAAACCTAGAGACCTTTTACTGACACTGACAATTCACCAGGAAAGGAATGCTATGAATAAACCAAGCAATACCAATTTTTAAGATAAAATATGGTTTTAAGGCAATCAGCAGTGCCCTCACTCTCAAATTTGTCAGCAGTGCTCGACAACACCAATCATGGCTTGCTACTGAATCATCTCAGACGTGACAAAAGAAGAAAGAATTGCACTGACCCTGCATGTAGGGAGATCATGACCCAGAGGGTTCCAGGCATTATTTAGGATGTACAGGATGCACAGGATTATAGGATTTCTCCTGAGATCTGGCCGGTTTTTCAAGGCACTCCGCAGGTTATGCAGAAGCTGCTCACACATAACTCTCTGAACAGACTACCTGGCCCTACCGAACCAGAAGCAAGTCTGCATATTCTTGAGCACCATCTACTGGTGCCTTTTCTGTTCATAGCTGCACAGTTCTGATAGAGCACCTCACTACTAGGCTGAGCAACTGCTATTTCACCTTTTGTAAGACATCTCATTATAGATGCTGAAAATGATTCTCACTAATTGTCTTAACCTTGGGTCAAACCCAGCGTTCCAGGTATTGGGGAAAAGCTAATGACCTTCCCCAGATCTTTCTTTTTAACTGGCTTTGGAAAAAACTCTCCATGTTTCAGAAATCTACTGTATTCTCTTTAAGATCTTAAATGCTGTGGTTTTTCAACGTGTTCTCTTTAGTGTTGCAGTAATTCATCTCAAGTTCTTTGCATTTCATTTGGAATTTCTATACATCTATTATTTACTACTTGGATGTGCGACTCAAAGCCCTTTAAGGTGGAGGGATCTTTCTACCTGAGCTCTGGACTCCAGCACTTCATTACATCAAAATTCAGGGAAAATGTGAACCAGTAGATAAAAATGCATCACAAGGCATGTATTTACAAGATTCCAGTAAAAGTTCTGAACCTTTTCCTGTGTCAGCCACTGGAGAATGGGTATAGAAGAGCAACCCAGTCCTGGTCATTGTAGGTAAAATTTGGACCCACTACAATCAAAAATTCTCTTTGATCTTTTCTTGAGCTGTGTTGTGTCTTGGCCACACCAGGGGGAAATTCAGCAAATGCTGAAGGTTTTGCTGGACTTGCTATACCTTTCTGCTTCTATTACAAGGTTACTGTGTTTAAGACACAGGCAATTAGCAGCAGTAATATACCCATTTGGGAGCATCCAAGGTCAAGAGCATGCTAATAGGAACTGACATCTTGCTGTCCTTAGAGAATGCAACAGTAGGCAATACCAACTGTAGTTTTTCTAAATAACCTGCTGTAATATTGCACAAAGCATCCCCTGCAGTAACCCATGACACAAATGCTTTGTTTGGCCTTAGCAATTAGTTTTGGACAGACCTATCCCAATATTGGTTTGGATCTTCCAAGAAGATGGGGCACAAAGTAGTAAAGCATTTTTTTTAATCCCTACATGATTCACTTAAAGAACCAATGACTAAGTTGCTACTGTGAGATAATATCAGCATGTGAATATTCCAGTCTTAAAATATCAATTAAAACCCAATAATGAGATAGAATGAGATAGAATAAAACCAGGTTGGAAGAGACCTTCCAGATCATTGCGTCCAACCTATCACCCAACACCACCTAATCAACTAACCCATGTAACCAAGCACCCTGTCAAGTCTCCTCCTGAACACCTCCAGTGACGGCGACTCCACCACCTCCCCGGGCAGTCCATTCCAATGGGCAATCACTCTCTCTGTGTAAAACTTCCTCCTGACCTCCAGCCTGAACTTCCCCTGGCGCAGCCTGAGACTGTGTCCTCTTGTTCTGGTGCTGGCTGCCTGGGAGAAGAGACCAATCTCTGCCTGTTTACAACCCCCCTTCAGGTAGTTGTAGACAGCAATAAGGTCACCCCTGAGTCTCCTCCTCTCCAGGCTAAGCAGCCCCAGCTCCCTCAGCCTCTCCTCATAGGGCTTGTGTTCCAAGCCCCTCACTAACTTCGTTGCCCTTCTCTGGACTCGTTCCAGCAAGTCAACATCCTTCCTAAACTGAGGGGCCCAGAACTGGACACAGTACTCGAGGTGTGGCCTAACCAGTGCAGTGTACAGGGGCAGAATGACCTCTCTGCTCCTGCTGGCCACACTGTTCTTAATGCAGGCCAGGATGCCATTGGCCCTCTTGGCTGCCTGGGCACACTGCAGGCTCATGTTCAGCCTACCATCAACCAGCACCCCCAGGTCCCTCTCTGCCTGGCTGCTCTCCAGCCACTCTGACCCCAGCCTGTAGCACTGCATGGGGTTGTTCCCTCAGCAATCTTTGTACAGCTAGAAATCGTTAGCTTTCCAATAACATATACACATCTTATGATGTTAAGAAGTGAAATTAGAGTTATTGTTTATAAAACCAAGAGTCACTTTTATACATTAATATCAAATATTAAAATGTGGGACATACTTTTTAAGAAAAAAGAAAAAAAATCAAAATATTTTTAATCCAACAGGAAAAGTGGCTTCAAAAACGTGAATGTAAGAAGTATGCTTATTATTTGATTTATTCCTTTCTTAGGACACCAGAACAAAAACAGGCAAGAAAAATAAAGATGTAGGGTAAAATGCTGGCATTCTATAAAATTATTTTCCTCCAGAGATGTAAAATTTGAGAATGTTCATAGTAGAAAAATACATTCCAGACTCTTGTCTTTATTATTGCACACTGACAAATGCGGGGAAAAAAATCCACTGTTTGAAGATGGTTTGGTTTTCTGGCTTTCCTTTAAAGAAGTCCTGATGGAAAACTGGGAGAGATCTATATATACAGTCTCTATGCATATAAAGTAGATATGTACAGAACAGACTTGTTTGCAGTAGCAAGGAAGGCTCACACAAGAGAATATAAAGCTATGCAGGCACAGTAAGCACAGTATATGTAAAAATATAAGCATTTTTTACTTCTGCTAGGCAAATTTGTTTGCTAATCCAGATGTATCACAGCATTTTGTCTACAAGGCCTGAGCCAACAGATGCACTTTCCCAGATGCAGAGAGATATACCAATATGCTGCAGTTATTTATCTCTTTTTTTGGCAGGGAAGCTAACTTAGAGGGAAAGTGATCACAAAACCAGCAGTCACAAGGATAGATGGAGTGGACAATTTAAGCAATCTGAAATGTTTCAGCTTTGGAAGAAATGATAATATCTTTAAAGCAACCATGCCAATTTTTGCCCCTGTGTGGGACAAAGTCATGTGCCAGAAAACCCATGTGCCAGAAAACCCATGCCACCTTCTCTAGCCTAATAACATTCCTCTTCCTTTCTGCTCTCCTTGAGAAAAATCTTACAGACCTTGAGTCTTGCATTAATTTTCCTCAGGCTAATTAACATGATTTTCCATCTCATCAGCAGGGCTCTGAGCCATCCTCTGCTGGGGCGAGCCACAGTTAGCTCAGGTGTTCTGTCTTATTCTGTCTATGATTCTCCTCATCTGGGACAAAATGTAACAAGGACTAATGACCAGACAGCCTTAAAAAACCCAACAAGCATTAATTCAAAACCAAAACATTTAAAAGAAAGCAGAACTTAATGTGTTGCATGTATGTAGCTTTCCAAGAAGCCCAACTAGTAGATCTAACCTCTCATGGACTTTTCCAGGGCGGCTGTGTTCCTGGGCAGCTGCTGGCAGCTGGCCACCAGCTGTTTGTTACCTCTTCTGTTTTCCTGAGTGACAGATATAGACTCCTAGAGGTGAGTGATTTCCCTGGTGTTGTTCATGAGCTTGCCAATGCACTCTAATTTGAAGTTTCCTGCAGAGGCTTCATCAAGGGAGAGCTTTTCATGTGAACAACCCTCAGGTTGTTAATCCTCTTTGATCTACCCACAGAGCGCAAGCAGCCTATTGAGAAAGGGCCATCTGTTGTCTCCTGACAATTCTACACCTGTTCTAAGAAGCTTCCCATGGGATAACAATTCCAATTTTTCTAATCAGCTCTACATTTGATTAAAATCAAGTATAATGCTTTACATTCTAAAATGTGTATGGGGGAGTGTCCTCAAACATCAACAATTGCAGGGCTCCTTTCAAATATTCTTGCTATCCAGCCTAACCCCAATTCCCTGCCTATTGCTATCTGCAATAAGAATCAAACCATGCTTGCACATTTCAGTCAAATAAAACAATCAAGGCTAAAGCAAATTGCAATAATTCAAAGGGCTGGAAAATAGCTGCAATAACAGAAGTACTTGGCAGCAATATAAAGAAAGATTAAATTTTCATTATGCTCACAAGATTAATGACAACAGCAGCAGTGTTTTTAGACATCTTTGGTTTTGGTGGCCAACTTGACAAGCTGATTCTCTGGCAAATCTGAACTCCCAGTTTTGGGAACAAAACTACTTTAAAGGTGCTAAGATTTCTTCCTCTGTTTCCCTAATTCCACATCAAATCATCATTTTTGCAAGTAAAACATGTTTCTGCAGAAGCAAATCTGTAATATCCCAAATTTTCTACCATTTTATGACATTATGATAATGACATGTTGTAACCCAATGTCTCAAGACAAAGCTTTTAAGACAAGTCTAAACTGGTGATTCAGGAGGCATTATAATACAAAGGACCTCAGCTCTCCTAGATTTAATCTTTTTGTATTTTGTGCAGCAAGGAAGCGAGAGCTGCATACACCTAGAACTGCATACACCTGGAGGTGTTCAAAAAGGGATTGGATGTGGCACTTGAAGCCATGGTTTAGTAGTCATGAGGTATTGGGTGACAAGTTGGACTTGATGATCTTTGAGGGCTTTTCCAACCTTATTGATTCTATGATTCTAACTGGTGACCCAGTCCTCCCAGTGTGCCATCTCTACAGCTCTAGATTGTAAGTGTACTAAACATTAAAATGTAACTGTACATTCAATGGAGAAAAGTTGTTTGATACTTAGGTGAAATGCCTAGCAAATATCTGCACAATGTAGTATGAACAAGCTACAGTTCAAAGATATTTCATAAATAAGTACAGATTGGCCTTTGTTTCTTATCCAAAACAGAAGGAAGATAAAGACACTATAAGGACAACATCAACTTCTCACTTAAACACATACAAAAGAAAAGGAGCTCTGTCCTCATCTAGGCCAAACAACAGTGCTATTTCAGTCACGCTGAAGTTAAGTTTTCTCTTCTAACAAGAGTCATTTTGTTGTCAAAGCCCTGTAAGAAATCCCTTATTGAGATGTTACCCTTGAACTTTCTCCATGTCATTTGTTTGACTCAAAGGTCTTGTTTAAGCCTGATTGTTAGCATCAGCGAGGTTTTTGTCACTAAGGAGGGAGAGTTGCTCCTCCAGACCCTCACTGGACATGAAACATTGTCAATTACTCAGCTTTTGTGATGCATTTTTAATGACCTAAATACACCTTCCACATAATTTTGTCATTGCTATCCAGAGGTGCATTAGCAGGTAACTACCATTTCTATAATACTTTTGTAGGGTGGCTGTAAATGACAAGGAACATCCCTGTTCCAGGAAAATATTCTGTAGAGAAAGCCCAAAGACTACAAATGATTTATTGGAAAACCACTTAAGGAGAGTAAATCCTCCTTTTGCAAATGTGTTCATTTAATGCCAGCTTCCAAAAACAGCCCACAGAAAGTCTACCTAACAAATCACAGGCTATGACATGATGTTACATCACTACTCTTGTATTTGTTATTTTCTATATGGCTTCTAGAGAAGAAGAAGAATTTTTTATTGCTTTAACAGAGGGATGAGTAAATAGATCACAGAAAGATCTAAATGACAAGAGTCTGCCCTTAAACTATCCACAATTTCTAGACTGAAACTATTACAGATGTCCACGACAACCTACAGCAGCTACTTAGTTTCTGGGAAAATGACATATTAGCTATTGCATTTTCAACTATGACCTTTCTACTATTAGTTATCAAAATCTCCCTTTGACAGTCATCAATTGCATACTGTGTCTTTTTATGACATGAGCTCCATTCCTGCTTTTTCCTGTCAGAGGGAAGGGAGTGATAGCACCAGAACTCATCTTGTGGCATTTCTGAGCAAACCTATAAGCTCATGAACTCATAGGCTGATGAACAGAAGTTTTCTGCTATGTTTCTAAAGTGGCCAGCTCCATTTAGTCCTTACACCATTATGGTAACCTGTCCAATACGGTATGAAGAGTAGGAAATTTGTGAGAGGGTTTCAAATCATCACCTGTTAAGAGAGCCAAAGTGTAGCTTTGTGGTGCCTCTCAGGAGCCTCTAAAGCTCTGCCATAAACCAGAACAAACAGAGCTGGAAAATGAGACATCCTTTGGAAAATGCTGAACTACTAGTTTCTGGAACTAAGCTACATTAAAAGTGCTGAGGTATCAGAACATTTATTCTGTTTCTTACTTGATCCTGATCACAACTGTTTGTGCCATCTATGCCATATCCCCATGCTTCTTTTGTAAATTATGGTTCACTTGAAATAGCTGCTTCTCCTTTATAGTATTTTAGAGCAGTATAAAATAAGCTGAAGATGCATTTTGAGCTGTTTTCATAAATCCTATACATGCAGAACATGCACCTAGCTGTAGGTGGAAAGAAAAAGCACTTTATGATATCTGTACCTCACAGTCTTCTTACAATGCAGTGTTTTTTCTTCCTGTTGTTGTTTATGCTGCACAGATGGGCATTGTGTGACTGAGAAACTAAATGGCCCAAACTGAAAAGAGAACTTGGGACTCTGGAAGGAATTGATGCAGCTTTTCAGGAGAGTCACATTAGTAATTTAAGCATTGAATTAATTGCTGACTAAAGTAGAATACCGCACAATTAAGCTTCCCTCAGTTTAAGAAGGGCATTGAGACACTTGAGCGTGTCCAGAGAGGGGCGAGGCTGGTGAGAGGCCTTGAGCACAAGCCCAACAAGGAGAGGCTGAGGGAGCTGGGATTGTTTAGCCTGGAGAAGAGGAGGCTCAGGGGAGACTTTATTGATGTCCACAGCTACCTGAAGGGAGGTTGTAGCCAGGAGGGGGTTGGTCTCTTCTCCCAGGCAACCAGCACCAGAACAAAAGGACACAGTCTCAAGCTGTGCCAGGGGAAGTTTAGCCTCAAGATGAGGAGAAAGTTCTTCACAGAGAGAGTTGTTTGCCATTGGAAAGGGCTGCCCAGGGATGTAGTGGAGTCACCATCCCTGGAGATGTTCAAGAGAGGATTGGATGTGGCACTTGGTGCCATGGTTTAGTCATGAGGTCTGTGGTGATGAATTGGACTTGATGATCTCTGAGGTCTCTTCCAACCTTAGTGATTCTGTGATAAGTTTTTTACACTTGGACAAACCATCAATACAAATGTTTCCAACAGAGGTCAGAAAGAGAAATTAAATTGTGAGAGATTATTTCTCTCTTCAAACTTGAAGAAATTAAATTAAGTATCTGTTCAGACACAATAGTCATTCTTGATACCATAGTATATGAGAGATTAAATAAGTGTGGAAGACATTGTACAATGAATATTTATTTTTGCTCTTGCCACACTCTGAATGGAAAAAACTACTTTTCTTCTAGATAATTTTAATGGAGGTACATTTTTAAAGTGCTCAGAACAGCTAGAGTGAGTATTACCAGACTTCTTTCTCTGTCCTGCCTGGTCATTAAGCTGGCTTTAAATCTGTGCTCCTGCATTTCTCTTAAAAGCTTGTCGTAATGGTGTTGAACCTTTATTTCTTCCTCCTATCCAGTAACTCCACAGTTAACTGCACGGCAATGGAAGGAATACATTCACTGCTCTTCTCCATTCTTTTCTCTTTCTTTCTGTCCATAAAGTCTGACATTTCAAAAGCTTTAATCTTTTATTAAATTTGAGCTTACCAAAAGCTTTAGGTCAACTCAATATTGGGTATATAATGCTTCAGTATAAGAGGTGCCCTGTTGAAGTGTGTATATAATCTGTAGCAATATCATGCCTCTGACACTCGTGGGAAGCTCTGGCTGATATGGATTTTGAATTTGTCTCTTCAGTCATTCAATCCATATGTGCTGAGCCCCTGGTGCCTGACTCACACATGTCAGATTCAGATCAAAGATAAAAATGTATTGTATCCTGCATGGAAAGATCACTTGCTGCTGGCCCTGGATTGCAAGCACTAAAATACATCAGAAATAATGTTTTGAGCAAGTGGGTTTATATTTGCTTGGGTGTCCTGAACTTCTATTTTAACTCTTTCTTTTTGCATTAGTCTCATGTTCAAGTAAACTGAATTATTAAACAGCACTACTGAATATCTAAAGTGAGCTAAAGACCAGAACCTTACTTTTAGCAGCAAAGAGGGTTGCATTAAGGAAATAAAACCAGAGCACAACTTCCATAACTCCAAAGCTACACCCCAAATTCTCAATACCAAGTTGCCCATTAATGATACAAGAACTAAGTGCACACATCTCTTTCTCATACTGCTATCCCAGCTATTTTTGGCTAATATTTTTTAGTCAGTATCTAGCACTCAGAACAGGTAATTCCTTGGGGTTAAGAATGAGAGGGTAATCAGAAAAACTCATTGGAAGAGAATAAACACATGTTTCTCTATAGTAGAATTTTTTTTTTGCTATGGCTTTCAATTCACTTTTGGCTTCTCTTTTAATTTGCTCCTTATTACAAAAAGATTTGTGGAAATACCAGCAAAACCATTCCCAAGCCCAGGAAGAAAATTTAATATCAGAAGAAGCCCAGAGGCTGACACTTGTAACAAAATGATCATCTGTGGCTCCTGAAATTAAAGGCACTTTCCCCACCTCTCACCCCAGCTAGTCTGGATCATATGTATGGAATGGAATGGACCAGTTTGGAAGAGACCTTCGAGGTCATCACATCCAACCTATTATTTGACACCACCTAATCAACTAAACCATGCAACTGAGCACCTTATCAAGTCTCCTCTTAAACACCTCCAGTGATGGCAACTCCACCACTTCCCTGGGCAGCACATTCCAATGACCAATCACTCTCTCTATGAAGAATTTCTTCCTGACATCCAGCCTAAACCTCCCCTAGCACAGCTTGAGACTATGTCCACTTTTTCTGGTGCTGGTTGCCTGGGAGAAGAGACCAGCCCCCACCTGGCTACAACCTCCCTTCAGGTAGTTGTAGAGAGCAATAAGGTCAAAGCAAGGTAAATGTACAAGCAAGGTAAATCCTGTAAACCTTTCCCCAGAAACACAATTTGATATTGTAATTTTGAAGAAAGGATTCCTTCCCCTACCTCCCACTCCTAAAAACTAGAACAGATAAAGATGCCAGAGCTTTTTTTATTAGGCCAGTTTTCTCTGTCTTGAAGTTGGGCAATTGTTTAAACACTTATTCTGATTTTAAAAGTAGACATAGACATTCCAATGATTTCTCAGAGTGACTTAATTAAATAGTACTTCAATTACCCATGTGCTGGTTCCTTTCTTTAAACCAGAACAGATAGAGGAACTCTAATACTTGGCCTCCTTTGCCCTGAGGATAATTGATCAGCTGGATAAACATGCTGCCACTGCATGCAGGGGAAACAAAAATCAAGATAGTAACATTTTTGTACTAGCTATTTTGGAGGATAACAGACTAGATAGGAAGATAAATTCTGAGACACATGAATTGTCTCTTGATCACAGTAGCAGTCCAAGCCCATACTGATAAACTTCATCTCTTTTCATCTGTCTGCTTGCAACAGGGATGGGAATCAGTCTGCCTTACTGTGCCAGTAATAAGGTCACACGAATTATGCTCATATTTTTCCATGTATTTATATTATATCAGTACTTTAAAACATTTAAATGAAAGGGCAGTTGTGAGATATGAATAAATTATCACAAGATGTAAATGAGGTGAGGACACAAAATGCCTTTGCTGTTCTCACAGTAGAATAAATATACAGGTAACATGCACAGTAATATAGTACACAGAAGCTAGGCAACCCTGCTCTGTGGGAACTGGGCTAAATACTAGATGCATGGGAAGGATAAAGTGTAGGGCTGACAGCAGGCTGCCCTGTGTGCAGCTGTGTCCCACTGGCCTATTTGTAGCCTATTTCCTCAGAGCAATGGATAAAAAGCTGGACACAAGCTGGTAATGTGAGCTTGCAGTCCATAAGAATGGCCAGTAGGTCAAGGGAGGTGACTGCTAGTCCTGGTGAGATCTCACCTGGAATAAATATGTCCAGCTCTGGAGCCCTCAGCATAGGAAAGATGTGAACCTATAGGAGCAGGTCAGACATGATCAGAGGGCTGGAACATCTTTCCTATGAAGAAAAGCTGAAAGAGTTGAGGTTGTTCAGGAAGGAGAGGAGAGGGTTCCAAGGAGACCTTATTGGTGCCTTTTAGTACCTAAAGGAGGCCTGTAAGAAAGATGGAGACAGTTCTTTAGTGAGGGCTGTTACGGCAGGCCAAGGGGTAATGATTTTAAACTGAAAGAGAGTAGATTTAGGCTAGATATAAGGATGATGAGAGTGATCAAACATTGACACAGGATGCCCAGAGAGGTGACAAAAGCCCTATTCCTGGAAACAATTAAGGCCAGATTGGAGAGGGCTCTGAGCAGCCAGAACTAATTAAAGATGTCCCTGTCCAAGAGAGGGAGGCTGGATAAAATTACCTTTAAAAGGTGCCTTTCAACCCAAACCATTCTCTGAGTCTATGGTTCTATGAAATGGCACTATAACCAGGAGCTGGAATGGGGACAAAGAAAAAGTGGAAAACCTTCCTTGACCAAAACAATGCAACATTCTTTCCCACCACTTCTCCTTAAACTCCTTCCAAACAACAACAGAACAGATTTGAAGCTCTAGTACAGTATAAGCAGACAAAATAGGAGAATGGAACTTCAGAACCATGGATGTTCTCCTGCTCTTCCAGCAGATAGGCAACAGCCCTGGTCCGGTGCAAGAAAGAGAAGTAGCACAGCATGCTCTTGTACAAGGCTCTGAGATGCACAGCAGTGTACATCTATGGAAGATAACCATGCCTTATTTCCAGGAGTGTTGCTTCTTTGCATACTGAAGTCAAAATTAGATTTTATACCAGTGAAACACTGGTATAGAATTCAGTTCAATAAAGTAATCACTTTTCCTTTATTATGAGCTTAGCAGAGTAGCAAGGGAGTGAGATTTTTTATGTTGATTTATAAAAACACTTTTTAATCAACTCTGGCAGCTAATTAAGTTATTTATAATTATGGAACAGCACTGTTTATTACAGAACCTAAAATATCTAGAGAGAAAATGTTTATTCCAGAAAACTTGTCAATTTTGTCAGGGTCCAATTCTAAGGTTTTGTTCTCATTTCATAACATTTACTTTTTCTTTCACAACCCACCTCAAAATGCACGTATTTTCACCCAACATGAGTGAGCTATTTCAGTCAGCATTTTAGGTTAATTCAAAACTGTCCTCCAGTCTGCTTTTTCCAACAGAGAGGCAGATCATTTTAAAAAGTCAGACATTTGATTTTATTATTGCTGATTTAAAGCTTCCTTCTGTCTGCATGAGTGTCTAAAATGGACAGAATTGGTGGGAGAAATGTTAAACCAGCACCTGGATCCTCCAGGTCTCGTGCAGGTAGGCTAAGTAGTGTGAATACCTGAGCAGTGAAGGGTTGCCTGCTGTAGGTGGGTCAGCTGGTCTGCAACTACCTCTCTGTATGTGGTAACAGAACACCAGTGACAATGTCCATTGCAGAATCTTAACAGAAATATGAATCTTGAACCAAATGGGGAAGAAATGGGAGCAGTAGCAGAAGAGCAGCTATAAGGACATGTAGGTGCTGATGGTTTCCCAATTAACATGTCATTCAAAGCCCAGCACTCAGGAAGATGTGCAGCTTGCTGCAACATGTGAACTACAACGCAAAGGAAACCTTACAGCTACATTTCAATATCTGAAGGGTACCTACAGAAAAGCTGGGGAATGACTGTTTAGAAGGGCTTGTGGTGACAGGACAAGGGACAATGGTTTTAAACTGGAGCAGGGCAATTTTAGGTTGGTGATAAAAAGAAGTTCTTTACAATGAGAGTGGTAAAATAATAGAACAGGCTGCCCAGAGACATGGTTGAGGTCCCATCCCTGGAGACATTCAAGATCAGACTCAATGCAGCCCTGGGCAGCCAGGTCTAGTTGGAGGTTTTCCTGCTCACTGCATATAAGAGTAATATAAGGAAGCAGGCACTGCTCTGAACTTTTGCTGCAAACCTTTCTGGAATCTGTGAATGTAGGAGAAACGGAGAAGGTAGATGGCTCTTAAATTCTTATAGAGTGTACAAGGCAACATGACCCCCTTTATTTATCTGAAACCAGAATTCATTCATTTTGAGGTTAACATTAATAAGAACACAAACTACAGATCCTTGGAAAAGCCAACCAGTAACTGCTCATTAGTTTCAGAAACAGTAATATCCAGTAGGTCTTCAGTGTTTCCTCTATCTTTTGGGAAAGAGAAGAAAGATCACTTATAAATAACATCCCTCCAGGTGTTTTTTACAAATCTTACCTGTAGAGTTTCCAAGAGCTTTTTGGACAAAAAAATACTGCAGAAGCAAATGCAAACATGAACTATGTGTAATTCAAAGCACTCCATTTTAGGGACCTGTTACCAAAAGGCACTATAAATAAAATGATAGTTTACTTGCACCAATATAAAACTTAATTTAGCATAGCAATATAATCATTATAGCTGATTAGATTCAAATAATTATAACTATGCACTTTTGGGGGATGTACTTTGATTACACTGATCTTTATGTTCATAAATAACTATGCAGAGTTATTTGGTTTTATCTGCTTACTGAGAGTATCCAAGAGCTTGTCAAGGGTCATGAAAAGCACAGTGTGCTCAAAAAAGAATGAATCCTTTAACTCCCTCTCTTCCTTTCCAAACACTGATTATTGCACAGCTCATACATGAGGCTTTTATGTACTGAATAACAAACCAAAGTTTAGAAAAGTAATTACTACCAGACTCATAAAGACACAGACTTTTGTTTGATGGGATCTTGAATACTGTCAAGCTTCAATCACTTAGGAAGGCAACTGTATTGTTCCCCTGCCACTGGTGAGGTCACAGTACTGCAAACATTCATGATTATCAAGTAGAAAAATATCTTTTTAAGGCTTTAGTTAAAGCCTGGCACAGGAGATTTAACAATTATTTCAGCTTATACACATCCCAATTTTATGTGTGTTTGCCATCTCTGGGAAAGCTCCTTTTTATAGAACAGTTTTGTTCATACAAAGGTTGCTCTGTCAGGAATATTCAGAGAAACCAAATCCTTTTGAAGTGTCAAGGGTAAAATAGATTAATTTAAGCAAGGTCAGTTTGCTTCTCTGGCTTCAGTGTGCTGTGGATCAGATAGCAAGAACATGCTGCCGCTGCCATCGCAATCCACTTCTAGACAAATTCACACTGCATATCTGAAAGCAAATCTTAAACTGAACAAATGTAGTGTATTTTTTCTCATCAGTGGTAGAATATATATATATTTTTTTTTTTTAAACCAAGGGAGGTCTAGTAGCTAACACAAGTCTAAATCTGCAGATTTCTGGTCTACAAGCTATGGAAACCAGGTCAAGACAACTAATGCTTTCAAGTTGTATGTCTGCCCCCCCTATCTGAAGGGGAGTTGTAGTCAGGAGGGAGTTGGTCTCTTCTCTCAAGCAACCAGCACCAGAACAAGAGGACACAGTCTCAAGCTGCACCTGGGGAAGTTTAGGCTCAAGGTAAGGAGAAAGTTCTTCACAGAGAGAGTCGTTCGCCATTGGAATGTGCTACCCAGGGAGGTGGTGGAGTCACCATCTCTGGAGGAGTTCAAGAGGGGATTGGACGTGGCACTGGGTGCCATGGTCTAGTCATGGGGTCTTGGGTGACAGGTTGGACTTGATGATCTTTGAGGTCTCTTCCAACCTTGGTGATTCTGTGAAACACCATTTGAAACAGGACTTCTCTAAATTCCCATTCTTTCCAGAATCACCATTAATTAATGAGTGTGCCTTAGACAACAGCACATGGATGTTTAGTTTAACTTTAATTGCCACCTGAGTTTGTGTAAAAGAAAAATCTAGAAACTACTGACTACTGCTGAATAATGTGTATACTGTACAGGAAAATAGTCCCTTGTAACAAATTACAATACCCAGCAGAGGTATAGATGCATTAACTCCTTTTAAATACCCATTACACTATATACTCAAGACTTCAGGTACTTTAAAGAGGATGTTGCTTACAGTATTAATCAATCAATAATAGTAATAAAAAAGTCTAGTTACTTGTGAAGCTTCAGGCAATTTAGCAGCAGACACTCCTGCATCTAAAGCTGGTTCCCATTGTCATACTTTCAGATCTGCCACTACTACAGAATTAATTCAAGGTCATGAGCATTGATTTCAAACAAATGCATTGTATGTGAGAAAACAATTATAAGTGATAAGTGAAATCCTAGCTTGCAACTCTATTCAGTCAATGAAATGGAGCAGAGCCAAATCTTGGCTTCTTGACTTGCTTGCAGACTTAAATGTATGCAGCCAGGGCTTTTTTTATATGGCACACAACAATGAAGAAGCTAACGTAGTTTAACTTCGAGAATCTGCTCATCTGAATCAGGGTCCAACAGAGAGCTGCCAGGAAGGTTGAGGGAGAGGAACACATGCCCTATGAGAAGAGGCTGAGAGCCCTGGGGCTTATTAGACTGGAGAAGAGAAGACTGAAAGGAAAGTTAATAAATGTTTATAAATATCTGAGGGCTAGCTGTCAAGAGGGAGGGGACAGGCTCTTCTCCCTGTGATAGAACAAGGGATAATGGATATAAACTACAGCAGAGGAGGTTCCACTTCAACATGACAAGGATTTCTTCACTGTGAGGGTCACAGAGCACTGGAACCAGCTCCTCAGAGAGGTTGTGGAGTCTCCTCTGGATACCTTCAAGACGCATCTGGATGCATTCATATGTGACCTGTGCTAGCTTCTACGGTCATGCTCTGGCAGAGGGGGTTGGACTTGATCTCCAGAGGTCCCTTCCAACCCCTAACAACCTGTGAACCTGGGAATCCTTTATATATAACAAAATGAACAAAAGTAATACACTCTTACCTTACTTAGTCAACAAGCAAACACATTTCAAGCTCAGATTGATGCGATGATTTGGTTACTGACTGCAGACAGTAATGAGAAGCAGTTGTTGCTTAACTAGAAAGAACTAATGGTAGCACTTAGAAGGTGTTGGTGGATTTCAAGTAGAAATCCCTGCTGAGAACTGTGCAGAATCAAGTAAAGGGCTTTTGGGTTGTTCAGTTTGGGTTTCCCCACCAGAGAGAAAAGGAGGGCCTGGCTTGAGACTGCTTTTCTACTTCAGACCAATAAGCAGCAATGCAAACTCTGGGTGGGTCACTGGGGGTGAAAGAACAGGTCAGTAGAGAAGCAGCTAGATGATAACATAGCACAGAAGCTACTGAAATGCCCCCCAAAAGGTATACTAACATGTATGTACAAGAATGTCGCAAAATAGATGTTTGATGTCCAGCAATGTCCTGCTACTCAGTAGGACAGCCATGAGAAGGTATTTGTCCAATGTAAGGCACTATACTGCGGTTCAAGGGAGACCAAGCTGGACTTGCTGGATGGATTCCAGTGAAGGTGATTTAGAATAGTCATCATCTCCAGAAATACCAGCAATTATAGGGTTTTTATAGCCTTGCTGCTCAGGGAGGGGGAGTGGAACAGACTAATTTACTTTTCCAGGGGGAAAACCTCCTGCAGGGAAGGCAATGCTCTTACAAGCCCTCCCCCCCTGCTTCCAGGATGGGTGTTAACCCATCATATATATAGACAATCTGACAGATAAAAACAAATTCAAATTGTGGTTTGTGTCACCAGCCCTTTCTCTGAGTCTAATAATGGGATATATTTATTTATCTGGGGTGCTTTAACCTACCAGAGTCTAATATTGACTTCTTTGCAACCTGTCATGCAGCGTATTGTGCTTATTGGGAGACACCTTACGGCTTTTTATACAGTGTGTTACAGCAGGGGCTCTGTAGCTGTTGCTATTTGTGTATTGCCTCACATGATTTAACATACACAAATCAACCCTCTCATACAACTTCATCTAATGCTTCTTTTCAGATTGTACATAATGACTACAAGGCTTGATCTCCACAGCCATGTCTCTAGACAAGCATTTCAGATGCTGAACTTCTCACTGGATGGGCATGACAGCTGCTCTGAGATTTACATCTGTCTTTATTTGAGCTTGAAGTTACTGAGCACTTTAGTACTGCTGTCACTGGCACAACGTTCTTGAAACCTTTCCTTGTACTCGGAAGTTTTTCAGTCAATTCTCTTACACCTAGTTCTGAAATGAGTAAAATTGAATGCAAATTGCGTATTTTATACACAGATATCAAAGAATATGGAATACAGAATTATCCAGGTTGGAAAAGACCTTTGAGATCATCAAGCCCAACTTACTACCCAACATGACCTGACAACTAAACCATAACACTAAGTACCTCATCCAGTCTCTTTTTAAACACTTCCAGCGATGGTGACTCCACCACCTCCCTGGGCAGCCCATTCCACTGGCCAATTACTCTTCCTGTGAAGAACTTTCTCCTCACCTCGAGCCTGAGTGCAGCTGTCCAAGCCACAGGCTGCCATCTTGCCCAGGAGTTTGCCATGGGGGACAGTGCCAGAGGCCTTGTTAAAGTCAAGGTAGACTACATCCACAGCCTTCCCCACATCCACCAGGTGGGTAACCTGGTCATAAAGGGAGATCAGGTTGGTCAAGCAGGACCTGCCCTTCCTAAATCCATTTTGGCTAGATCTCATCCCTTGCACTGTGCTTGCCCACAGGGTGATCTGCTCCATAACTTGAGCCAGTTAGCCCTCCCATCACCTTTTCATTGTTGTTTGCTGCTAAGAGTTTTACATTGCAGTGGATGAGTTATATTGTTTGTAACATCCTGAGCCTCTTTCATCAATTACAACTTTATTTTCAGAGGTTTTCTTAGCTTTCTTCATTGATTTCAACCCTTTTTACCTAGAATCAGCTACCAAGTCTCCATGTGTCTGCTCTATTCCAAAAAAAAGTGCCTGCCATAAGATCCACCTCCTTCACATTAAAGCAACAAGCCTGTCCTCCACAAAACGATAAAATCATTGATGGTTGAAAATAACAAAGTGTTCTATAGAGGAAGCAATTTCATATTTGTGGATTTGCACTACTTGAATTCACAGATTCAGCATACAGATTTTACAGTCTCTGGAGTGTAATTAAAACTAGGCATGATGGGACTGCTCTTGGATAACAGGGAGGGCAACACCTCTCCAAAGAGGGAGGAAACATATTCAGAAAGGTTACTGCTTCCCCAGAACGACATAAGGAAGAAGGTGCTCTTGTTAAAATAGAGCCAGATAAGCACTATTCAAAACTCACAGGATTATTATAAAGAAAAAAAGAAAAGAAGAAAAAAAAAAGAAGCATTAGAAAAGGTATTTTAAATGCATGAAACCTTGATATAAGCCATAGATCATGGACCAGATGCAGGAAACAAAAATCTACAGCATGCCCATTGGGAGCACATGAAAAATTTATGCAGGGTGACACCTGAAAGATTTGGGTTTCAGCTTTGCATCAGGTATTTAGCAGTGTCATATGGCAAGCCTGGCATGCAATTCATGCTGTGTTCTTTATTCATCTCTCAAAGCTGAGGATGCTGGCAGAGGTCTGCTCCCATCTCTGTGTGGGTTTTACCTGATCAGCAGTGCTTGACATCAACATTCACACAGTATACTGCTCCTCTCCATCCCCTCCTGGCAAAGCCTCTTTAGGGTACTGTTCCCCATCTCTCTCCTTCTCAGAAGCACATCAGCATAATACAGAATTTCAGTACTATAAATCAGTATGTCAACTAAAACTAGCAAGCTGTATTTGTTAATCTCTGTGGTGCTGTGGGGGTTTTTTGGTTTCCCACTCATATTAGAATACAATAGAATAAACCAGGTTGGAAGAGACCTTCAAGATCATCACATCCAACCCATCATCCAACACCATCTAATCAACTAAACCATGCAACAAAGCACCCTATCAAGCCTCCTCCTAAACACCTCCAATGATGGCAATTCCACCACCTCCCTGGGCAGTCCATTCCAATGGGCAATCACTCTCTCTATAAAGAATTTCTTCCTAACATCCAGCCTAAACCTCCCCTGGCTCAGCTTGAGACTGTGTCCTCTAATATTCCCACAGGATACCAACAATATTGTTAATATTTAGTTTTGACATGGAAGAACCTGGACTACTGTAATAAAAAGGTGAATAAAAAACTCTGCATTTCCTAATGAGTATAATTCTGCACAGCTTTAAGGTGGTTTGGGACACACGAGCCAGCTGGGATCATTATGAAAACTAGAGATGGCATCAAGTACTCAGGCATCTAACATCAGGTCAAAGATAAAGGCACTCCATTTCAGGAAACAGCAAAGAGCCAAACATTTTGGCTTAAAGTTTTGGAATCTATTCAGTAAATGTGTAAATCCTGCCTTAGACAAAGAAGTGTTTTCCTGATCTAGCCCTAAGAACTCACAGAGAAATCTGGAATCACAAATGCTACATGTTATAATCATATGTGCCACACATATGATTCCCTTATGCTACTTCATTCTCATGCCTGATAGAAATATCACAGGATAAAGCAATAACAGGTAATGATTTAGAGCAATAAAAGATAAGAATCTGATCCAGACAATCCATAGAACTGACAGTGAGGGTCATGCAAATAGTTTTCATAAAAACCTTCAGTGTGTGATATACCTTGTAAATCAGAGACAAATGGAAGTCTGAAGTCACTCCTCCTAAAATATATATGATTATATTAGAAAGAGTTCTAAACCTCACTTTTATCTCTGAAAGTCCCTGACCTCTGGCAAGTTTCAGATTCCAAATTTAGAACAGCATCTGAATTTTGCAGCTGGTCTCTCCATTCATAATGAGCCAAGTCAAAACTGAATACATCCAAATTAGAGGGGAGTATCAAACTCTGGACTCACATCTGAGTTGTGTAGCGGAGACCTCTTTTTCTAATGCTCATCATGTACACACAGCCATAATGTACAATTATCTATAAAGCCCATATTGATCTTTTTTTTTCCACAGTAAACCCAGGTAATACTGCACCAAAGAGTTATTAGTGATATCCAGCATAAGACCTCTCATGTATTAGCAGCATCAATACAAATTAATCAGTCTAAGCATCTGTCATACCAGACACTTATGATACACTGGTGGAAAGCAGAGATCAGATCTGCACAAGACAAGATCTACTGGAAGGGAATAAAAGAATAACCATTGCTCCTCTATGAGTTTGTCATCTGCTTTGCCAGTTCTGCTTAAAAACAAAACACCACAGTTCAGTTGCTCCTCCCATTTCTATTTGCAGCTTTCTTCTCCTAATGTCAACTCCATCTGTCTTCCACAGGAACTTAACGTCTTTTGAATTGTCTGTTTAATCACTTGCAGGTTTGTCCCCTTGCTTGGCTCTACTCTGCCCTTCATTTGTCAGCTTCAGTGTTCACCAGAGCATCCTCCCTCACCCATTCCCAGTGCTTTTCCTTCCTTTTCAGTATACTGCATTTTACCAGCTCACTCTTCTGTTGTCCTGACTTGGCTTTGTTTCTACCCAACGTGACCTGATTTCTTTTTGGGATGCAGTATCTGCATAAGCTTGTGCATCCCATCTGCTCCCTCTCCTTTTCTATCTCCATTCATTCCCAATCCTACTGGTGTATGTGTGCTTATCATGAGACATCTCTTTTTTTTTTTCCCCTGAAATGTTACTTGGAGAGGAGGAGTTAAGATCAGAATAAGTTTCTCTGCCAATAGCAGAGTGCAGTGTTGTTGCTACACAGTGATTTATTTGGGCAGTGACTGGCTGGAAAGTAGCCCTGAAGAGAGAGACTTGGGGGTGCTGGTGGACAAAAAGCTCAACATGAGCTCTCAGTGTGCACTTGCAGCCCGCAAAGCCAATCAGATCCTGGGCTGCATCAGGAGAAGTGTGGCTAGCAAGTCGAGGGAGGTGATCCTCCCCCTCTACTCAGCCCTGGTGAGACCCCACCTGGAGTACTGTGTCCAGTTCTGGAGCCCCTATTACAAGAGGGATGTGGAGGTGCTGGAACGTGTCCAGAGAAGGGCCACAAGGATGATCAGAGGGCTGGAGCACCTATCCTATGAGGACAGACTGAAGGAGTTGGGGCTGTTCAGTCTGCAGAAGAGAAGGCTCCGAGATGACCTAATTGTGGCCTTCCAGTATCTGAAAGGGGCCTACAGGAAGGCTGGGGAAGGACTTCTCAGGGTGTCAGGTAGTGATAGGACTAGGGGGAATGGAATGAAGCTGGAGGTGGGGAGATTCAGGCTAGATGTGAGGAGGAGGTTCTTCACCATGAGAGTGGTGAAGCCCTGGAATGTGTTGTCCAGGGAGGTGGTCGAGGCCCCGTTCCTGGGGGTGTTTAAGAGCAGGCTGGATGAGGCTCTGGCCAGCCTGATGTAGTGTGGGGTGTCCCTGCCCATGGCAGGGGGGTTGGAACTAGGTGATCCTTGTGGTCCCTTCCAACCCTGAATGAAACTATGAAACTATGATTATTTATAATAAATAAATAAATAAATAAAATCATTCTGCATTATTCATTCCTGTATCCAAAAAAAACAACAACCCCAAAATTACCAAGAAGTGCATTCAAACTCCATTCACTCACTCATATGTGCTCACGTTATAGGTGAGAGCTAACACAATACATCGCTCTTCTCCTTTATGCCTATACAGAGATTCTAAACAGCTGCTCTTATTCCTTCTCTGATTATGTATAAATAGTTGCAGGGTAGCACACAGATATTCAATTAAAACATAAACCTTTGTGGTTGTAACACAGCTGACATTTCTTTCTGGCTGCTACAACAGCCTACCGACAATATCACACTTTCCAGGTGCTATAGAGAAAAATCAACCAAACATGACCTGAAATAAGTAATCTTCCTTTGATTTTTACTGCCTGCCAGAGAAGGGCAACGAAGCTGGTGAGGGGTCTGGAGCACAAGCCCTGTGAGGAGAGGCTGAAGGAACTGGGGTTGTTTAAATTGGAGAGGAGGAGGCGTGGGGGAGACCTTATTGCCGTCTACAACTACCTGAAGGGAGGTTGCAGCCAGGTGGGGGTCAGTCTCTCTCCCAGGCAACCAGCATCAGAAAAAAAGGACACAGTTTCAAGCTGCACCAGAGGAGGTTTAGGATGCATGTTAGGAAGAAGTTCTTCACAGAAAGAGAGATTGGCCATTGGAATGGGCTGCCCAGGGAGGTGGTGGATTCATTGTCACTGGAAGAATTTAATAAGAGACTGGATGAGGCACTTAGTGCCATGGTTTAGTTGATTAGATAGTGTTGGGTGATAGGTTGGACTTGATGATCTTGAGGTCTTTTCCAACCTGATTAATTCAGTATTCTTTATCATCCTCAGGCCTCACACTTAGTTTCTGTGTATTTCAACTTTAGAAGAAAGCAGCATTTCTATTCATAGCCAATTAGATGTGTCAATCATATTCTGAAACAGGTACTCCACTATTCCAGAGATAATCCCTCCAGATCCCTGATTAAATAGATGTTTTTGCAAACGTGGGAGTCCCTGCCCCTGGAGAATGTAACCCAGGTTTCAGTGTATTTTAATCGGAGCATGATGAGGCATGATCTGAGAATTTTATTCAGATATACTCAGTAAAGCCTAGGCATGTTTTGCAATACTCTCTGTGTAAACAGACACGTGATGTCTTCCAATGGCCAACCATAAGAAAGGTAACAAAGATATTGAAAATATCAGCTACTCAAACTGTTTAGCAAAAATCTGGTAACTGTAATCTCATACCTCATGCTACCCTGTTTTACACATCAACTATTCAAAATCTGAGTTCCCATTGCAGGACTTACAGTTACACTTTAAAAGATATTAAAAATCCAAGATGCTGAACTCTTTGTCAGACAGGCTTATTAATTCATATTTGAATTTTACTACCTGGTGCAGAAATCTTCACAGCTTCCCATTTACTGTCAAAGAGGCACCTCATTCTAACAGCTTCACATGTCTTTAGCTGACCACAGAACAGTAAGCATAAGGTCAGCTGTTTTCTGACACAACTACCTGAAGGGAGATGGTAGCCAGGACAGGGTTGGTCTCTTCTCCCAGCAACCAGCACCAGAACAAGAGGACACAGTCTCAAACTACATCAGGGGAAATTTAAGCTCAAGGTGAGGAGAAAGTTCTTCACAGAGAGAGTTGTTAGGCATTGGAATGGGCTACCAAGGGAGGTGGTGGAGTCACCATCCCTGGAGGTGTTCAGAAAGGGATTGGATGTGGAGGTTTAGTAGTTACGAAGTGTTGGATGACAGGTTGGACTTGATGATCTTTGAGGTGTTTTCCAACCTTATTGATTCTATAATCAGAGCTGTGCTCAGTGTACAGCAATAACATTCCCCAAAAGGGTTATTATAAACCAAAATAATTGCTCAGCCTGACCTTCTTATATGCTTGCTTTTCAAAACTGTCTGTCCTTGAATAATTAGAGCATACCTAACTTGGCAATCTTTTCCTGCCAAAGATTTGCTTTTTGATATGTATCATCTCCAGTAACACTCAATTATTACAGAATCAGTTGCAGCTTAACTATAGTTGTAAGAAGTAATTAGTCAAAGGACTACAACAATTAGAGGGTCTCTGCCTTTGCTTTCTAGAAGTCAGAGGAAGAACTCTGTGCATGCTTTGCTCTTATGCCATTACGAGATAAACAAATATGTTCATTCAAATTCATATAAAGATACCAGCATTTTCATGGGCTTTATTCAGTGACTATAAATAAAAAAGTCAAAGAGAAAAGCATAAAAATGACTTTAAAAGTGAAATGACAGTCAGCTCCCTCCCACTGGTGGATTTTTAGGGGTTATGCAGTGACATAAAGCAGACAGTGTTTGCCTGAAGGAGAAAATGCAAAGCGCAACAAGGCATTGTCAGCGTAACCATCCACAGCAGCAGCAGAAGACTCTCTTGTCACTGAAACACATGAATCACCAGGGAGAGATTTCAGATAACATCATGATCTGTCTAACATAAAGGCCATGTATAGTATAACCCAGAGCTCCAAACTGCAGGGATGCGTGTCAGTCACGTCTCTTTGACAGGTGTCCTTTTACAGATCTTAATTTCAGACCCTAGAAACCCAAGTCAAAGCAGTCTACAACCCAAGCTCTTTGCTCTCATACAAGCTCAGGTAGATAAGGGAAAACAAACTTCCCCCTCTCTGCCACAGCTTTTATTCTTTCATAAGCTTTCAACCAGGAGATATTTGAGTATAGTAACTCTTTCTGTGTCACACCAGCATTTTGTCATCCTTACAAAACTAATCTTGAAAACATCCAGTAGCTTGCTTTCACAGAATCATAGAATCAATAAGGTTGGAAGACACCTCAAAGATCATCAAGTCCAACCTGTCATCGAAGTCCTCATTACTACTAAACCAGGGCACCAAGAGCCACATCCAATGCCCTCTTGAACACCTCCAGGGTTCCGGTGCTGGTTGCCTGGGATAAGAGACCAATCCCCTCCTGGCTACAACCTCCCTTCAGGTAGTTGTAGACAGCAATAAGGTCTCACCTGAGCCTCCTCTTCTCCAGACTAAACAATCCCAGCTCCCTCAGCCTCTCCTCATAGGGCTTGTGCTCACTGCCCTTCTCTGGACATGTCCAAGAGTCTCAATGTCCTTAAACTGAGGAGCCCAGAACTGGACACAGTACTCAGCGTGTGGCCTAACCAGTGCTGAGTACAGGGGCAGAATGACTTCCCTGCTCCTGCTGGCCACATTGCTGGTATGATGGTCTTAGTTCCTTAATAGGAGGTCACACATTGTAACATTATTAAACACCCAAAGTTTAAATGACATGACAAGCATTCTTGGTAGCAGCTTAATATTTCCTCTGAATAAAAAGAGCTATGAAAGAGCTTAGTTTTATTAATATAGGTAACAAAATGAGAAAACCAGAACATTGAGATCACATCATTTTGGGTTGAATAACATCACTAGCACAATTTGGGGGCTGAATCTGATTTAATCAAATGTAAGGTACAGAATAATTACTTAAGGAAACAACTTGTTTTCCTGATCTAACTGGGGGTTACATATGACGATATAAATCAAGTCAGAAGCAAACATGTGCAGCTTCCAAGCCCCATTTTCTCACGAATAGAATATAGAGTAGACCAGACCAGATTGGAAGAGATCATCACATCCAACCCACCTAAACAACTAAACCACAGCACCAAGCACCCCATCAAGTCTCCCCCTGAACACCTCCAATGATGCTGACTCCACTACCTCCTCAGGCAGCCCATTCCAATGGCCAATCACTCTCCCTGTATAGAACTTCTCCGTAACATCCAGCCTAAACCTCCCCTTGCGCAGCCTAAGACTGTGTCCTCTTCTTCTGAGGTTTGCTTTGGTGGAAACAAATTCTTCCCTTTTATCACAAGCTTCAAGTTAACTCAAAACTTTTTACTCAGTCTTTGATTGTGTATATCCTATGAGTTAAGAGTAATTGGCCATTGGGATGTGCTGCCCAGGGAGGTGGTGGTGTCTCTGTGTCTGGAGGTGTTCAAAAAAGGGCTGGACATGGCACTTGAAGCCATGGTTAGTCAGTCATGAGGTGTTAGGCAATAGGTTGGACTTGATCTCTGAGGTCTTCTCCAACCTTGTTGATTCTGTGATTCCTTACTGAATGTCTGCTTTTGACATGACAATTAACCAGAAATGGAAAACGACATGTGCATGACAAAACACCAGATGGACATGCTTATGAGTTATGTCTCACAAATTGTATTGTGTTTAAAAAAAACAACAGTCTGTACATTTCAGCATTTAAGACATATTTTTAGCTGCTACCATAAAAATACCTCAAAAAGTATTTTCTTTGAAGGCTAATGATTGTTATTTTTAAATATAACTGATACTTCTAATTTACTGACCTACCATCTTTTCAAGATCATTTATTCCATTTGATATTACCCAGAAAAAAATCAAAATGTTTTTGGTATCCACATGCAAAACTTCTGTCTTACTGATTTGTCATAAAATATTTGATACAAACCATCGATAATTAATTAGGTCTGTCTGAACCATCAGAATGCAGATCACTAACTTGATCAAAGCACACTATTACAGACATAGAACTGTAAACTCAAAGTCTGGTGGAGCATACATTTCATGGATGACATTTGGCTTTACAGAGAGGGAACAAGTGTCATTTTGTATGCATTTAATCACTCCTGGGAGAATATAAGACTGAAATCCTATATGGGCTTGATCAGCATGGAACTATGCTTTATGGACTAGGATGTTCAAGGTATAATGATAGATGTTAAATCACCTGCACTCAGCAACCCTTCATCTTAGGTGATGCTACCTGTTGATCAGGTAGTGCTGTGTCATGCACCTGGAGTAGGTGATTATATTGCCAAATGCAGACATGTAACAAATTTAATCAAATAAGGACTGAAACAGATCCTGGAACAGATATCAGAACAGCTGCTTTTTGGAAAAATCTGGGTCAAGATAGTGTGTCACAAGCTGAAAAAGAATCAGCAGTGCCATATTGGGGGGGGGAAAGGGCAAGTGGTGGAATCAGTCTTGCCAAAATGTAGATACTTTCTACTGGAAGTACAGCCTGTGAAACAATCCTTCGGTCCTCTAAGCTTGGCTAAAATCTCAGCCAAATTCTTGTGATCTCCGTGGGACACTGTAACATGCAAGATAGAAGCACAAATTAGAGGGAATTCAGAGGTGAACAATAAAGATCATTCTATAATTTGTAAATACTACCTGTGAGGGAAGACCGAAAGAGCTGTTACTGGTTAGTCTGAAGACAAGACAGCTGAGTGTGGGCTGCACAGTATTATAAAGTGCAGCATGGAAGACTCAAAAAACAGCAGCTGAGCACTGAAACAGATTAAGGGGAGTGCTGAATCTTTATCTTCAATGTTCCCAGGAAAAATTAGGCTAATATCCATGAAAAGATCACTGGTGGCTGAAGATGCAGGGGAAATGCCCAAAGATCCCTTTAATTAAACAAGGACAACAATGCTGAAGGGTTGACCCTTATCTCCATGAGATTACCCTCTGTGGCACTTCCATCTGGCAGCACTGAATTGAACTAAATTTTTGCAGCTGAAGACTAAATAGGCTAAATATGTTTTGCCTTGGCTAAAATAGGCTCCAGCTACATCTGTCAAAGATCATCGTGATATCATGACAATCAAGTCTGAATGTCAGAAGATTGTGTTTTATTGCAACTAATAAACAAAAACTATCCCTAAAAGAAGGAGGATTATTCTACTACAATAGAATATGACTAAACAAGTGAGGGTTTTGCCTTAAAAGAGGATACTAAAGTATAGAACAAGTCAGTTACATGTTTATCCAAAACCTGTAGCCTGCATATCATGTCCCATTTATTGTTAGGGCTGACAGATCAGTGATAGCATGTCCCAGACATCCCAAAGAATCCCTGTCAATTCAGGAAGATTAGAGTTCCTCCAAAGAATTAACAGTAAACTGAATTTAAGGCAACCACAAAGACACAGAGAAACTATGTTTAAGAATACTTCTGTGTTATGGGGGGCCTCACTGCACCACAACAAGATGCTGCAGATTTGGGTGTCCAAAACCTATTAGTCTGGCTGCATGTACTGAAGCTTGTAGAAAGCGAGAAGACACAGAATCAAGTGAGGCTGTAAGAACAACAACTGAGTGGGAAAAGCTGAAATTTTCCCTGGACTAGGCACCTAGATGCATTCCTGTGTGATGTGGTATAGGTGATCCTGTTCTGGCAGGAGGGTTGGACTAGATGAACTTTTGAGGTCCCTTCCAGACACTAACGTTCTGTGATTCTGTGAGGCACCAACCATCTCCAGAGCAGCAAACTAATGTTTCTTCTGAAAGTAGTTTTTGCAAAAGCATGAGTGGCTGGTTTCAACAGACTCCATGGCATAAACAGTTACTCATCATAAAAAGAAAACGAAGCATGAACTTTTTTCTTCCTGCCTGACTACTTAGTAACATCTAATCAGAGAAAACTAATCATGAGCAAAGAAGCTGTCAAGACCTCTGAAGCCATTGCATCTGCTACAGCTGTAAGCCCATGGCATCTTCCCAAGCTCTGATGTGTGAAGATGCAGCAGACTGGCACAATTCTGTAGCAACACACACGACTCCAGCCAAACGCCCAAAATATAACAAAAGGCAAGTCCATCATTGCTCTGAATGCCTGCAGAGCAGCTGGGCTGGAAAACAGCTTGCTGACACAGGTCCACTCCTCATGAGTAAGCACTGGGATAACACAGCTCTTCTCAAGGACACAGCTCCTCAGAAGTTACCAGAGGTGTCTTTCCAAGCTACACCACTGTAGTAGGTGCTTAAAGCTGCAAAACGCAGCTTCCTCATGACAAGCAAGGTAACAATCTTTCAACAACATGTGTTCACTTTAGATTTTAAGCCATCCTTCTTTTGGTCAATATCCATTTTCCTCACAATTACTACTTCCAAAAGAAACCTATTCAAATTCAATATTTGCCTTTCCCCCCTTTGCTTTTCCCCCAATAATGTTTCTTCCAGACAATCCACAATGTTGAATTGGTCACTACATTCATTTCCATGGCAACAAATGGGATGCCATAAAAAGTGTTTTAATCTAATGACAGACTCATAGAATAAAAGTTAGATTCTGAAAGAAAGAATTTTCACTCAAAGAAGAACATTGAAGCTAATTGCAGAGTGACTATAGAGAACAACTGTTAATTTTCTCTTATACCCATAAAAGTTTGCTTCCCTTCACAAAGGACAATCTCACCTTGAAATGCTGAATGCTCAGAATAATGTTTATGGGTAGAGGTAATTTAATATGCTAATATTTATCTCATTTTCCTTGATTACATGACATGAATCTTTTTTTTTTTTCTTATCAGCTGGTAAGCTAGTTTATATTAAAATATGAGGAGAAGATGTTATGCTTGATTAGTCTCAGTGGCATCTGCATATTTCAGCAGGCCATGGGGGTAACACAGTTTATGAGAGCAGAAAATAGGCACATTTTTTTAATGACTCCTAGTTTGATGGGATTCCACAACCCCTTATAAATCAGGCCAGATCCAAAAGCCAGTCAAATTCTTGCATATTATCTGCTTACAGCTTAATTCCTCCTTCAAGTTCTTGAAGTCCCAGAGAGATGCTCCCAAAAAGATCATGTGGGACATGGTCATAAAGAAATGTGACCCTTTGTCTCTTTTGTGCAGTAGAGCACCTTTTTTTTCTTAATGACTTGAAATTAGTAAGAGACTGTAAATAGAATTTACTTAGGAGGCAAGCTCTAATCATAACTTCAAGATTTCTGTCAAGGAAAATAATTAAATAAATTGGATCAGAATGGTTTGGATTAGAATTGACCTGAAAGATCATCTAGCTCCAGCAGTCCTACCACAGGCAGGGACACCATCCATAAGACCAGGTTGCTCAAAGCCCCATCCAAGCCACCCTTGAACACTTGCAGGAATGTGGCATCTAAATCCGCTCTGGACAGCCTATTCTAGCACCTTACCACTCTCACAGTAAAGAATTTCCTCCTTACATCTACTATAAATCTACTTTCTCTCAGTTCAAAGTCATTCCCCCTTGACCTGTGTAAACCGTCCTTCTCCAGCTTTCCTATAGGTCCACTTTAGGTACTAGAAGGCAGCTATAAAGTATCCCTGATGTCTCCTCTAACTCCAGGCTGAAGAACCCCAACACTCTTAGCCTTTCTTCATAGGAAAGGTGTTCAGTCCTCTTACCTGCTTCAACTTAGTTCATATCCTTGTTATGTTGGGGGCCCCAGAGATTAAAATAGTACCCCACATGAAGTCGCACAAGAACAGAGGGCCAGAATCACGTCCCATGACCTCCTGCTCATCTTTGGAAGCAGCCTAAGATACTAGTCCTGTTGAACTCCTTGTCAACCAATCACAGAATCACCAAGGTTGGAAGAGACCTCAAAGATCATCAAGTCCAACCTGTCACCACAGACCCCATGACTAAACCATGGCACCAAGTGCCACATCCAATCCCCTCTTGAACACCTCCAGGAATGGTAACTCCACCACCTCCCTGGGTAGCCCATTCCAATGGCAAACAACTCTGGGAAGAACTTTATCCTCACCTCGAGCCTAAACTTGCCCTGGCAGAGTTTGAGACTGTGTCCTCTTGTTCTGGTGCTGGTTGCCTGAGAGACGGCATCAACTTCTTAGGGCTACTCTCAATCCATTCATTCTTTGTTCAGCCTGTATTCGTGCTTGGGGTTGTCCCAGCTCATGCGCAGTACCTTGCACTTGGCCTTGTTGAAATGCACGAGGTTTGCATAAGCTCACCTCTCAAGTCTGTCAACATCCCTTTGGGTGGCAGACTCTGATGTGTTGACTGCACCACACAGCTTAGTGCTGTCAGCAAACTTGTTGAGGGTGCACTCAATTCAACTATTCTTGTCACCAGCAAAGAGGTTAAACAGCACCGGTCCCATTATCAACCCCTGAGGAATGACACCCATCACTGGTCTCCACTTAGACATCAAGCCATTGACCACAAGTCTTTGAGGTATTTTTTGTTTTTAATTTGAAGTCTAGCTCATGCTCAAAAATAGCATTAAGATAGCTTATTATTGGGACACAGGCTGAGAAAAGCATTAAATGAAATACATAAAAGCACTTATTATGCATTACCTTTTTTTAGGGTTCAGGCACAACAGGATACCTACTTAAATTCTTTCTTACTGTGCCCTGCTAGAGAATCAGAGGGCACATGACAAGGTTCTGTCCCACCACACGTCTTCTTTGATGGCACTTTGTACCTCAGCCCTCATGTCCTTCTAACTACAGATTTTGTGTGTCTGAATTGTCATTTCTATAAACTTCATAGAGCAAAGAAATAGTAAAGAAGAATTTGTGGGTATTCAAGGTACTATTTGAACCTGTCTTTGAAGTCTTCACAGAATGAAAGGGACAGGTGGAAGCTTGCTAAGGAAGTTCACTGGAGTCCTTATTTAACTAGAAAATAAGTAGCACTTTATAAAACTGTAAAACAGACCTGAGAAATTCTCCAGTAAGATAGAACTTGTGTAGTCACACAATGTCTCGCCACTCACAGAGCAATAAAAGTACAAATGACAACCATATGAAAATATATCACAGAGTATTTTGAATTCTGTTTAGAAATCCATTTTTATGTTTGTTTGGTTTTTTTTTCCCCACAAGTGCTTCACTGCCAAATACTAATTTAAAATACTCTTTTATTTCTGTCATGTACTGCAGCTGTTGCAAAGTGAAGCAATTTGCAAATAGCTTAAGAATAGAATAGAATAAACCAGGTTGGAAGAGATCTTTAAGATCATCGCATCCAATCCATCATCCAACACCATCTAATCAACTAAACCATGCAACCAAGCACCCTATCAAGTTTCCTCCTAAACACCTCCAATGATGGTGACTCCACCACCTCCCTGGGCAGCACATTCCAATGGGCAATCACTCTCTCTATGAAGAATTTCTTCCTAACATCCAAACCATCTAAACCTCCCCTGGTGCAGCTTGAGACTGTGTCCTCTTGTTCTGGTACTGGTTGCCTGGAAGAAGAGACCAGCCCCCACCTGTCTACAACCTCCCTTCAGGTAGTTATAGACAGCAATAAGGTCACCCCTGAGCCTCCTCTTCTCCAGGATAAGCAATCCCAGCTCCCTCAGCCTCTCCTCACAGGGCTTGTGCTCCAAACCCCTCACCAACTTCGTTGCCCTTCTCTGGACATGTTCTAGCAAGTCAACATCCTTCCTAAACTGAGGGGCCCAGAACTGGACACAGCGCTCAAGGTGTGGCCTAACCAGTGCTGAGTACAGGACACAATGACCTCCCTGCTCCTGCTGGCCACACTGTTCCTGTTGCAGACCAGGATGTCATTGGCCTTCTTGGCTGCCTGGGCACACCGCAGGCTCATGTTCAGCCTACCATCAACCAGCACCCCCAGCTCCCTCAGTGCCTGGCTGCTCTCCAGCCACTCTGACCCCAGCCTGTAGCACTGTCTGGGGTTGTTGTGGCCAATGTGCAGAACCTGGCACTTGGATGTGTTAAATCTCAAGACCCTTGTGTATTTGCATTGTTATAAGCTGCACAAGTATTTTGAAACTATAATAATGAAGTTATAAGAAAAACAATACTTAAGACTATGATAACAATTGCCAACAACTTCATTTTTCAGGATAACGTGTCTCCTTCCCCATTTTAATCACAGCTCTGTGGAACATTTTACACACTATAGTTTTTTCTTTATCCAGGTGTTTTCTCCTGTTTGTAACACTGAGTGGGTAAATCATCATTTCTAGGATTTGAAGCAGAATCAATATCCATCAGAACAAAACCATCTAGAAGCATTTGTGTCTCTTTCCACAAAAAGAACTATTTCAGTCGGAGAAACTGAAAAGTGAAGAGCAGGGTGAAGGAAATGCTTTTTGAGTGAATTCTTATGTTTCCTTGCGATTATGACTTTTTCACTTCTTCTGTGACAACAGAGGGGGGGAAAAAAAAAATATAAAAGAAAAAAGTAATCCAAAATGTACTTATTTCAAATTGCATCTCCACATGGTCTTTTCTGTCCTTTTCCAATAATCTGTAGTTTGCACTGCAATCCTATGAAGTCACAAATCTGTTTTTCCAGAATAAGAGCAACATGCTCCCGTGTCTCACCTGCAATCTGTAACAGTATTCTGTTAATTTATTGGGAATACATATTCAATATTTTGTTCATCCAGATGCACAAAATAATTATAACATTCCAACAGTTGCTACAAATTGCTTTTCTGGACTCCAATAGGCAGCCTACCATATGATCCTGAATATTATCCGGTCATAGAACTCTTAATTTTAAGAAGCCTTCAACATCACGGAAAGTTTGGGTTTGAAGGGACCTTGAAAGGCCATCTGGTCCAACTTTCTACAGTGAGCAGGGACATCTTAAACTAGATCAGGTTGTTCAGAACCCAGTTCATCCTGATCTTGACTGCTTCCAGTAAACAGAAGCTTACTGTAAATTTCTGATGCGTGCTTGTCGCTTTTTTGTAGAAGTGAGATATGGCAGCTTGGGATGGAAAAGACATGATGGCACAATCCCTTCCTCCATAAGAAACAAGAATTTACAGCACTAATAAAGGCACAAGCTTCAAAGGGAACTTGATCAAACCAACAGACAGAAAGCAGAAGCAATTTTATCATAGTATCAGTCAGGGTTGGAAGGGACCACAAAGATCATCTACTTCCAAACCCCCTGCCATGGGGGGGTTGAGTTTATGCCTAAACTCAACACACATAGTCCTAATATAGACAAGGACACTCATTTGGTTTACTATATTGTCTTCCTTCCATGTCCTTTAGAATAATCATAAAACAACTGGTAGTAGCAACCTGCAAAATGTATCGACAGATGCAACCCACTAAAGCACATGTGAGCTCAGAATCTGTTTCTTCCCTTGAAGGAAGTTTGATTGTATCAGTATCAAAGTAAAAAGGAAGCCATTAACAATTAAAAACTTATGTCTTTAAATAGAATTCTTATATATGCTTAATTGTCTATGAATAACATCCCCAACACTACATGATTAAATGCTTCCTCTAGAGAGTCTACATTTCCTCTAGTCAAAACAGTCTCAGGTTTTGCTATTAAAGAGATGGGAGACAATTAACAATCCTATGGCTTGTGGCTTATTTTTAGCCTATTCCTCTTACTGCATTGGTATTTTATGCTTGTGAAGTTCAACACAAAATAAACTTTGTATGAGAAACATATTTGATTACCATATTTATATGGCTGCTAAATTAATTTGTGTGAAGGATAATGTGCATCAATAATCATTTTTAGTTCTGAAAAGCCTCACATTGCAGCTTTTTGCTGAGAAATTCACAATGATGGAGAGGACTCATTGGCATTCTTATGAATTTAAATACAAGACGTGTGTCTAGATCATGCATCTAAATCCCAAGACTGTTTTGTAACCTCAGCCCATTTTTCTTAACGACATGACTTCAATGATGCAAAGATACAACATGATTTGGCTATTAATAATATCTTCTTCAATTTACATTCTACAGAAGATCAAAGACAATACAACAATACTACCTTATCTGCTTATGATATGGAACAATACAGAGTGAGGATGATTTGGCAATGCTTTGTCGTGTCGTACTATAGCAAAACAAAACCAAACCAACCAAAAAACATAGTTCCAAACCCTTGATTATTTCTACTTAAAGTAACTATTTGGAAAGGCCAGCAGGGTCACTGACCAAAATATCAGAGATTATTTGATTTTCAGAGTCCTCACTGAATATTTAATTTATTGAAACAGGAGGCAAAACAAAAATGTTAAACAGCAAGACTATATTGGACAGGTACTATAATCCTTTTAACATTTAGTGCTTCTGTAGGTACATTAGCAAGAAAATCTAACTGAATCAATGACACCATAATTTAAAACATTTATTTCTAAATTTCAGTAGATGGTCACTGTAACCAATAAAGTAAGTGGGTCTGACTCAGATATGGTTGATATACCCCCTATACCTGGAGAGCGGCCAGGCAGAGAGGGAACTGGGGGTGCTGGTCGATGGTAGGCTGAACATGAGCCTGCAATGTGCCCAGGCAGCCAAGAGGCCAATGGCATCCTGGCCTGCATCAGGAACAGTGTGGCCAGCAGGAGCAGGGAGGTCATTCTGCCCCTGTACACTGCACTGGTTAGGCCACATCTTGAGGACTGTGTCCAGTTCTGGGCTCCTCAGTTTAGTAAGGATGTTGACTTGCTGGAACGAGTCCAGAGAAGGGCAACAAAGTTGGTGAGGGGCTTGGAGCACAAGCTCTATGAGGAGAGGCTGAGGGAGCTTAGCCTGGAGAAGAGGAGACCCAGGGGTGACCTTATTGCTATCTGCAACTGCCTGAAGGAAGGTTGTAGACAGGCAGATGTTGGTCTCTTCTCCCACGCAGCCTGCACCAGAACAAGAGGACACAGTCTCAAGCTGCACCGGGGAGGTTTAGGCTGGATGTTAGGAAGAAGTTCTACGCAGAGAGAGTGATTGGCCATTGGAATGGGCTGCCTGGGGAGGTGGTGGAGTCACCATCATTGGAGGTGTTCTGGAGGAGACTTGATGGGGTGCTTGGCTGCATAGTTTAGTTGATTAGGTGGTGTAGGATTAGTTGATAGGTTGGACATGATGATTTTGAAAGTCTCTTCCAACCTGGTTTATTCTATTCTACTCTCCCTTCAGCAAAGCAGAATAAAAGATAATGAGGGAAAAAAACTGACTCTGAAGTATCAGTAAAAAAAATGGTTGAGCCTTTTTGCTTTAATTACTTTTAAAACATATTTGTGTCTAGAACTTGGTAAGGTTTTATATTGAAAAGTGAGAATTTCATGTCTTAGCAACTTGTTAGTCGATACATGGGCCACTTCAGACTCTTTTATTAAAGACCTTCAAAACTTAAACCACTTAACTGGTGAGCAACCTCTCCCTCTAATCTGTGCCCTGCAATTTCCATCTTTGCTTTGCAAAGCAGTCAGGAGAGCAGCTGTAAAGTAATGATGTCTTGTCAAGGTAATCAGTGCATTACCTTGGGAAGTCATAATAATTGAATTGGAAATATGTCAAAAGAATAAACAAAGCATATGATATGACTTCTCTTTTAGAGAACAGAGGGGGCTCAAAGTGATCATTGTGTGTCAAAATGCTTTGCGCTTTTTAAAGACAGTGTGGGGTAGATGAAAGCTAAAGGATATTCCTATGCTTAGGAAACTGACAAAATACATGAGTCAAGTTGAAGATGGGGGAAAGGCAGAATCAAAGCAAGACTTTAAAGTGCTTTTCCATCTCTGCAATTAACGAGAGTGCCAAGGGTTCAGTGGGAAAGGGCACATCTGATCTGCGATCACCTCTGAGTCTCCCAGTGGCACACATAAGTGAAGCTTTCAGCTTCAAAAGCTGTGCTGTAAGGCAACCCAAATACCATGCATTGTATCGGAACAGGAAGATGGAAGTCAAAGGGTAAACTCATCCTGCTGCATGTGTGCGCTTAAGCTGAGCTATTATCCAAATGTCAGGTGCCAACTGGTTTAGTCAGAACAGGTGACGCCTTAAAAGAGGATCCAGAGGAGAGAAAAAAAAAAATCTGAGGTGCCATTAGCAAAGAATAGGCCATCTCTCTCCTTTTTCACATGGTGCCTTACAGGGGTTGGTCCAAAGCCCCCCAGAATCAAAGAAATTTTTCACTGACTTCTGAAGCCAAACTCAGAGGCTGAACAAATGTCTGGTGAAGTCATGCTTTTACTTCTAAAGCCTCTGTTTCTGAATAGGCTTATGAATGTTTCATTTGGGTGGGTTGTTCTGTATTATTGCTTCTTGAAGAATGGCAGTAGACAGAACAGAGAGGCAATGCTCCTCTTGGTAAAACCATACAGTGAATTGACTAATATGTGTAACATTTATTCAAAGGCTGAATGACATAACCTAGGTATATAATTGTAGGCATTTAATCTACACATGTAAACAGGGGTCAGGATTGGCACCAGTCTAAGATACCATAATTCAGGTAACTGAGACCAGATATTGCTGTCTGATGCCTGAGTTGCTGAGCAACACGTGCCTGAAGTGATGCCCGAGTGCTTACCAGCTGCAAACAGACCTCCCTGCCAATTGCAACCATTAGCTGACAGCTAGCTGCTGCACTAATTGTCATTGTTAGGCTGGAAAAAAAGTTAAATCTATATGCTCTGATTCTCATCCAGAGAAGAATAAATAAGGAATTTTTCAGGTTTCTTTGGTCACAAATGGAAACCATTAGCTGAGAACGTTGTGAATGCTTCTCCAAAAGTTGTTTCTCAGACTTCAGTGATGCAGTGCAGGACTCTGCTCCAATGTAAATAACAGTGGACTTTGGTTACTGGGCATTCTATGCTATAACAGAGCATCACCAGGACATGAAAATGAAACCAAAATAGCATCTCCCTAATAGCAGTACTTGCCAAGAGTCCAGTTATGCATTTGCTTCCCTCTTCAAACACTTGTTCCTGCAAAAGTTTGAAGGATCTTAGCTAACACATCACAAGTAAAAGCCTTTGATTAAAAGAATTGTCAGAATTATATGCTGTAAGAGTATTTGAATTATTGAAGTTATTAAGGTCATTGACAATGTTAAGGACTGGCAGAGGAAAGATATCCTGAAGTATTTTATATATATAATATATATTATAATATATAACATATATATATTCTATATTTTTAATGTATATTTTATATATATATTTTGCATATTATATTGGCTGTGCCTCTGACTTGAAAATAAACTTCCCCAAGTTATTCTTTGAATATGCTATCCAAAGATAAAGCAAAAAACTCTCCAACTTTTACCACAATCCGACACCTAATTTCAGCACCAGGTCTCTGTGGAGTATTTGCACTTCCACAGGTTCTAAGGATTTTCTCATCAGCCTCTTTGCATCTCTCTCTCTCTCTCAGTCCATGCTGGTACTTTAAGACAGAGATTTTGGTCACTGTAGATTCTCCTACTCATAGTAATTTATGGATATTAGATACACTGTGTGGTCATGTGACAAATGAAAGAGGAGCTTGGGAGACAGAGATGAAGCCATGGCTTGAGAATATAACTGGAGAAATGGTTGTTATGAACTACTCATTAGGAAATTCAAATACAAGCCTACAGATGTTTTGGGTAGCAAGTCAAGAAAAACAAACAAAAGACTAGCTTCTTTTTTTCCCACTTTGTTATGTTCCTACTATCTAGTTATATCATGTTTTTATTTTAACAGTTGTCTTGGATCATGATATTCACATGTAGTTGAGAGCCCCCAAGAGATGTATTTCATCATGTCTTACTGCATAAGTGAGACACTGAAATGTTAACATTGTCTAAGACTAAGAACTGTAAGAGGTTTAAGCCTGTGGTATATTGTACTTGAAGGATTACACCCGAAGTACTCTAAAAAAGAATTGCAAGAGAAACTATGATCAGAAATGGGATATCCCTCATTTTGATTTTGCTAAGAAGCAATGGGAATATAAAGGGTGACAACTCTGCCTCTTTGGGGTATGATTATAAAGCTCAGTGGGTTTGGTGGACTTTTGGATGAGGTCCAGGAAAAATGAGGGAGCAATCAAACTTGATTAAAGGCATCCTGAGACAGTTAAAACTGACAAGATTCATTGTAGTCCCAGTGAGTAACTAGCAGCAACATTTTCACAAATATCAGTTGAAGCTGAAAGGGGATTCTATCTGTGTTTAAATCAATGGACCTAGAAGCACTTCCAAGATATTAACTACAGGTCTGTGCCCTTGAACATCCCAACTCCATTACAGAGAGGTTTTTGTATACAACAGACATCATGTTCTGATTTCCTCCAAAAAGAAATCCAGCCCACACATCAGCATATTCTATTATTACAGTATCACAGTATTGCCAAGGTTGGAAGAGACCTCAAGGATCATCAAGTCCAACTTGTCACCACAGACCCATGACTAGACCATGGCACCAAGTGTCACGTCCAATTTCCTCTTGAACATCTCGAGGGATGGTAACTCCGCCACCTCCCTTGGCAGCCCATTCCAATGACTAATGACTCTCTCGGGGATGAATTTTCTCCTCACCTCGAGTCTAAACTTCCCCTGGGGCAGCTCGAGACTGTGTCACCTTGTTCTGGTGCTGGTTGCCTTGGAGAAGAGAACAACCCCCACCTGGCTACAACCACCTTTCAGGTAGTTGTAGAGGGCAATGAGGTCACCCCTGAGCCTCCTCTTCTCTAGGCTAAACAATCCCAGCTCCCTCAGCCTCTCCTCATAGGGCTTGTGCTCAAGGCCTCTCATTTATTCAAGTCTTTGAAGGTATGTAACTAACTGAGTCACAGGCAATCTGTCAGTCCAAATTCCCCTTTCCAGGCAGGACTGAGCATAATCATCTAAAGAGATCAATATTGAATTATTATTTGTGTGATTTCCTCATTGAATTTGATTGTTTAATTTTGTTGTTGTGCTTGGTTGGGTTTTTTGTTTGTTTGGTGGTGTTGTTCAGCTGGGGTGCTTTTGTTTGGGTTTTGTTTGCTTGATTTAGTGTTTGGTTTTTTTAATGTGACTTCAGGAGAAAATATTATACAAAATTGCATGGAAAGTTTCTGCAGGAATGGAAAACCAGAGAAAGATCTTGCATGTGAAGACAGTTCTGAAAACCTTACTTTCACAGAGAGTTTTAATTTCTCAGGGGAAACCAGGCTTCCTACTCCTGTACTCATCTTATTAACACTAAATAAATATAGGTACTGGGGGCACACTGAATTCACAAAGGCAAAGATATTCTTTAAAAAGCACTCCTCCGTGTTCAACTGCAAGAGCCTTGCACTGTCAGCAGCACAGGTAGCTGGACAGCTCCTTTGTGGGCTAGAGACCTGCCAGGGTATTCCTATATGTGTCATTAGGCTGAACTCCCCCAAGATGGGAACTTAAGTTATAAAATAAGCATATTTGCATGTATATAGTAATGGGAAGAAAGATGATTGAGTTGGTGAGGAAGTTGGAGGGTGAAGAGTAACATTGTAAGTAAATGTTTTGTATCTTTTTAGTATTCTTAGAACCATAGAGTAGAATCAATCAATAAGGTTGGAAAAGACCTCAGGGATCATCAAGTCCAACCTGTCACCCAGCACCTCCTGACTAACTAAACCATGGCTTCAAGTAGAATGGAATTAGAATAACTTTATTAGAATAAACCAAACCAGGTTGGAAGAGACCTTCAAGATCATCATGTCCAACCCATCAACCAATCCAACCCACCCAAACAGCTAACCCATGGCACCAAGCACCCCATCAAGTCTCCTCCTGAACACCTCCAATGACGGCGACTCCACCACCTCCCCGGGCAACCCATTCCATAGCGCAATCACTCTTTCATCATTGTTTCCTGATTAGTAAAACTGCTACAAAGAGTTAATAAAAAAATAAACCTCAGTCAACTTGCCATTGTGGCTGAGTACTTTGCCTTGTCAGTAAAGCTGTGTCAAAGGCTCAGGATGTCTTGCTGTAAGACTTGTCCTAGTTTTTTTGTGACGCTTCGTGACTACCTGGATTAATAATTTCTTGCATTCATTTATTCTCTAAGGTATTTCTTTCCACTATGTATTCTTTTACCTTAACTCTCCAGAGCACTGTCAGGTAAAAGGGAGATGTTTCATCAAGTAGGTACAAACCAGAGAAAATAAATGGATTCTGAATTAACACTGAGAGATGAAAATGAGCTTTTTCTTTTCTCAATTTCATGAAAAGATGCTGTAAATCACACAGCATTTCTCAAAATGTCCCACATTTGGTGCTGTCTTTGAGAAAGAAAATGTAGCTTCTCAAAATGGAATTGAACAGCATGTATCCACTCCTCTGAACACCACTCTGCTCCCTGTATCTTGTCTGCCAAGCTCATTCTCAGAAAGTGAGTCTGAATGAACTGGTTAAGCATATATTGAAGGACAACCTTAGCAGGATACTTTTAAAAAGTGTGCATCCCAGCCAGCAGGGAATGTAAATGTTTCCAAGTTCTGGAGCCAGCAAAGCTGCTGAAATATGAGATAACATTCAGCAGAGGATTCCTGCATCAGGATCTCATTCTGAATGTGACTTTAGCTTTGCTTGTTTTTCATAAGAGTGACGGGCACAAGGTCAGTGGGATGACAGTGTCACAAAGAGAAAGTAGGTCTTGGCTCCAATGCTGGACTGAATGTTAAAAGCAGAGAGAAATCTAAAATTATCCAAAGAGGGCTATGGGTGGTGGCAGCCACTCTGGAATATGAAGCAGTAGGACTCTTTTCAAACTCACTATTGTGCATGAAGAATGAGAAACAAAAAGCCCAAAAGCAGCAGCTTCTCCATTAAATTATTTGTCAAAAGCAAGCAGACTTGAAATTCTTGATTACGGCTTAAATGTGTGCAGGATCTGCACTCCAAAGTGTAACATCACCTGCTTGAACAGATTAATCAGGTACAGGAAAATTATATCACTGATATGTTGGTTCCAATGCTCTGCCAGTAGGACAATTAAAGGTAATTTGGGTGAAAAAGCATCTAAGCTTTAACAGAGGTTGTTACCTATTTGCTAGTTAAGAGACTTGTATGCACATTTCTATGCTTCTCTTGATCAAGGGCACTTTGGTAGCACCCTAGAACCATGAAATCTTAGATCTTTCCTTTTAGGAAATAAAAAAAGTCATATGTGGGACTAGTCCACTTGTGCTGGGTTGAAAACAACAACCCCCCAACATTAAATTTGCCAGACCAGCTCGGTTGGAAGCAAATGAAAGCTGTATTTACAAGCAAGACTACAATCTACAATGGAATAGAATGAATATGTACAAAATATACAGCATTTATCATCATAGTATCATTCAGGGTTGGAAGGGACCACAAGGATCATCTAGTTCCAACCCCTCTGCCATGGGCAGGGAGACCCCACACTAGATCAGGCTGGCCAGAGCCTCATCCAGCCTGGTCTTAAACACCTCCAGGGACGAGGCTTCGACCACCTCCCTGGACAACCCATTCCAGGGCCTCACCACTCTCATGGTGAAGAACCTCCTCCTCACATAATTAATAAACAGCACAAGGACTCCCCCTGGTCAAAGACCAGGGGAAGCTAATAGCTTCTCCCTCCCTGCCCCTCCTGTACATACAAGGGAGAAGAGAAAGAAGCAAAGTTAGAACTTAGCCAAAACAATGCAGCCAAGGTCAAGCAGAAGCCAGTTAGTACCTCCCAGCTCCAGGAAGCAAGAAGAGGGAGATTATTTACCAAACTAATTCTTATGGTGAATAACTCTCCAATGGGATTGTTTAAAAATCATTATTTTCCTTTTTTTTTTTACACACAAAAGTGATGTATTTACACTTTACTACTTTCTGTTCAAGAGCTGTGAAAAATTTTTAAAGGCACAGCCTAAAACAACCACACCCACTGTATCTGAAGTCATTTGTATCTAGAGCAACTGGGAATACATCAAAAAACCCTGTCCTATCACATCCCTGGCAAAACAGAAATGAGGTTGTATTTGTGAGTCTTTTCTTTTAGACTCTGAGCACAAATGTCCAGTGTGGGACTGTATTATCTGACATAGAAACTATTGTGCAAAACATGTTCTTTTTAAGTCTTGTGCTTTTCCAGTCTTACTTCATGGTCCTTTCTTTGCATCCTATAGCATATTCAGGACCAGCTACTCTCTCTTTTTCGTATGTTAGCACAGCAGTTTGCACAAGAAAACCTTGTTTATTATTTGGCTCTGTGGTTCTAGGATAACACAAAACAACACACCCACACCCCCACATCTAATAATAATAGTAATAAAAATAACAGCATTGCCAATATAAAAGGAGACACAGAAGGAAAACAAAGCACCTGTCCTGGACTACACAAACACAAAGTTAATGTGCAAATACATTCATAAATTAAAGCATTGAGCTTGGGTTGCTGTTATTTCTGGAGCTGTATTATTCGTTGTTTTGCTGTGGCGTACTGGCTTACATCACAGTCTTGTATGAATTCCCTGACAGCCATGTAAAAATGCTCATTTAACTTGCAAGCTTCATGATTCTGTAGCAAAAGTGATCATTTGTAACAGAGCTGCTATATTTGTTATACAATATGGATTATTTTTTTCCTTTTAGAAAGTTTGAGAATATGAATAGAAATCCAAGCAAGTGTAATATACTTACAACATGTTTAGTGAATGGTTGAAAAGAACAGTTTGTCAATCCCTCCCTGACTGAAATAATTTGCTAAGTGTTTAGAATAAAAATTAAGAGGAAAAAAGTAATTTGGTGGGACTGATTTTCAGAGCCTGCAAGGGTTAAATTTACCTGGGTATGTTTTCAGACCAAAAGTTTCATTGAATATTCTAGATCTCTGACAGCTTCACCATCTGAAGCTCTGCTTTGCAAATAGGATCAAACCCCATCCTTTTCACTCCTGAGTTAACCATCATTTTTATAAACTGAAATTGCAGCCTGTGTTCCATATGGAAGGCCCCTAGTTCACACAGGTAGAAGTGGAAATTGTAAAGCCATCAAGCATAGTGCCCTTTACCAATGTGATGCTATTTCAGAAACACCTGTGCTAAACACCCAACCTACTGTGAAAATGCACAGTATTCAGCAGCCTTTAGAATTTTTCATTTGTTACCCACAGTGGAGAAGGGAGGAGGTGAAGTGGCTGCATACTAGACTGTAGGATACAAAAAGAGCCACACTGAAACAATGGATTTTAACTCCTAGAAAGACCTTTTGATAACCTGCCAGAAAAACACCCTGGGGTTTCTTCACCTATTGATCAATGTGTGCCTTGTTTCCACATTGATATTTAATCATTTCCTAATGGGACTGAAAGGGGTTCCAAATATAACCCCAATGGAGCATGCTTTGAAGAACTAGGACCCAGAGTTTCTGTAACTTTCACCCAGAGAACTGAAGTGAATATTAGGATTCGCTTGTTTAACAAAACCTGAGCCACCCCACCCCATACAGAGAGAGAGATAGTAGGACTGGAAAGCCAAAAGATGGTTCATTACCATGAAGCACACTCCAATGCTATTGAGTACATGAAGTTATACCAGTAAACTATAAGTGTTACTCACAGGAATTACTTGGCTTTAAACAACAATGGATTAGGCTATTAATTTGAAGGAAATAGTTGCTTCAGAAAGAGACCAAAAGAATCTCACTTAACTGCTGGCACAGTAGGCTACAAAAGTGACCTGCAGAGTCTCAGCAAGAGCAGAGAGGAATAAATGAACAGTGAATCATTTTCATGAATGAAAAGTAAAAAGCCTCCTCAGTGAAGGGAAAAGAAACATTGAGGAAAAACTGAAGAGGCTCATCTAATAACTCTCTTCTATTCAAGATTTAGGACAGAAAAGGAAGCATGTTGAATTAAAAAATCACATCAAACACACATTTCAGGCTCTCAAGAAACACCTCAGTTTTGCATTGAAATCTATTTACATAAATATTCCAGCGACAAACATCCAAATATGCTTCTTCAGAATCTCCACGCTAGGAAAAAAACTAATGTACAACTCATGCTCCTTTTCAGGTGAAGCTCCCTAAAACACGGAGAAAAAGTGATCCCACCTGAGTCATGCAATTAGTTCTGGAAAGTGTCTAGGGGTTTACAAACAGATGAGATACAAAAGAGCCCATCAGAAAGCAAACCAACATTCCAAAGTCAGAAACAGAAGCAAAACACACCAAGTTTTGACAAAACAGGTGGGTACCCACCACTGGCTACATCACACAGGCTCAAGCTGTTGCCAGGGCAAGTTTAGGCTTGAGGTGAGGAGAAAGTTCTTCACAGAATGAGTTGTTAGCCATTGGAATGGGCTGCCCAGGGAGGTGGAGGAGTCACTGTCCCTGGAGGTGTTCAAGAGGGGATTGGACATGACACTTGGTGCCATGGTCTAGTAGTCATGAGGTGTTGGGTGACAGGTTGGACTTGATGATCCTTGAAATCTTTTCCAACCTTGTTGATTCCATGATCACACAAAAAGTTTTGGCATTTCCAGCAGAAATACTGCAAGCATTTATCAATGTAAACATTCCCTGCACTTTCTCTTTCTCTCAATTAGTAGGCATCCCTATGATCTCTGACTGCAAGAGAGCTTAATATGGAATCCTTGACCCACAGAAGTCACTCAAAATGCTTTTCCTGCCTCATTGACCTGCACTGAGCAAAAGATTTCACGTGGACCATCGAAGAGATAACATCAAAAGGATGAGGCCAATTAAGAGATGCCCTGGCTGATGCAATAGAAACAAAGAAAATAGTTTCTTTATAAGTTTTAAGTGGGACAAGATGCAACTAAGGAAGCTAAAAGTACCAACTCTACAGAATATGACCAAAAGCTGCATGGTTTAAACTGCCTATTCATTATAAGGCTGAGAGAGACAAGGTAAATTTCATAGCTGATGTGGAAGACAGTGGAAAAAAATACTAGCTGGGCCATTAATGGAGGAGTTTAAACATGAGAGAGGATCACATTGCAATCTGTTGTAAATAACTGGTTTATTGCATTTTCCTAGTTGCCATCAGTAGGCATGGAAATAGTGGGCTGGGTGGAAGACAGAGGTGTGGCTGACAGTGAGAGAGAAGTATTATGGCAGAAATAATTATTGAAGAGTACAGTTTCATTTAATACTGTAAAGTGAATTTAAGCAGAGAATTATTGAAGAACAGTTTCATTTAATACTTTAAAGTCAATTTAAGCAGAGAATATAGATATCCAGGATGAGAAAAGTATAACCCCAAGATTTAATACAAGAAATGGAACACCAAGAAATGCCTTCATAGTGTGCAGCTTTTCCTCCAGAGATGTTTAAAGATAATTTGTCATTTTTTTATAAATGTCAAGAAAACTTAGTTGTGCCTGCAAGATCTTTGAAATTGTTGCCAAAACTGTCACAGAAATGGTACTAGCAATTTGATCCAAAGGTCACCAAAGTCAGCATGAAAAGCACCACTTTTTTTTTTTTCCATGGGGCTTTGTATGAAACAAAAATATCCTCTGCACATATCTGAATACAGAAAAAATCAAATTCAACAGAATTTAAAAAAAAAAAGAAAAAGAAGAAGAAAAGAGAAAAGGAAAAGTGGAATGATCACCCTAAAATTAAAGTCACTGCATACTTCCTCTCTACTATCACAACTGCTGTTTTTAGAAGAGAAAGACAGGCACACTCCCATTCAGTACAGCCTATTTAAGTACAGCAAAGATTACACTCTCTCAACAGCCCTATGTCTCTCCTTTATTAAACAGTCTTGCTTTGAGCTTCCTACTTCTGTGCACCTCTTGGGATGGCCTAGAGCATATAATTAGATCCATTTCATAAGGAGAAAAGAGCCTGTTACCCAGCAGTCACCATAGCAGATGCTTGCTCTCTTGCAAAAATAAAGACAGAAAGTTTCCATCAGTGATTTAAAACTCTAACCACAACAGGCTGGGTGAACTCTCAGCAGCTTTGCTGTGCATGTGGGCATACACTTCTTCCCTTTCTAAAACCAGTATTTAGGCTTTCAAAAATTAATTCATGATCCTTAAATAATGGTGTAACCATTAGTGAGAAGCACAAAAACCACCCTGCCAGTTGGCAGTATTTCCTTAGCAATATGTCACTGAAGGGATTGTATCTCGGTACAGATTAGCACAAAGCGTCACCCAATAGAGAGCCTTTGATAATGTATTGATGAAGGCTCCGAGGTAACCTAATTGTGGCCTTCCAGTATCTGAAGTGGGCCTACAAGAAGGCTGGGGAGGCACTTCTCAGGATCTCAGGTAGTGATAGGACTAGGGGGAATGGAATGAAGCTGGAGGTGGGGAGATTCAGGCTGGAGGTGAGGAGGAGGTTCTTCACCATGAGAGTGGTGAAGCCCTGGAATGGGTTGTCCAGGGAGGTGGTTGGGGCCCCGTCCCTGGAGGTGTTTAAGAGCAGGCTGGACAAGGCTCTGGCCAGCCTGATCTAGTGTGGGGTGTCCCTGCCCATGGCAGGGGGGTTGGAACTAGATGATCCTTGTGGTCCCTTCCAACCCTGATTGATTCTATGATATTACTATGATACTATGACAAGATTGTCCAAAAAGGGGAGATGGACCCAAAATGCAGCCAGATTTTCCAGGAGAAAAAGGGAAAATAGTTTTCAAAGTGAATCAATATTAAACAGGGCACATTGCATACCCCTTTTGATGGTGATACAAGTGATCTGAGTAAACTATAGCAAAATCATGATCCTACTCAGAGACAGCTGCCCTCTGCAAAAGTTTTCTTGCATCACACACAGATGCCTACAATCCTCATGTAACTGAGTACTCTCACTTGGCCAAGTTGCCCTAGTCTAATAAGGAATTTCAGAGCAAAATCTCTGGTAAAGGGTACTCACCTGCCTAAGAACCTCCAAATAAGAACCCCACTTAATCTAATTATACGATTTTTTATTTCTTTCCTTTTTTTCTTTCCCCTTTCTTGTCTGCCTTCTCTGTTTCCTTTCCTTTTTTTCCCCCCTTTGCTTTCTTTTCTTTTTTTTTTTCCCATTTCCTTTCTTTTCTTTGTTGTTTCTTTCCTTGTTCCTTCCCTTTCATCTTTCTTTTCTATTTTTCTTCCCCCAACAAGCTTCTCTACCTTCATCATTAACACACAGGACTTCTTTGCACTCTAGATAAGTGTAATTTAGAATTAAACATGTTTATAGAATGGACAGTGTATTGCTTAAAATGGGTGATCTCCTACTAAAGAGGCCATCTACGACTACCTGAAGGGAGGTTGTAGCCAGGTGGGGGATTGGTCTCTTCTCCCAGGCAACCAGCACCAGAACAAGAGGACACAGTCTCAAGTCGCGCCAGGGGAGGTTTAGGCTGGATGTTAGGAAGGTGGTCTTCACAGGAAGAGTTATATGCCGTAGGAATGGGCTGCCCAGGGAGGTGGTGGAGCCACCATCACTAGAAGTATTTAGGAAGAGACTCTATGTGGTGCTCAGTGGCATGGTTTAGTTGATTAGATAATGTTGGATGATAGGTTGGACTCTATCTCAAAAGTCTCTTCCAACCTGGTTTATTCTATTCTAAAAGCACCCTCCTCCCACAGCATTACCACAGCACTGCAGCACCCAGGACCAACCAAAGAGTTCAGACACGTCTGGGGAGCAGGGTCATAACTTACACATTTGCAAACCAATAAGTTATCACAGTCTGAAAGGCAGCCACACACATACCTGCAAATTCCTTAAGCCAAGAAGCTAATAGGTTTAAAATAACAGGCAACAGGACACAGATGTTAACACAGCTTGCTGTGGTAAGGTAAAAAAAACTAAAACCATGCATTAAAATGTAAAATGACTCATTTATTTTTAGAAACTCGTTTTTTTTTTTCCTTAAATCCATGTGTTGAAGACTCCATCCCATCATATTTCATAAGGGATTCAGATTTCACATCCAGAGCTTTTCCCCTTGCACACCAGAATGACACCAGCTGCTTTGCCTTTTGGCCTTTAGACACATGGGAAAAACAAATGAGATTTGAGCAATAGAGAGTGATATTTTCTTGAAGCAATTTGTTCCTCTGGCATTATGCAAAGCTGGTGCAAGACTGCAGGCAACACAGGCAGCCACCAGGGGATAGCAGGAACAGAAAAAACCAAAGCAAGTGCAGCTTTAGTGCTTAAGCTTCAAAATTCAACTAACATAGCAAGATAGGTGCATTAGCCTTATGATTCCATAGGGCATTCAAATGATTCTTAAGTCATGTGGAAAGGTGTTTTAACAGAGTACTGCAGATCAGGAGGGCTTTTTCTCTGTGTGGACTTAGGTAGAAGGAGCAATTTTCACAGGAACAAGCAGAACATCCGGTGAAACAATCAGATTTTCACAGAACCACAGAATGCTAGGGGCTGGAAGGGACCTCAAGAGATCATCTAGTCCAACCCCCTTGCCAGAGCAGAATCACCTATACCAGATCACACAGGAACACATCCAGGCAGGTTTTGAATATCTCCAAAGAGGGAGATTTTAACTTTTTATTTAATTCTTCTACACATCCTTCTTATAAAGGCACCACAGGTTTCAGAAAGATGGGAGTTAAGCATCGCTTTTTAGGCTGGTTGCAATCCTTTTATTTCATGTAAGTACATGCTGAATTCTCATGTTTCGAAATAAATCCAAAGAAAGAAATGAAGATAACAGGAGATCTGTGTGTTAAATGGCAGAATTTAAATCAAGGTCTTTCTCTCACCTTCCCCTTCTCCTTAATTTAGTATTGTGTTAAGTCTCTTGTGATTACGAGAAGGTAACAAAAGAACACATTTGTATCACATGATAAGGACAAACAACTACATCTGGAACTACACTGACAAAAGGGAGGCTGCTACTATCTTCAGCTAACAGGAAACTGCAGCAGTGAACGATCTTCCTGTGCTCAGAACAATCCCAAGTGCTACAGGAGCTCCCCAGGGACAGAGCACTTACACACTTCTGCACTCTGGTGGGGGTGCAGCAATCTGTCTCTGCAAATTCATGCACGGACAAACTTCATGTGTGCACTCTGGCACACATCAGTGGCTTATGACAACTTGCAGCTCATACTTGCAGTAATATGAAAACAGACTTACTCCAAATCTAGTTTTTACCAAAAGCATTACTTTTGCTTTGACAAAGGTCACTGTTTTAAATGGCAGAATTCACTCTGAGCAGCAGCGAGATACAAGGGCACAGTTCAGCTGGTAGCAGCTCACTTACTAACGTGTGGGCTAACTGCTATAGAGGGTGAATAGTATAGTGGCTGAGGAATCCCTGTAGAGCTAGAGGCTGCTTTGCATATTGCAGATGCGTAGAAACTTGCGTCCTGCCACCCAGACAGCAGTGTCCAAGCAGGGTGCTCACCTATCTGCAACAGAAACCCAAAAAGCAGTTGTAAGTGGGACCTGCAGCCTGCAATCTCAACAGCCCTCTGTATGCTGGCAGGGCCACAGCAACACTGTGAGCCCAGGAGGATGCTGTTCTGTACACATGTCCAGGGAGGAGAGGAACTGGTGCTGTCCTGGCAGGTGACCTAGGCACCATGCATCTCCACTAGGCAGCAGGGCTCAAACGTGACATGAGCATGTAGTTGGGTGGCAGGCACACAGATTTGGGACAGTTCACATGGGAGCAGATCAGGACTTCCAGAAAGAACACAGATCAGTGCCAAGCAGAGCTCATGTAACGTGCAAAGCATCTTTGCTCAGTCATTGCGAATTCTGCTGTGAGAGAGAACCAGGCAAAACCAAATTTGAAATGCAGCCCTTTCCCTCAATAAGTCTGTTTTTCTTACTGAGTCTGCTACTCAATCCATTTCTGTCCACCCACCAAAAAAACAAGAGACCCAAAAGCACAAATAAATCATAATAAATTGATTGACTATTTCCCCAGTGCCCTAATTTATGCCTTTATTTTCCTCTAGTAATGAAATAATGAGACTAAGAAACATAACCTCATTTATAAAACTCATTTGCCAAGAGAAGGGTATTCTGTTTCTTTCAGCAAGCTAGAGTGAGCAAAACAGCCCTGGAGAGATTCAATTCAGAGTTTGTTATGGTACATTTCTTCCTAGAAATTGCAGAACTGTACTGAATTGTGTGACAAGGCCTTGATAGTGGAGCAGACTACAGGGCTGGCTTTTGTAAGAAGCTGCTAGACACTCCCTCAATGTCTGATAGAGCCAATGCCAGTTGGCCAAGGCTGAGCCCATTAGTGCCAGTGGTAGCATCTCTGGGATAACACATTTAAGAAGGGTGAAAGCTGCTGCACAGCAGCAACTGCAGCTGAAAAGAGAAGTGAGAGTATATGAGAGAAATAACTCTGCAAACGCCAAGGTTAGCGAGGAAGGAAAGAGAGGAAGTGCTTCAGGTTCCAGAGCAGAGATACCCCTGCAGCCCATGGTAGAGATCATGGTGACTCAGCCTGAGCATAATTTAGTTTCAGATGGAAGTGATTTTCAAAGATCATCTATTTCTCTGCCATGGGCAAGGACATCCTTCCACCAAATTAGGCTGCTCAAAGCCCCATCCAACCTGAATTTAAACATTTCCTGTGATGAATCATCCACAACTTTTCCGGGCAACCTGTTTCAATGTCTCATCATCTATACAGTAAAGCATGTCTCCCTTATATCTAATCTAAACCTACTCTCTTTGGAGTTTAAAACCATTGCCCTTTGTCCTATCACTACTGATAAAAAGTCTGTTTCAATCTTTCTCATAAGCCCTCTATATATATTGAAAGGTCACAATAATGTCTCCCTGGAGCCTTCTCTTCTCCAGACATGACACATCCTGCAGTGAGTGATTAATCCTGAGGCTTTCATCTGACATGTTTTTGCAAGTTTTGGTGATCATACTAGATTTATGAAGAAAAAACTCTGAATAGAAAGCGCTGATACGATATGAGTCAACATACTCTAGGGTCCACGGAGACTCTGGTAGCTGTTCCGTGAGACTTCATGAAGAGAAGCAGAATCTCTTTCCCAATAAATCTTTTGGTCTAGTTTCTTTGAAAGAGAGATCATCCTCACAGTAAGTATTACCCTGAAATACAGTAGTGAGTTTTTTTTCAATCAAGCCATGACAATTGCAGAACTCAGCACAAGGGGTTTCTTTTGCATACTATTCAATTATCAAACTTTTCCTTGGAAAGTCAATGCCCCAAATTCATGCAAAATAAGAATACATTGAATGCAAACATTAAAATATTATCAATACAAAATACTGATCTGTGAATGATATCAGGGGTCATAAGTATGCCAGGTGTCTCAAACATAAGCACTTCTGAAAAATCTGGACAGGAAATTCTACTCATAGAATCAACAAAGTTGGAAAAGACCTCAAAGATCAGCATGTCCAACCTGTCACCACAGACCTCATAACTATTAATCCATGGCACCAAGTGCCACGTCCAATCCCCTGTTGAACACCTCCAGGGATGGTGACTCCACCACCTCCATGGGCAGCCCATTCCAATGGCTAACAACTCTCTCTGTCAAGAACTTTCTCCTCACCTCGAGCCTAAACTTCCCCTGGTGCAGCTTGAGACTGCATCCTCTTGTTCTGGTGCTGGGTGCCTAGGAGAAGAGACCAACCCCCTCCTGGCTACAACCTGCCTTCAGGTAGCTGTAGACAGCAATAAGGTCCCCCCTGAGCCTTCTCTTCTCCAGGCTAAACAATCCCAGCTCCCTCAGCCTCTCCTCATAGGGCTTGTGCTCAAGGCCACTCACCAGCCTCATTGCCCTTCTTTGGACATGTTCAAGAGTCTCAGTGTCCTTCTTAAATTGAGGGGGCCCAGAACTGGACACAGGACTCAAGGTGTGGCCTAACCAGTGCTGAATACAGGGGCACAATGACTTCCCTGCTCCTGCTGCCCACACTATTCTTGATGCAGGCCAGGATGCTGTTGGCCTTCTTGGCCACCTGGGCACACTGTTACACATTTCCATGTTGGAAGAAGAGGAAATATAGCATCACTTGAAATAGATGACTGTTCTATGATAATCATATTCTTTAGAGCTGTAGCCATTGAAATCTCCTGCTATATGTGGCATATCAATTCAGGCTCCAATGGCAATTAATAGGGCTCTAATTGGTGGATGTTGTTTTATCCCAGTGATTAAGAAAAGAGAATTTAACCCACATCACCATAAGGTAACTTTCTGTCTTATTTTAGTGGCTGGTTAAATATTAGTTCTATTAAAACTGGCAGAATAAGGCTGGAGGCTCAAACTCTTACAAAGGTGCCTGCATACTTTTCAATTACCTAACCATTAACAGGAGACCACAAAGGTTCCAGACAACCCCTGAGGCATCCTAATGTCAGGATGTGCTGCTTTGTGCCTAGTAGACCCAAAGTGACTTTGTAAGAGATGCATAAAACTGTTTGACCACCTGCAAATGCTGGGATGTTATAATTCTGAGTGATATTAACTCAAAGAGCCCTTGTAGATTTCAGTCTTTACATCCTGCAGCACCACCTTAGGTCTGAGTCCACTCCCATGTAAAATGAACAGGAATTTAATTGCTAGTGTCAACTGACCTTGCATCAGGAGCTTAGAGGTAAACCTCTGTCTCACTACCTTGGAGTGACCTACATTGGAACAGTGCTCAGATGAATATTTCCATTAATACCAACAGTTATCCTCTGGATTCTTTTCATCTATTTGTAGCACTAGCTGTTTTATCGCCACTTTTCTTATCTTAATAAACAGAATTCCTACAAAACATTTCTTAGGTGATGCTAAGCTTGTGAACTTGAATGAAAATACTTTGGGTAATGGCAGCTCAAGGATTTATTTTTAATAATAATAAACCAAGTTGGAAGAGACCTTCAAGATCACTGCATCCAACCCATCAACCAATCCAACCCACCTAAACAACAAAACCATGGCACCAAGCACCCCATCAAGTCTCCCTCCTGAACACCTCCAATGATGGTGACTCCACCACCTCCCCAGGCAGCCCATTCCAATGGGCAATCACTCTCTCTGTATAGAACTTCTTCCTAACGTTCAGCCTAAACCTCCCCTGGCTCAGCCTGAGACTGTGTCCTCTTGTTCTGGCTAATACTTTTTAATACTAATTATATTTGTCCTTAATGAACATGAAACAGAACACAGGAAGATGTGCAGTGTCTTTTTATCTTTTAATAAGCAAAAATAAAAGAAAAGTAAAGTTAAATTGTTGGGTAAGTACAGCAATTGTGCAACAATGTAATTATTGGGAAGTACAAGAGTAAGTAGAATCAGAATCATTGCAGCTGGAAAACACCCTTAAGATCATCATGTCCAATCATTATCTAAATCTACCAAGCCTGGTGCTAAATTTATGTCCCTCGCCACCATATGCATACATCATTTAAATACCTCCAGGTGCAGGGATTCAACCACCTACCCAGAGAGCCTGTTGCAGTCTTTGATAACCCTTTCAGTGAAGTTTCTTCTCATGTCAAATCTAGATGTACCTTGGTGTAAATTGAGGCCATGTCCTCTCATCCTATGACATATTACTAGCAAGAAGAGACTGACAGCCACCTCACTACAACCTCCTTTTCCCAAGAAAGATGCAAAATTTTAGCTGATGGTGTGGTAAAATACCAGATTTCAGACACAGTTTACTTGCTACACACTTCTCCACTACAAAAGTAACAAGAAAGACTGCACAACAGGGTCTCAAGACAACTTAAAACTAGTATTTCAAAACTTATAAGGCAGTTGTTGAAGTTCTTTGGTGAGTTCAGGTACACCATGATTTAGTTCAGGTAAACAAGGTTAGAAATGTTGCAGCCAAATGCCTCTGCGTTGAACCAAGACCCCCAAAATATCAGTCTGGTGAATCCACAGATGCTCAACACAGGCTCCAGGTCTTCATGTACACTCTAGATGTTCAATGACTGTATAAACCTGTGCATGTACTACATATGCCTGGGTGGATATGATCAGACAGGCTCTGTAATAGGTGTCAAAGTGACAGTAGAATTACTAGGTTTTGTGATCAGTGTTTCACAGAGATACTATCTGTTACTGTCACACAATATGTATTCTTTTGGAATTTTTCCTCATACCTGAAGGAAAACATTAAATTAAATTCATTGAAACTCCTATGTAAAATGAATCCCTTTTCATTCACAATTCAAACCAACTGCACATTCAACAAGTGGCTGAAAGTAGACTCTGCGGCAACTGAAATGCAACTTAGATGGCAGCAAGTTTCCCACCAGCACCAGAGTGCTTGTAAGCCTGGAGAAGAGGAGGCTCAGGGGTGACCTCATTGCCCTCTACAACTACCTGAGGGGTGGTTGTGGCTGGGAAGGGGTTGGTCTCTTCTCCCATGCAGCCAGCACCAGAACAAGGGGACACAGTCTCAAGCTGCACCAGGGGAGGTTTAGACTCGAGGTGAGGAGGAAGCTCTTCGCTGAGCGAGTCATTCGTCATTGGAACAGGCTGCCCAGGGAGGTGGTTGAGTCACCATCCCTGGAGGCATCAAGAGGAGATTGGACGTGGCACTTGGTGCCATGGTCTAGTCATGGGGTCTGAGTTGATAGGTTGGACTCGATGATCCTTGAGGTCCTTTCCAACCTGAGTTATACTGTGATACTGTGAAGTATGCACAGCAGCTAAAATAGAAGCATGGAAGAAACACCATTGCCCAAAATATGTAAGTTCCTTATAGGATTTTGTAGCTGCTGGAACAAAGACCTTTTGGAACACGTTCTCAGATTAAGATTCATAATTCCACAGAAATGCCTTTCTGGATGTTTCCCTCGCTTCCAAATTTGCTAAGCCAAGTTCAAGTTTAACTTGTCATTTTCTAGCTTCTGTAAGTGTCATTCACATTCTTATTGTACTTTCTATATCAGTTTTTCTGGTTTAGTGGTTATTTTGTAGCTTAATGCAAATCAAAACTCTTTGAGAATCAGGGAGGTATCATAAATGTCAGAAAGAAGAACTGTTAGAATATGAAATATTAGCTTCCTGCCAAAGAAAAAGAACCAGTCAACAAATTAGCATACTCTAGCCTATGATGCAATATTTGCTTCCCTGAACAGACATGCAAGAATAACTTTCTGGCTTTAGACTTTTGAACACCCTCTGAATAGTCATTGTGAAAGCAAGCATTGTGCAGAAAGTATGACAGCATATGCAGGTGTTTGGTTCTATCTACAAACCCAAATAATGGATTGACAGACCATACAGGTGCTGAATAAAAGAGACTAGTGGATTAGTGAAAAACAATGCGCCAGAGTAGTTTGTTTATATTGAAGAGTTGAAAAAATTTCAAGTGGCAATTCTGTAGCAAAGCTAACATTGTTTGTTCTGGGTTTAATACTTTTTGCTGGTTTTAACACTGTGCTTAGACTTGATGCACAGAGATCATGGTCCTTAGATCTTCCAAAGCATCAGAATGCAATAGTATGGATGTGCATCACTACAAGTTCTGTTATTGCAGTTTAAGATAAGCTTATAAGTGGCTATTAAGAGTGGATTTGTTTGCTTTTATGGCACTCATTGCACAGAATGTTTTATGTATAAAGAAAATGAAAAACTAAGGAATAGCTCAGAAATTGTCTATGCTAGGCTTTGAAGCAAAACTCTCAAGATGAGCTCTTATACTGAGAACAAGTCTTAAGACTTCTCTTCCTTTCACTCAGACTCTCCCACACAATGATTACAGAAATCAAATCTCTGGTACAGCAGTATGCATGCCTACCGACTGCCTTTGAAAAGCTGTGACAGAAAGGAACGGATGTGCAAGATGAGGAAAACAACAGTGAAGAAAATAAGCCTCTTGAGGTGACTTTTGAATGCTGAAAAATATTTCACAGAAGTGACTCAGTCAGTATTACATGTGAGAATGATTCTTTAAAAAATTGAAAGGGAAATTGCTCCAGTTACTCAAAAAGCATAAGTGCAGTAAAGATGTTATTTACCTGATCTGTTCCCTGCATGAAACTACTCTTATCTGCTTCCTTTAACCACACAAAGAAAACTCAGCCTATTTCAACTATTTTTTACTTGATGTTAGTTTTAACAGTCAACATGAAAAAAAAAAAAACCACCAAAAACCATAGACTTGGATTCTCCTTATTCTGGTGGCATTCTATCCCAGTAAGAATTATATTTTCCTATTATGTCTAGTAACAAAAATGTGAGCATTCCATTGAAATAGATAGTTTGGTTATCACGTTTGTCAGATAAATTTTCCTTCAGTGATGCACTGCTCCTGCATGTGAAGTTCATCTCTGAAATCTGGGGGGAGTGTTACTTGAATAATGACTGCAATACTAGGTAGAAATTGTTGTCATCCAATAGAAAGGAGTTGAGAAGCACTACACCCATTCCTCTTCCTATTCAGGAATAGAACGTTTGGGGTTTAATGAGCAAAATATCCCCCTGAAAGCATTTGGAGTGACCAAAAGCCAGTGAATCAGAGTTCTGGTAAAGCAGGTTAGTAAACATGACACAAAGAGAATCCAAGAAGAAAAGGTCTCTTGGAAGATCTGAATGATAAACTGCCTCTTAAACATTAGGAAGACATGCTCATTTGACAGACCACAAATAGACTGAAAAACAATACGGTAAGAAAGAAATAAATGGTTCTGTGGAGCAAAAGCACCTCTTAGCTTTGTGTTCTTGAGTTTAACAGCTGCCACTCAAAGTTCTAAGCATTCTCTTTTACAAACATTTTATGTCAAAAGCATAGGAAGAGCATATGAACAAGTAACAGTATTGCAGTAGACTTCATTTGGCTGTGAAACTGTAGGTACACAAGGATACAGACACTATGTACCTTATCAGTCATTTACAGGAGAGGAAATACAGGGAGACATTTTCTGGTTTTCAGGAATGGCATAATACCCAGTCAGAAACAAACCCCACAGAGCTTCATTTATAATCCCTCCTTGATTAGTTACTATCCTTTATTTAATAGAGGCACTTTTACTATTCATGCTCTTAACTGCAGCTACTCTAATTTAGTGGCTACCCTTGTTTAGCAGCCTCACCTTCAGCATAAGCTTCAGATTAAAGTAATTACATTTAATAAGAGCTGCCCACTTCTGAAGCTGCCCTTGATTTAGAGCTTCAAGGAGAAGTATTTAAATATAATAGAAGCCATGGCCTGCAAACGAAACCTAGAACAAAGATTAGTTCATCTACCCAGTCTAAATGTGAGGAATGCATCAATGAGATAGAATACTTCCTGGAAAAGACTATACTTCATATTGAAAGAAAGCCACCACAATCTGGTGCTGAACAAATGAGCCACCCTTCTATTGTACCATACCAGCAATCTGCTTTTGTTTAGGCAAATAAATGGTCCTTGAAATGATTTCACTATAAAGCATTATGCTCCTGTTTGTTTTTAGAGCCTTTATATACTTGTTTTCTGGGAGGGAGCAGGGGGGATGTGGAGGGGAAACAAACAAACAAAGGCTCTGCAGTAAGATACTATGAGAGAAGTGATAAAGATTCATTTCAAATCTCTGAGACAGATTTCCTGCATGTTTACATGGGGAGGTTTGTTACTTCAGTTATTTCTGTTTGTTAAAATGAGATACCTGTTTACACCTCATTCTGTCTGTTTACACCAATAAGGCAGAAGTTGCTTCCTCTTATGGACTTGCTAGGTGGGACAATATCCTAGAGATCACTTCAAACATCTCCCTTAACAATGGTCTCTAAACTATGACCGTCATCCTCATCAACAAAAGTCCTCAAGGACCTTTTGGTTTCTGATTAAGAGAGACATATTTTACTTTACAGTAGTGATCCCAAGAAGAGCTTAAAGTTCCAAAGGGGCACTAAATTCCAAGCAGTGGACAACTACAAATAAATCCATGAACAGGCACAGCTTGTCTGTACAAATTGACACAGCTTTCCTATACCCTCAGGGTCTCTTCTGTAAATGACCACCTGTCAAAGCTGGGATTTCCCATATGTTGCACATCAAAAGTAGACATATAACTACTCAGATCTTACTCAAAAGACGAGCAGGTTTTCCTGCCATCTTGGAAGTCAACTTCAAGGGCCAACAGTCTAGACTTCCATTTTCCTGTTCCCCTGGTCAGAAGTCCAAATTCAGGCCTATTTTCCTAATGTTGTTGCCAATCAGGCCAAGAGTCTTCCAGTCTCATTTCAACCCTCTCAGTGCTTCACTCAATGTATATAAATTAAGACAAATAATTATAATACAATTTAAATGAGAACAAATAATCTACACATAAGAATATGCAATTACATTATAATAGAAGTATATTAAATTAGACTGTAATCACATTATGATTTTGCATGCTGTTACTATGATTACTGTAAGGTACACACCCAGACATAGTAATAAATGTTTACTTTGCATGTGAATGAAAACTGTGACATATTCAGCAACAAAGCTGGTAAAGGGTTTGGAGCTCAAACTCTATGAGGAAAGGCTGAGGGAGCTGGTGTTGCTTAGCCTGGAGAAGAGGAGGCTCAGGGGAGACCTTATTGATGTCTGCAACTACCTGAAGGGTGGTTGTAGCCAGGTAGGGGTCAGTCCTTCTGCACCAGGGGAGGTTTAGGTTTATTGTTAGTGAAAAATTCTTCACAGAAAGAGTGACTGGCCATTGGAATGGGCTGCCCAGGGAGATAGTGGAGTCACCATCCCTGGAGGTGTTCAGGAGAGGATTGGATGTGGCACTTAGACCTCAACGATCATCAAGTCCAACCCGTCACCACAGACCTCATGACTAAACCATGGCACTCTTTCAACCTTGGTGATTCTGTGACCCATAACCAACAGGACCACTGCACACTCTCTGATTACTTCTTGCTTTGTGGTCAGCAAAACTGTGAATCCATTTTGCTACAATGAACTACCTACATGTAATCTTTAAAATTAGTTTTTCAATGCCCCTAAAGTTAGTTATAGAAACCTAGAGTTGTTAGGGTTGGAAGGGGCCTCAAGGATCATCTAGTTGTAATGCCCCTGCCATGGGCAGGGACACCTCACACTAGATCAGGTTGCTCAGAGCCACATCCAGCCTGGCCTTAAAAACCTCCAGGGATGGGGCTTCTACCACCTAGTTACAAGGTTTACAAGACTTATTTCCAGTGAAACTACAAAAAGGAAAAACCCTGTTTGCCTTAGTGTGACCTCTGGAGATTCAGTCCTAAAATAAAAAAATCTTTACAGCATCTGAAGGAAACTGCAAATAGCTTTCAGCATCAAGTAAGAGACAGGTGTCAATAAAGACTGAACATTAGGGAAAAAAAAATTCACAGAGAGAGTGATCAGGCATTGGAATGGGCTGCCCAGGGAGGTAGTTGAGTCACCAACCCTAGATGTACTTAAAGGTCATTTAGTCATGGGGATACGGTTCAAGGGGTAAACTTTGTAGAGTAAGGTTATCGGTTGAACTTGGTGATCCTGAGGGTCTTTTCCAACCTGAATGTTTCTGTGATGTGACCAAATTTTACAGCCCTTCTTACTGATGAGTTCTTGAAGTATTAAAACCATTGATTTAGAGATGGGAAAAGTGGACAGGAAACTATTAGAAAGCAGCAAATATGGTATGACTGTAAAAATCAATGCAGCTGGCCAACAGAGGGACAGAAAATTTGAACATGTAAATCACCATTAAAACAGAAGTGGAAGGAAATGTGAAACAGAATTCCCAAACAAAGGATCTTCACCATAAACCTGAAGAAGCCACCACCTACTAATTAATCAGCATAACAAATAAATTAGCTTATGATAACATTTGTTTGATGGGTGACTGGAACCATTGGCTGTCAGCTAAGCAACTACTCCATCTGGTTAGTGCTAAGAGACAGATGTAGACATTTTTAGGAGTGAAAACAGACATGGGACATTTGCCTATGCTATTGTCAGTCATGACAGGCAAGGAGGCCAAGTGCTGTGCTGCCTGCCAAGTGCCTGCCACCACCACCTCACCTCTAGAAACATCTCCATTTGGCATCACTGGTTAGAATTACTGCATTGTGTAGGGAGACACAGAGATGGACCTCACATTTGAAAGATTTCTCAAGATGTGAATTTTAGTGTAGAAAATTTTGTAGTAAGAAATAATATTTCAGGGTTATAAAGTCAACCATAAAAGTTCCTCTATACCTCACTAGGGCCAGAATTTTATCTGTTTTATGTAGACTCAAGTTTATTTATCACAACCTCACTATGTTCACTGTTTCATGGAAGACTCTTGTCCTATTCCTACCTAACAAATAGGTAGTCCATGAGCATAGATTTGTCTGGTGATGGGCTGAAAGAAACGACTCCATCACCATTGCATCTAGCAAAACAAATTGCAAAAGATGTCCTAACAAGAAGTGGTTTGAACTTTGATATAGTGGCATGCCTTTCATATAGGGACTGCCTTTTTCTTTACAAAACAGTGTTTTGTACCATAATTTGAAATGACCATATAATACCTCATAAAAATAAAGACGATTTCAAGCCATATGATTTAGAGCCTAATCACAGACATCAGTCTGTTAGAGAGCAAGAGAAGAGTTTCCTGTAAAAACAGAAGCTTCTTTTTACTTAAAAATAGCCCTTTCCTTCATTATCTTTTTCTCCTGCCTCCCTATTTTCCATACATCTTGAGAAGGATCAAATTTTGACATTTGACTTGTAAGTTCTCCTTGGGGGAGAATGCAGAAGTCAAGAACTGAATGTAGCAGTTAGGTAAACGTCTGTATCTGTGTCTAACACTGTGTTGAATGGGAAAATAAAATGCAACAATGGTCACGTCTGATGTATGTGGCAAGTCGTTATTGGGCTGAATTGTGGTCAGTAGAGCTGGGCTTCCATTTAATTATGCCATAGGTAATGTTGGAATGCAAGTATCCACTTTAGGTACTCTAGACTAATACCCAAGCACTCTAAGATCCAAGACTTGACATAAATATTCATTACTATACACTGTTAGTCTGGTCTAAACTGCAACCTGGGCTATGCACCGACCAACTCATCTACATAAAAGCCTGAACTTACTGATTTTGTATTCTCCACTTACTCTCACAATACCAGAAATTCTGCAAGCTCTCAGCCTTCTTCCAAGGCACTGGGCAAACAGACTGGATTTGTGAGAAATCTGTTTAAACCTCAACTTTTAGCAAAACCAAACCAAACCAATGACCCCAAAAAAAAAAAAAATACAAACAAACAAAACAAAACCAAAGCAAGCTATACCCATATTGGGCAAACAGAAGAGCAGGGACAGTACTGCTGCTTAGGGACTACTACACAAGACTGAAATCTTAAAATACATGGGAGTTGGAATAAGTGTAAATCAGCGTATTGCACTCTCTACTTGAAGAGTGGACATCCTATCTCTGCCTTTTATAAATACAGTTGCAGGGATCATTCAGTAAAAATAAGGTTCAGAGTTCATCATTTAATTTGTCCCATAGCTCAAGTGCCAGTTGTCTGTACAGTCTGCCTACCTCGCTGTTATGAGCTGCCAAATCCAAATATAACCTATCCAACCCATCTTTGATAATTACTGGGTAGGGATTTAGTAGGACATTTCTCAGTATTCCAATCCAGTGTTTCAATGTGTTATATCCCCAGTGAGTAGATGTCTTCTCTCTTTTTCCCCACTCTCCTCTGTCTCTTTACTATCTCTTCTGCCTAAAGGCTTCGAATCATGTTAGCTGACTGCTATATTTATTAAGCATCTTCAATACATTAAAAACATTGTTCCCTGTGAAATGTGCTGTTAAGTATTACCTCAGTTAGTAATTTCATTTAATAGGATAGTGACAACACATTGACATTGTGCAGGTTTGTGACCTAATGATTTATGAGACAAGTTATATTTGCAGACACATTGGTTTTGGTAACTGCAATAAATAAAAGTGAAAAACATTTATTTATTTTTTAATGTCTTTCTTTCCTCCTCTCCCAATATTACTTTCTACATAGAATGGCCTCTTTGAAAGCTTGCTGAGGGTTTGAAAGAGGTTTTAGGCTGTGGCATTACTTTCTGAATTATGTTTAAAACCTTCACACACTTCAGAAGCCCCGTGCACCCAAAAAAAAAGTGCCAATTAATATGTTCCACATTGCTGAGTGTTAAGAAGGGTTATGATAAAATGTACTGACTGTAGTAATCCAATTTAAATGATGGTGATAACTTTGTGCCTTGATGCTCAGACAAAATAAGGACAAGCAACATGGCAATCCCATCACATTCAGGGTGCTTTCCTGCATCTGCTGGTGAATGTGGATGGCCCCGCGCAGGAAGAATTGGACTGTATCAATTGGACTGAACCTAATGGGAACACCTGAGTGGGATTTGGGATCCTTCACTGCTCACAAGAGAAACGCTTTGCTGAGCTGCAGCATAGCAACACAGCCCTACAGGAATCTCATCAGATAAATTGGATAGGGTGAATGGAGAGGAGTCAGGGCATGCCACACTACAGGAGATAACCCTCTACGATCAGAACAGGTGAAGGTAGGAGCTGTCCTATTTTTTTTCCCCTATCAATAACCTCACAGCTATGGGAAAAAAGCTCATGAACAAACATTTGCATCAAAAATATTCTACTGTAAATGAGAAAAGTTTCTGTACCCCATAGCTGATAACAAACAGCTGAGGTGGGCAAGGTCTAAGAGTCAGAGATGTTCTCTGTATCAGCACCATGGCCAGCACTTGGGTTTTTTCACAGATCAGAAGCCACTGTGAGTGATGAACCTGAGATATTGATCCACCTGGTTTCTGCTTAACTATAGCCCTTAAATAGGTGGGGTATCAAAACAGACACTTCAATGTCAATGTACAAGACATAAGATGAATGATGTAGGAGACATAAGAGAGCAAAGAAAATGGGAAGTAATAATAAAAAGGGAAGGCAATGACAGAAAAGCCTTCTGAATTCAATACTCTGTTGCAGTAAACCATTTTGTTAATAGCACATGAAATGTCATAATAATAGCAGGGATAAATTGAGATTCTTTTGCTGCAAAAGCACAGGGCCTTATCACCAGTCCTGCAGAACCATCTATTTCCACCATCAAAACTAAGATTCAGGAATAACAGTTTGTGCAAAATGAACTTTTTTTGTTGCTTCATACTAATAATCTTATCTCTCTCCTATCAGTAAATTCGGATTTAAAATACAATAATTTTTAGGCTTCTATGAAATTACTGATGGCTTGAAATGTATGTGGCACTGATGCGCTTGTGTCTATGAGTGGGATGATTATTCGTGTTACAAAATCTGCAGAGGTCACCAGTGTAAGACTGCTATTCATTTCAGAGAGTGTTTAGGTAAAAACAAAGAATCTGAAATAATTCCCTTTTTATTAATAATAAATGAATTTGAATAAATGTAGTTGCTTGGTAACAGGCTCTTCCTGTAACAGGAAGATCTCTCACAGACAGATCTAATTAGATACTTACAAGTTGATTTCTGCCTTCTCGAACTCGAGCCAAGTAGCAGAGGGCCCCACGGGGAAGCGGGAATCTCCAAACAGTGGCTGAACTAACTGCAGTGCTGCAGCCTGTTTTAGTGCAGTAGTCTCATGGATGGAATACTCTCCACAGGCAGAAGAGACGAAGAGACCTGAATTTAATTCTCTTACTGACCCTGGGGCCCTCAAACCCTGATATTCTCCTGAAACTATCAGATATACATTCTTCTCCTCTGGCCTGGAGTCTTGACTACTATTTTATACATGATATCAACTGCTGTGAACTGCATTGAAGGGTTATGAAAGGGTAAGAAAAAATGCAAAGAAGTTAAAATGTTAAAATTTCTACGTATTTAAAATAAAATTCAAGGGGGAAAAAAAATCATACAGAAAATTCCATATTTGCCAGGAGGGAATAAATATGTTTTTCTTTCCAAGGGCCATAAATTCCCATCACATTTATGCAGGAAATCTAGAAGAGAATAGACCAGGTTGGAAGAGACCTTTCAGATCATGAAGTCCAACCTATCACCCAACACCATCTAATCAACTAAACCATGGCACCAAGCACCCCATCAAGTCTCTTCCTAAACACCTCCAGTAACGGTGACTCCACCACCTCCCAGGGCAGCCCATTCCAATGGCCAATCACTCTGTGAAGAACTTCTTAACACCCAGCCTCAGCCTCCCCTGGCGCAGCTTGAGACTCTGTCCTCTCATTCTGGTGCTGGATGCCTGGGAGAAGAGACCAATCCCCACCTGGCTACAACCTCCCTTCAAGTAGCTGTAGACAGCAATAAGGTCTCCTTGAGCCTCCTCTTCTCCAGCCTAAGCAACCCCAGCTCCCTCAGCCTCTCCTCACAGGGCTGTGCTCCGAACCCCTCAGAGAAGCAACCAGATGCTTTCATCCACCATGGTAGTTAGAGGCAAAAACACAGATGTCAGAGGAACTGTAGATCCCTTATAACAGAGACTTTCTAAGCTATTCACTGTTCTTAAATGTTTGTTAACTTCCTGGTATGGTGATTATCACTGCAGTGAAAGCAATAAGCTAGTCAAGCATATGGGAAATCAGAAATCTAAACATTTTCAGTTATGGTTATTTCACTCTGAAATAATTTATTCGTTTCAGGGAAAAGCTTCCTAATTTTCAGACTTGTGAGGCTTATTGAAAGTCTCCTAATATCCTAGGAAAAAAATCCTGCATTTACTACTTAGTTATAAAGCAGCATAACTGTTGAACATCACAGGAGTCCTCTCCTTTATTTTCATTGTCATTCCAATGGATAGCTTAAAGATGCTAACAACACTGGAGGAGGCAAGTACTAAATCCACACTTCTGAGAAGCTTCTACTTCTCTTGTGCTGTAACAGCAAAGACCAGCTTAATGGGTACTTCATGATTTTCCAAATTAGTATTCCTTTAACTCCTTGCTAAAATTTTAAATTCCATTAAGAGAACTCATATTTTTTGCCAGGTCCCCATCAAAGTCATTCTATCACTCTCACTCTCCTCCTCAACTGGACAAGAGCTCATGGGTCAAGACAAGGACAGAAAGAAAACACTTGTCACCTACCATCACAGGCAAAATTGACTCTACTTGGGGAAAATGAATTTAGTTTATTACCAATCAAATTGGAGCAGAATGAGAATGGAAAATGAGAAAATAAAACCATATCTTAAACCAGGTATGCCTTTACAGAAGTACCATTGACTTTCCAGAGAAGGGCAAAAAAAGCTGGGGAGGGGTTTGGAGCACAGCCCTGTGAGGAGAGGCTGAGGGAGCTGGGGTTGCTTAGCCTGGAGAAGAGGAGGCTCAGGGGAGACCTTTTTGCTGTCTACAACTATCTGAAAGGAGGTTGTAGCCAGGTGGGGATTGGTCTCTTCTCCCAGGCAACCAGCATCAGAACAAGAAGGCACACTCTCAAGCTGCACCAGGGGAGGTTTAGGCTGGATGTTAGGAAGAAGTTCTTCATAGAAAGTGTGATTGGCCATTGGAATGGGCTGCCCTGGGAGGTGCTGGTGTTTAGGAAGATATTAGGAAGGGTTCCTAAACACTGGAGGTGTTTAGGAAGAGGTGGATGTTGCCATGGTTGATTAGATAGTGTTGGATGATAGGTTGGACTCAAACTCAAAGGTCTTTTCCAACCTGATTAATTCTATTCTGTTGTTTACAGAACTCTGAACCACAGTGATACTAAGATCACACTAAACTGAAGTAGTCCTCAATATTATTACTGTTTATTTTGGGGACTCTATTTCCCAAGCTGTACTCATCTAAAGGCCATCACCGTGGTTAGGCGCACACACAGCAAAACCAAATGCTTCTACACAGAGATGGTATCTTTGCAGATCTGTGCAATACTTAAGTTTTATTCCCCATTACTTGCAGTGTAATCAAGCAAGACAGTAACACAGAAAAACTCAGGGATTTTCTCAATAATCAGTCATGAAATCATCAACTGATGTGGCAAGAAAAGGCAGATGATGGTGTCAGTTCAGTGACAAAACAGTCTTTCTGAAATCTGCCAAAACTGATAGCCTTCTGGCCACCATAGGAGCCCTCAGAAGGAAGTCACTCCATATCACTAATTTCCTACATTGTTGTTTTCTATCAAAGAGAATCTTATAAAGGTAGATCAACTAAATTTATAACACAATCAAGTGTTCAACCCATCAAGTATCTGGGGTACAGTGGCCTAGGGAAATCATCTACATCAAGAAAATGCTATAACATTTTTCTAATGATATTATTAATTTAAGATGAAATCTTTGTAGTCATCACAACCTATCCAGCCTCTCTGGAAAGAAATCTTCATTAAATACTTTAGGAAAACCAGTACTTCAAACCTCCCTTAAGCCCTATCATTGGATTGTGTTTTGCTTTTCATTTGTTTGTTTGTTTTTGTTGTTGGGTTTTTTTTTTGGGGTGGGGGAGTGTTTGTTTAGTTAGTTGGTTGGTTGAGTTTTTTGGTTGGACAATTAGCCCAAACTAGCCAAATCTTGGCTTTCAATCTAAGATTAATTTTGCAGCCAGCTACATATGACACCCTTTCACATGTCACTTCCTAGGCATACAGTTAGTGCATCTCTCCTGACAAAAATCAGCACCAGCAGAGATGACCTACCCCAGGTGTCAGCTTGGGCATTACAAAGCCACATAAGCACAGGCACATGCAGACTGTGTTATAAAGCAGAGAGTGCTGCGTGACTCAGGCAGTCATGATGGGACAGTGGAAAGATTACAAGTTTGATCCTTGGTATCCCAGTAAGAAATATACAAAGCAGTTTGATTTGCTGCAGATGCACAGAAACCAAATTAGTCATCATTCAACAAAATAACAGATGATACACTCAGACATAAACTCAAGAAATCAAAGAATTACCATCTTTGCCTGTCTTGTTTTGTTGTGCCTTTTTTTTCCCCTTTCCAAGAGAACTAGAGTCTGAAAAAACTCATCTGAAATCATACCCTCAACAGGCAAGTGTTACACAACTGTCAACTAAAATTACTTTATATAAACAGCAATAACAACTCAGTTTGAGAAAAAGATATAAGAAGTAATTATGAAATGCATACTTCTCTTAGAAGTCTGATCTTATCTAGTGGAAAAGATGAGAGGAAAAAAAGATGCAAAACAAATCAATTATAAAATCAAATGCCCTAAATTGGGAAGGACTCATTTCTGCAGCCAGGGCAAAGTAATTGAAATACTTTTTGAACTCCCTTATTTCCAGAATTCCTTGGAAACAAAACCAACTGTTCCTTCCTAACTATGGCTTGTTCTTAAACTATAAGTAAATTTCTAGTGTTAGGTATGTAGTAACTATCATAAAATCACAAGCCATTTAGCTGCGTTCTAGATGTTACAATAAGGCTTTGTATTACATCAAATGAGCAGACTGGAATTAATCAGTGTACTGAATTTATGACACCACAGTGAACACTGCTTAGCAGTAATTGATTCAATGGCAGGTGTGCACGTAAAATCTAAATATAGAGTCAATAAATTAGACTAGCTTGCTAATTTTTACTTCAGATGCTTGTTTATAATCATAATGTCTCAAACATGCACCACCACATATCTTGAAAAGCCTATTTCTGGGCTGTCAGGTTGTTCTGGAGAAGTACGCCTCCTTGGCACGTAGCAGAATGCTTCTGTTTTTTGTTAGGGAAAGAAGTATAAGATCACAATAACACGACAAATTAATGGTGTCAGTTTCCTAGAGCAAAACACAGTATTCTTCCATGGCTTTGTGCACAGAGCAGGGCACGACTATGGTTCTTGGCAAGGAAGCACCAGTCGGGAGCAGGACGAAGGTAGAGGGAGCCCAATAGCGGGGAGAAAAGATTACTTCAGCCTAGTGAGTCATGCCACACTTCCTGTTCACTTAGTGGGGTGAGATGAGTTTCTCCAGTGAACAATGGAGGACAGAAGCCTAGTACAGTAGTTTTGAATGACTTGCATTGCCACTTTGACTAGAGAAGGTGTCTAAAAAGATAATTTTAGTAGGGTAGAGTTACCCTTAATAGTGGCTAAATGGTCTAAGATGTATGTTGAGACTCATGAGGAGTTTGAGTCTCCCTTATTTCACAGTATAAGAAAGGTCCCACACCTCCAGAAAACACAATGTTCCTGTTAGACACATTTGAATCATGATGCTAATTTAAAACACTGAGAAAGCAACGGATTGTTGAGGTGCCACATAAATCTGCTGTTCTCCACCTTTTCCCATCTGTTGCATTGCCACAGCCCTTCCAGAAGGGCTTCAGAGCACAGTTTGCAGAATAGCTGCACAAACAGTAAATTCCTACAGCCTCTAAGATGACTTCTTCAACATCATGCTGCCATTTACATGCTAGGAGAAAGATGGTCTTGCATCCCACACAGAAAACTCACTGTTGTTCCTTTAGGGAGCTTGAGAAGCATCAGTAATCAAAGAAAACAGCTGACTGTCAAGTCTAATTTGTTTCTGCATACAGAACTGAACATTATAATGTGTCTGGGTAAAGGTGTGAAAACATTATCCTCAGAGCTGGGTTTGAGCTATGGAAAGCCTATATAAACCATGTATTAGAGTGCTTGAAGCTGAAATCAGACACTAGCCTCCACAACTGCAGCAAAGATGAAGAGAAGCTGCCTTAAGGCAATAGAGAGAAACTGAGAAAGAATTGTGTTAGAATAGAATTAACCAGGTAGGAAAAGACTTTTGAGATCATGAAGTCCAACCTATCACCCAACACCATCTGATCAACTAAACCATGGCACCAAGCACCTCATCCAGTCTCTTTCTAAACACCTCCAGGGATGGTGACTCCACCACCTCCCTGGGCAGCACATTCCACTGTTAGTGATAGACTTGTTTGACAGGTTGAGCACTGGGATCACCTCACTTCCCAGGAGGACTGGCAATGTGCAAGCTTCAGGAATTTCAAGAACAGGGCAAATGCTGGTAGAAAAGCTGCCATGTGGGTCATTCTTGTAAATGGGGAAGAATGCTGCACAGCAATGGTAGCCCAAAAGTTTTATCAACTCCATATCTTTGGTTTAAAACTCATCTTTGTCAGAAACCATTGATCAAAAAGGTTCTTCAGAAAAGCTAAGCAGGAAAATTGACAAAGATGAAAAATCAAAGACATTTGGGGCAGAACTATTTATCCCCAGTATAACTATACCTTCACCTACAGTAAAAGCTTTACAATTGAAAAGGTGGAAAACTCCATTTCTGAACCCTTTCCTTCTGGATTTTCAGAATTACTCATTAAAAGCACACAATATCTGACAAATCAGAATACATCTTTAACTACAAACTGCTGACACCAAACTGTTGAGGCACGTTTTATCTGGAAGAGTAGAAACAGTGCTCTTCCAAAACTGTCATTGAAGTGATGTGTTTGGGTTTGTATCACCGCCTGACAATAAATGAACATAATCCCATCTGTTCTGTGTGCTTTTCAGTCATGAATTACCAGCTGTCAGCTATATTCTTGGTATTCTGAGGCAAACAAAAGGGTTGTTTGGGTTTTTAAAATATTTTAAAAGGATATAAAGTACCTGTCAAGGTCCGGAGACATTAGATGTCTCGGTCCGGAGACACAGTTCTTTTAAATATTCCCGTGTTGTGAAGTTAGAGGCACAAATGAGGCCAAAGTATCAACAGCTAGACTATTTATTACATAAATAAAGTGGACATAAGAAGGGGAGAGGGAGAAAAGAGAGAGGGAGAGAGAGAAGAGGAAAGGAATTATATTACCACACCCCTCATCCCCCCCAAGACAGTTAAAGTCTGTGGAGGAAAGGTGCTGCAGGAGATGTTGGGTTTGTAGGGAAACGGTGCTGAGGCTTTTGCTGGAGAACAGCTGTGGTCCTCTGGGGAGATGTTGGGTTGATACAGGTGCTGAGGCTCCTCTGGGCAGCCTGAGTCTGTAGAGAAAGGGTGCTGAGGCTTTGGCTGGAGCTGTGGTCCTCCGGGCAGCTTCTTTTCTCCGGAGCAGCATTGTCCCGGCTTTTTCTTCTCAGCGGCCTGGCCCATCTCCTGTGTTTTCCTTCATCTCTGTTTTTCTCCCCATTTATCTCCTCTGTTTCTCTCTACAAACCAGTAGTTGCTCCAGTCTTTTATATAGTTGTTAGTCCTTAGGTATGTAATCAAATATTGTCCCTCAGGAATTCCAGTGGCAAGAAATAATCCTTAGGTTCTGTGTATTGCTGTGTGTTTGGGCAAGATTTTTGGATGGAGGGGGGGAGGGGATCTCTGTCTCCCCTGTCTCCATTCAGACAATCCCCCCACATCAGGAAACAGGTGGTAAAAAACATTGTGTCACCCTGCCCAGGGTACTTGATGGGTGGAGATTATCTTGCCCTAAAAGCGTGATGGCTGGGTCCTTGGGTCCATTGTTGTAGTCCCGTGTTATCACGATGCAATCACAAGCTGATTTGCATCCAGGATTGGTAGACAGGACTCTTTCCACCTTCTTTCCAGTGGCTCTGCTATCAGTTTATCTTTGTTGACTCACATAAAGAGAGACAAACTTATTAGACTCTCACAGTACCTCCATACTTTGCTTCCCTGTAACCCACCTAAGCAAGTAGTCTGAAGACATCTATGCTCCTGAGCTCAACTGAACAAATAAAAATGCAGAGCTGTTAAGTGACATTTGATGTAGCTAGTTAACAGTAAGTATTAAACCCCATCTATTGGGAGATTAGTTTATGCTGAAATTTGTTTGCATGTTTAGAAAAATGTTCTTAGAACAGGTAAGTGGAAAAGGCATGTCCATTTTCACACCATAGCAAGTGCCCAGCATGATCTCTCAGTGCTGGGAATGGCATCAAAGCCTGTGAGGAGCTTATGTTGTCAGTGCTGTTTACCAAGAGGTACATTACAGGGCACAGTAATGTGCTCTCTGATGTCCAGGGCATATGGGATTTTTCTGTCAGAGCCACTGCTTTGTTGCATTCTCTCAGTCAATGTCTTTCAGGTGAGAAATAACTTTGTGGTATTGCTAAGGAACAGGGAGAATCACATACACTCTGTGGCCGTTTGAGGCTGTGCCTTCAAGAAAGGGACAGTGCTGGGACACTCTGGCTGAATGTTTTGGTGAACCCACTACACACTGATATTCTTCCTTTTGTTTTGCTCTTGTTCTTTCACTGCCATGCCAAAAGTGTAATGGATTTTGAGGCTGGTTCTTCAGAAGGCAGCAAAGGTGACACTTCATAAAGGAGACAATCAGCCAGCAAGCAAATTCTGTGGTTTTTAAGTTAATCTTCATCCCAGTTCATCTGTTTCTTCTTTGGTCCTTTGATACTACTGAAGAATGTCCAGATAATGCCATGTGGGTTACAGAACAGAAGTGCACACTGGAAATCACAGAAGAGAGTCTACAGAACACAGCACACTGACCTACAAGCTTTTCATCTGCTGACCTTGAATCAAACCCTTAGCTCAGAGCAGCCACTCAGTATGATTGTAAGCCTCTCATCCTCTTCTGGGCCTGATATTTCATTAGGGCACTACATGGTTCAGCACACTGGGATTCCTTTGTGCAACTGTTGTTTTTTGATAGATTTCAGAGAGAAGGTCCAGTGTTTACCACCAGAAAGGCAATTATTTGCCAAAATAGTTACTCTGCTCTCCTCAATTATAGAGAAGAATGCGGTATTTCAACACATCAGAGCATCAGGAGGAGGACAAAGACAACACTGGGAAGCATCATGAAACATAGATAAGGTTTATGCACAATTCATGCATATTTTGTGTCTTTCATAAACCTTGCATTTAACCCCAATTTTAAAACCACATCCGTGTCTTTGCAGAGCATAGTTTTGATCTGATGTCAAGGGGCAGAGGTAAAACTGAAGCTCAAAGAGTAGGACCTCTCACTCAAGGATCCTGAACCCACTACTAAATATACCTGTTTTCTTACTAGGAGGTATTAACAAACATGGAACAGCAGCCCCTATCCCTGGATGCAGGGAGGACCTTCAGCAGCACTCCAGCATTAAAACCTGCATTCTTCCTTCCCATCCTGGCTGATCACAGCAGTCCCCAGTGAGAACTACTCAAATGCTTTGGGAACTTCACTCTTACCTTTAGTCAAAAACAAACAAACAAACACACCACACACACAAAAGATAAACCAACAAACCTAAACAAAAGCAAAACTACATATTTTATATCAAAGACTTAAATAAGCAAATTCTGTAATTTTATGTATATAACATCATTTATAAGGAGTAAAATCCACATTAAACCTGCTGTTCAGTGTGGTGGTTACATGCCCATCTTCCTGACTGCTTTAGCTGCTTACAAGCCTCTTATCAGATTCATAACCTTTTATGAACGCATCCTCAGAAGACCTTCCTAGTAAGGGTACCATTATTACCTCTATTTCAAAATGTGTGGCAGTGAGGTACAGGCAGTTCAATGTTAAGGATAAATAGATGAATTCAGTAGCTTCATGTGGGATTATCTCAAGACATCACCAAGAGAAATCAGAAGTTCAGATAACATGAACTTTGTGAGGAAACATCAATAAAATGAAAGTTCCTTAAGTTTTAGAAAGATACTTGGTTATATACATGAGGCAAAAGTTTAAGAAGCAAGTGCTGGAAGAGACTGCCTGAAACTTAAAAACTTTAAAAAATTGATTCAGGGGACATTGATGTAGGGAAGTTGAAGATTAGGTTGGTTTTTTTCCATCTGTGGAAGAGGAACGAGCTTACTAACCTCCAAGTGTGCTCACTGACCCAAGCAAAAAATCTCTATGTGCCTTCAGAGTGATTTGAATCCAGCTCTAGGTGATGTAATCCACTAAGGATGATCTCAGTGGGAATTCAACACATCTCAAAGTCATCCTTTCAGACTCAGTACAGCCTGCTACCATAGCCTCTGGGGTTGGTAAATTCAGGCTCATCTCTTGCAGTTACTTTATAATTCATCAAAGCTGAACGATGTAAGCCACTGCTGTTGGTAGGTTATGCACATAGACAATGTAATTATGCTCTACAGTATAGATCAAAAACAGCAGCTGATGCACTGAATTGTTTCAACATTAGGAAATAATAGTCCTCACAGATCCAAGTCTCAGAGCATCTGCAGGTACCCCTGAAGAAGTTATGAAGTTATTCTAAGCTCCCTGCATCTGTAAATTAGACTTTTATACATCTGAGCACTGTGTTAATTATTATTAATAATAATAATAGAGTGCAGAAGACCTATATAAAACACACAGCAATATTATTGGTCATTCATTTATTTCTTTCCTGCAACAGCCTACTGCATTGCTAAGAAAAAAACAAAAGAGAAATAAAATACAATTATTCATAATAGCACAACACTTAATTAGCTTTACAGGAAGATGCTAAACACCACATCAAATGGTAATGCAATCCTGAATGTCCATTTGGTGATGAAGTACATATGTACTAACATTTTAGTTTCACACTGGCTTACAGATTACAAGGAGAAATTGTAAGATACGACCTCAAGATACAATCACACGTTTGCATGCAGACACTCAAGAAGCAAATAAACTATTAATCCTACTCCACATAATGTTAAAGTAAAATATCACTATCAACAATAAAACCCACACACACTCAGTGCATTCATTAGATTAAAACAACTATGGTGATTGGCAATGCTGTTGGTAAATTCCCTGAGAACATAAAGTAATACTAAGTCAGAAATCATTAGTAGTCTGAAGGTAGCCTAGCAAAACCTCAAAGAGACAGATGTGCAAGCCATTTGATGAAAAGTGAGTGAAGAGGTGCAGAGAGGTGGAGAAATGATCAAAGATTTAAGCCAGGAAAATTATCCATTTAAAAATATTTTAAAGCTACCAGTGTGAAGCTCTAGGTCTCTATTTCTACTTAAATGTAAAGTCTCTCTCCAAGGGCCCAGTTAAAAGGCAAAGTCACTCAGAACCATAAATTTCAGATAAGGCTTTTATGATCATCTTGAGGGTGTCAGTAATTACTGTCATTGTGATGCCCTTTCAGTGGGGCAGGTGAAAGCAGCACCTGGTCTCCATCCTTCCTGTGTGCCCAGGGCCCAGAGTAAGGATTTGAGCAAGAGCACCTTGGTGTAAGGACTGCCTAACTGATGGACTTGCCAGCAGTAAATGGAGCCTCCCTTGATCCTCTTGGCCACGTTTGGAAGGTGTAAAATGGTGCTTCTGGTCATGTTAAATAGAGAAACTAAAAGAACATGTTTTCTGATGGCCTTAGTTAACGTTACATAAGGCTATGCTGTTGGAGCAGCATGAGTTTTTGTGTGTCTGATGTGCTGTGGTGCTAGAGAACCAGGTAGAGTCAGATGCCTCTAGGGGTTGGGAAAAACTAAGTGGTTGTTTCAGGATTGCTGGTGATGGATTTACACAGCTGAAGTGGCTGCTTAGTATTTCTGAGTGTATCAAAAGCTGGAATTCTACCCAAAGTGAACAGATGTGGAAGGATATAGATTCAGTTACTGAAAATCTGATTCTTTAACCATGGGGACAGCACTTTATTACACAGACAACTTTGTTACTGGGCTGTGGCACTGCACAGCTGTGTTGATATTCCTTTACTCTATCACAGGAAAGTCTCTTTATTCTTAGAAAAAACCCTAACACCACCATAAACTACCTGATCATATTTTACAGCAATCCCACAGAGCACTCCACCTAATCCCAGTGATATTACAGACACTAGCACAGTAAATATTTTTAAGGAGTGAAGTAGTGCATCAACTCTAGCAGCTGAATTGATACTCAACAAGACAATTGTTGTTTCTCTCTACTATTTGAAAACATTCAAACTCGTTGAAGTAACCACAAAAAGTAACTTCTACACAGGAACTGATTCCATAACCATAGTCAAAATGTTTATTGCTAACTATATGGTCACTGCAGCAGCTGGGATAACTCCCAGTTCCCTACAGAATGCTTAATAGTTGTTATACATATTATCTAATAAAACATGTGGGGTTTTTTTCAGGGATAGGTGGAACATAAAAATTCATCCAAGAGCTTTATGTGAAGCTGAAAGGATGCAAAAAAAGAGCAAAATGGATGAGATACACTTTTACTAGCATAATAAAAACTAGACCTAGCAAATTCTCCCTCATTTTTACATTAGCAGTTAGATCTATGCTATTATTATGCAGTTCTCCTCCTTCCTTTCCTCTCACTTTATTTTTTTTCTCTTTTGCTAATGAACTAGGCACTCTGATAAAGGTAAACATGCCAGTGCCCAGTAATTTCAACACACAAACCTACTAGGAAGCATTACAGAGCTGTTCTGCAGCAACCACCAAATGCTTGTTTTTCTAGTCACTTTTTAACCCCTGTTGCATAACTGTAGGAGCTGGAGCATGTCCAGAGAAGGGCCACAAGGATGATCAGAGAGCTGGAGCACCTCTCCTGTGAGGACAGACAGAGTTGAAGATGTTCGGTTTGGACGAGAAGGCTCCAAGGAGACCTAATTGTGGCCTTCCAGTATCTTAAGGGGGCCTACAAGAAAGCTGCTGAGGGACTGTTTAGGGTGTTAGGTAATGGTAGGACCAAGGGGAATGGAAGAAAACCAGAAATGGGTAGATTCAAACTGGATGTTAGGAAGAAGTTGTTCCCCATGGGGGTGGTGAGACCCTGGAACAGGTTGCCCAGGGATGTGGTAGAAGCCCCATCCCTGGAGGTTTTTAAGCCAGGCTGGATGCGGCTCTGAGCAACCTGATGTAGTGTCAGGTGTCCCTGCCCATGGCAGGGGGGTTGGAGCTAGATGATCCTTGAGATCCCTTCCAACCCTAACAATTCTATGATTCTGTGTATATAATTGCTCAAGTGTTCCGTAAGCCACCATTACCTGGTTGAAGAACTTAGACAAATCGTTTGACTTATGCTGTTCTCACAGTCTCAGCATGAGCTGGAAGGTTGCCAGAGGAATAAACTACCCAACAGATGTTAATTGTGCACTAGACCACCCTGCATGACTCCACATTGTACACAATTTTGAATATTGCAATCACTCAAAGACACAAGGGCAGGCTCTCCAGAGAAAGCTTTCTGCACCTAAAAAAATTCTTTCTGGAAACATACAAAGAAACAAGACAAGGTAAAGAACTTAATGTACAGTCCACAAGCAACAGTGATGCTTTCTCCCAAATTCTCTCTATATTACACTTAAAGAGAGAGAGAGATGCAGAAAAGAAATGGAAGTAGAGACTTTGGGAGGGAGGATAAAGGCTGGTAACAACTGAAGAGACTCAAGAAAACTGGAAGACAGAGAGGGATTGATGTTCCACAACAGCATTATTGTGGCAGAGACCCCCTGTAGACCTCTGGCTAAATGAGTGTGAAATATCTATGGATCCAAAACACCACACTACAGTTTGTGGTTTTGAGTTCACCGAATCACATAACTGTCAAGGTTGGAAGGGACCTCAAAGATCATCCAGTTCCAACCCCACTGCCATGGGCGGGGATACTTCACACTAGATCTAAATCCAGGCTTGCAAATTTCTTCACCTTCGGTTTGACTGAATACATGAGTACCAAAGAGACACCTTAAGTCCCAAGCTGCATTCTCTGACCTGAAACCACCTTGTCTCTCAGCACTTTTTACTTCAGAAACTTTAGATAAAAGCTGTCTGATTTGCATTCTCTCTTTTCTTCTATATACAGCATTCATCTTATCTGAGGTGTCAGTGGTTTTGGACATTTTTGAAGACATCTTTTCACTCTATGTTTATATGAGGTATGTATAAGACAACCCTGACCTCAGGGTGGGTACACTTTTGGTGTTTCAGCTCTGTTGCCCTTTTAAAAAAGCCTCAATAAAAAGACTGAAAAGTATAAAATAACTCATTCTTTTCATTTCAGGTATTTGTTTTCTCAGTCTTGCTTTGGCTGTCAAATAAACATCAACTTAAAAGGGAAGACATTTGCCTGAGATGCACATTTGTCGAGAAAAGCATTTAGTCTTTTAGAGACTATCATCCAAATACAATTAGATAGGTTTACAAGAATGGAATGGGTAACTTCTAGGCAGAATCAAAGGAGCTTATCAACATACAAGTCTTTTATTGTCTGACAGGCACAGAATTGTTGTCTGAATGGAGATTGATTTGATGCCAACTCACAGCAATTAGCAAGTAATTAGCATTCTTTCAAAGTGAGGACCAGAAGAATAGCCTGAGGTTGGCATTCAGTTCGGTGAATAAGCAACAAAATTTGTGTCTCCTGCTTTTGAGTAGGTGGTGATAGAATTTGAAAACCCACTTCCTGTACTGTAAATTCTACCACCTCTGAGGCCAGGCCCAACATGCATAAACAAATACATTTTTAATTAGTGAACATAGTATTTTGACTGCAACAACGATGCCTGCTACCAGGCATTTCCAGTCTGCCAACCTTTCCATGTTAAAAGACAACAAAATGCCCTACTGGCATATTGACTAAAAAAATTCAGCTCAGTTATGCCCCTAGGACTATAACACTATGAAGGCAATGAGTCAAAGCCCTGTGGTGGTGCACAGCCCACCCTCTTCTCCCTAATATCAAGTGATAGGATGACAGGAAATAGCCTCAAGTTGCACCAGGGGAAGTTTAGATTGGATATTAGGAAAAGTTTTTTTACTGAAAGAGTGGTCAAGCACTGGAATAATCTGACCAGGGAGGTGGTTAAGTCATCATCTGTGGAGTTGTTAAACAAAACCAGCATGTCGATACAGCACTTTGGAACATGGCTTAGTGGGCACACTTGCAACTCCTGAATACCTCAGAAAGTTGCCCCCCTTTGAAGAGTAACAAGATCCCCTGACAAGAACAATGGTCACAATGGAAAAGTGCTGCCCAAAGTCAAATATCTTGCAAATCTATACATACAGACCCTAAGCGAGGCCCCTTGAACATCTTCAGGATCTCATCAGGCTGTGACTCATTATCTTCCCCAGAGCTGGGATGTCTCTCAGATCAGAATGAAAGCAGACAAACTTTAAGCATGAAAGAAAAAGTAACATGAAAATGAGTGAAAGTTTTAAGATTTCACATGCCAGGAACACACTTGATCTTACAAACTTAAGCAGTACCTGATCTGAATATAAATGTAAGTGACTTCTATTGTGGTTTCCCTTTTTGAAATCTGCCCCCCTACATGCTAAATACTGCAGCTTAAATACCCTTATTTTGTCAGAAGACTGATGTCCAGGCAAAACCTTACAACATGATAAAAATCTCACTCAAGGAAAGAAAAATAACCAAGATCACGCCTTGTAAGAGTATTCAGTACAGGAAAAGAATCTGTATTATTATCCTGGAAATCATGCTTTTAGGAAGATGGTAAAGGTTGCTATAGCCACTGATGGAAACCAAAACCAGTAACACCCTTGCTTGACATGGCCATTACAGATGATGAATCCAACTTTGAGTGGACAAGTTTGAGAACTGTGTATGGATCTGAAAGGGAAATGGATAACAAGTCAAAGGATGAGATGAACTAGCACATGAAAAGGGAATTCAGTGTTACACCCTCATGCTTATTCTATGTTGTAAGACACCTGTGGGCAAGCTCTAGGATTTTGCACACTGTCTAGAGAAATTATGCATATTTCCTTGTTATTTCTATTCCACCTAAGAGCACGCTTAAAATGTCACATCACTATGAGCTTCCTGGCTAAAACATGGTCAGAATTTTCATCTACACTGAAGTTAATGATATTGCCCTTCAAGGGTGAGAAGTAGCTTGGCAAACAATTACAAGAAACCACGAACCAAATTAATGCTGAACTTTGTTATCTCTCACTGTCATGGGAGCATACTGCAACCTCAGCAGTCATCCATGCACACACTCTCTCAGAAGAGATCTTATAGAAAATGTGTTTTTCAGACAGGGGTAAAAGGAGGAGAATGGAAACTCTTCTCATTTAGCAGTGAAGCTGGGGACCAAAGTCTGGGGGTTAGCATAACTAAGGTTAAGAAAAAAGAGAAGACACACATTTCTATTTATAGGGGTGTTTAATTTCTGGAATGTGCTACTATAAAAAGCTAAGATTTTATCATGCCTTGTTGACTTCAAATCAAGGTTGAAGAGCTTTGCAGAACATGTGTCATGACAGAGCCAAAAAGTTACTAGGTTCAACAAGATAAAATTCCATGGCCTCCATTACATGAGGTCAAAGAATGATCAAGTGTTCCAGTTCATGCTTAAAAGCTTTGATTCCATAGCAGGATTCATTTCTGAAGCAATGGGAAGAAGTACATAAAATTTTCTCCATTGATGAGGGTAAAAGACTTCTTTTCTGCTTCTTGTACCCATCAAAGACATTTATCTTTTAAACTAACCTTTGAATCAACACAAATGTCCCCTTTAACATCAACCATTGTCACAATAAAGTAACAATTAAACAGTTAAGAATAAACATGCCAGAGCTGCTGGTTTAAAACAAACCAGCAAAATTATTGTGTTCCTACAATAACTGGGTAGTTAATGATTCTCATGCTCCCCATGAAGGAAAATATTTGTTACAATACCTCCTTGTGAATGCAAATAGTTAATTAAGCTTATAAATTAAAGTATCTTATTAATTTTATTTAGCCTGGAGAAGAGGAGGCTCAGGGGTGACCTCATTGCCCTCTACAACTACCTGAAGGGTGGTTGTAGCCAGGAAGGGGTTGGCCTCTTCTCCCAGGCAACTAGCACCAGAACAAGGGGACACGGTCTCAAGCTGCGCCAGGGAAGGTTTAGACTCAAGGTGAGGAGGAAGTTCTTCACCGAGCGAGTCATTCGTCATTGGAACGGGTAGCCCAGGGAGGTGGTTGAGTCATCGTCCCTGGAGGCGTTCAAGAGGAGATTGGACCTGGCACTTGGTGCCATGGTCTAGTCATGGGGTCTGTGTTGATAGGTTGGACTCGATGATCCTCGAGGTCCTTTCCAACTTAAGTTATACTGTGATCCACACATCGCTTTAAAATAGAAATCCCAAGAGAAAAGGAAGTGGCTCTTCTAAAAGTGGTTACAGATTATTTGATGAGTATAGTAAAATATCATTAAACATTTCTTTTAAAGAGAAAGCCTGCAACCCCTTTTATTTTCCTTGCATAGCAAAGTAAAAGGACAAATATTTTTTCATGCCACAGCATCTTTTCTTAGCAAATGGATTGCTGACAGCAGAGCTCCTCTGTCCCTCTTAAGTTGCAATTGAAAACACCCACATTTTCTTCACTCTCCAGTTTGTCCCTCTGTAAGGGGTGAGACAGCCTCCCAAACACACAAATTCACAAACTAACTGTTCTTTGTCCCCAGTTCGGCAAATCAGCAAGCTAACATCCATATACTTCTTAAAGCTAACCATATGGTACCACATGGGCCAGAGCTCCTCTACCAGATTCACCTTTCATAGGCTCTCTTAAGCAAACAACAGGGGAGAACCACCGAGAACAAGGTGAGATGAAACAAATAACCATGAGGCTTCACACCTTTTCCCAAGTGTCAACACTGCAAGAAACTAGATGGAAAACAAACTTTCAGTGGGACTGATGGGAACTGGAGACAGAGAAAATGAAGAAATGAAGACAGCAGCTTGGAAACTTAAACAGTTTTGGAAGCCTTAGAAACACTGCTGAAGTGAGAGAGGAAGGTTTGAGATTCAACACAGTTTGAAAGCCAAGAATTGCAAGGGATTCAGCGTGCCTCCTATCATTTAATTGTTTAATGTAATTGTTCAGAAAAACAAGGGGCTTTGAATTTTTAAATTAAATAAGATTGTGCAGAAGAAACAACCAACTCCTGTAGCAACATAACAGAAACAAGCTATAAAACCCAGGGATTTTGAGTAATTGCCCATGTCAAATGAAGAGAGAGGATAATACAACTATAAGTTAAAGTTTTAATAATTGGATATAGTAATAAGAGCAATATCTCCAAGTGTCCTTGGAATCACAATTTCTTTTGGCAATAAAACATTCAGAATGGTTATGGTGAGCATTATGAATGTTTATTAACACAGCAGCACATTCTGGCTCCACAAATTGCAAGATGTGTATAATGGTGCTACATGCATTATTCATATTATCCAAGACCAAAATAATTCCTTGCTTCACACTTATGAATTCATAATTTAAGATTAAGAGATGGTCTTTTACAAGAGAGATGTTTATTCTGCTCTTAGTTAGGTTCATGGGAGACACACAAATCACAGAATGAGACTTAAAAGCCTATCAACATGCAATATAATTAACAGCATTTCTGAGTACTCCAGTAATCACAGGAAAAAACCCACCACCACAGCCCCTTTTCTCATGCAAAATATCATGTGTTAAACACAATAGGTGGAGAACAACATTATACAAAATAGTAGGTTGATACATTCAGAGCAGGACTACAAAGCAGTATGTGTAGAAGCCAGAAACCTAGTATTGCCTATGTTGTTCTTTTGTCTCTGGTAGCTATAAATTTGGAAACAAACTACCTTAAACTACTCTTGTGAGCTTAGAAAACTTAACAAGCATAGTTTGAAGATGAAAGTTCAACCTGGTAGCTGTGACTGCCTAACACCAAGGTTAACAAATAAGTGTTGACAGATCCCTACCTAAAACAGGCCGTGACACCAATCAAAATGTCATGTTTGGCCAACTTACACCTCCCAATCAACTGAAGAGATGACATTTCCCTTAGTACCTTTTCTGTTGTCTTTTGATTTTGTGGGCTGTGGGGTTTTGTTGTTGGTATTGCTTGGTTTGATGGTTGGTTTGGTTTTTAATACACAGTACAAAGTAGATTTCAATATAGACTGTAGTGAAATACTGTTTCTATTAGTAATATTTATCAGTTTATATTCTTCTTAAATACTACAAAGCAGTAGATATTTGTTAAATATATATTGATCTATTGCTTATAAATTTAGTTTTAGATCAAGCATACTATTCAAATTCACAGAGAAATTATGGCATGCAGTTGAAAATAACTTCAGGGACAAGGTGCTGAATGTTGAAAGAGTTAATTCTGACATTTTCAGATACAATATTTAAATGTTTATCTTTAAAAAACTAAAGAAAAAATAGGGCCAAATTTATTTTGTTTTGGAGGTGGCAAAAAGTAATAAAAAAAAAATTGTATCAACCCCCAATGATTCATTGGGAGAACCACAGCAAAAACCAAGAGGATAAGTGTAAGACTGCAGACACTGAATAAAAACACCAAGTGAAAGAGAGTATGAATATAGCAAACCTAACCATAGCATTCACTTGGACTGTGATCCAAGATCAAGGACTTTCCTGAGCCAGATGGTGTAAAAATAGACCTGGATATTCTGTAGAAATCCCCAAACTGTGAAACTGTCTAACCCAATTTTAAATCCACTCCCAATTTTGGCCTATTTCCATCATGAATATCACACAAAATCTCATTCACAACACTTGTAGGGTATTTAAATTATCCCTTAGTTGATCTAGTAATAGTAAGTAGACCTGATGTAAGAACTGACAACCCATGTACCCTACAGAGTAAGGGTTTTCAGCAACTTTTGATTCATAAAGCCACACATCTTTCCCTACAGCTGGGCAATCCTAACAGCTGCATTCAAGCACACGAAGGTTGCGCTGCGAAACGATCAGAGTTGTTGCTTCCAGGAGGCACAAGTCAGGTACGCTGAAAACCTCTGTGAACAAACAGTCCTGAAGCCTCAGCATAATATGGGCTGTTTATACATCCCTCTCAAGACTTCTAAAATTTACTTTTCCAGCATTCAGGATGACAGGTGTTTTGATGTATAAATCAGACCCATAAATTATGTCTGAAACCACTTTCGTTTCTGACAACAAGCAGAGAATAAAGATGCCACTTATCTAGAAAAATGATGAAAAATGGCATAAAGATGACCTTGTGTGTCCTTGAAAACAGCACAGGCACACTCAGAGAGATGAGTGCCCTGTGGGATGTAAAATAAATATTTGTCTTTACCAAGTCAGAAGAGCGCTGTGTCCAGCCAAGTCCATCGCCAATTCTCACTCCTTCATGGGCTTGCTGTTGACAAGGCTCTTCACAACCCATGTGTAAAAGATGCCTTTAAACAGCCTATTCTATTGTTTTCATTAAACAGAATTCACAGCTTATATCCACTGACACAGCATTGCCATTATACCCCTTTAAATGGAAGCTTAAAGTCTGAAAAGACATCGTTTATCCTTGGCATTGGAATAGCCAGGACACAACTGCCCCATACTTTTGTTTCTTAGTTTAGTCAATGTTTCAATTTTTGGAGCACAGCAGTGGCATTTTTCCAAGTCCAAATCCAATTAGTCTTTTCATTATATGACTGCAATGCAGAGTGTAAAAACTAACATATGGGGTTTGGTGCCAGTTATCTTATCTGGGTGTAAGTGAAATTGTTTATTTGATAATTTATCTAGGCACAAACGTTGTGTCACGGTTTTACTGATCACATAATTTGATTTTATTCTCATTTGTTATTAGAGACTCCAAGTGGTGGAACAAGAGCAACAAAGTATATTCACTACTTCCAGTTAAAACTGAAGAGCTGAACTTTGAGTCAAACCACCCTCAGGAAACAGTGAGCTTCTGCATGCATTGGTGTCAAGACTAGAGTGGAGAATTAGCATGTGGTTAAACAGAAAGATTAAAACTTGTTGCCTTGTTGCCTGAGAACTCAGTATGGTACTTACCACACAAAACCATCCAGATTCTGCAGTTGTGCTTTAATAGCTATGATATAATTAACACAGTCTGAGAAAACAAGCTGCACGTGTTTGTTCTTTTCTGACTCGTAAACATTCCTTCAAAGTCACTGAATCATGATGTTAAGGTTGGGAAAAAAAACCTTTAAGATCATGTGCAACCATAAGCCAACTACCATGACCACTGAGCTATATCCTGAAGTGCCACATCTACACCCTTCTGCAGCACCTCCAGCAATGTCTACCACCTCTCTAGACAGTTTCGTTCAACTCTCAAAGGTTTTCCTAATGTCTAATCTAAACCTCCCCTGGCACAACTTAAACCCATTGCCTCTCATCCTATCACTAGATACTAGGGATAGGAGATCAACACTAGCCTCACTCCATCCTCCTTTCAGGTAGTTGTAGAGAGCAATAAGATCTCCTCTTAGACTTCTTTCCTCCAGACTGAACAACCCCAGCTTCATCAGCTGCTCCTCATATGAGATGCCCTCCAAACCCCTCACCAGCCTCATTGCTCTTCTCTGGACATGCTCCAAGTTCTCAATGTCTTTCCTATACTGTGGTGCCCAGAATTGAAACCATTACTCAAGCTGTAGCCTCACCGGAGTAGAGGGGCATAATCACTTCTCTACTCCTGCTGGACACCTGGATTTGACACAGAAAACTGACCCACATGCGGTTGCAGCAGCAGATGGGGAAAACCAGCGTGCTGCTCATGCTCCCACCCCCCTAGTTCTCTCACTCCTTCCACTAATGGGGTAGGCACCACATGTTGTCAGCCCCATGACAATTCCTTGCCCACTTTCTCCACTTTTGTGCACCACAAACCCAACCTTCCTCCTTATCTCTGGCTCTTTTCACTTCTGTATCAAGTCAAGAAGTTTCAACTTATTCTCTCAGGATATCCATTTTGTTGTGCAGGAAGTCTACCTTAAGGGGTAAGGACAACCATTTCCTCTGTGCACTTTTTCCTTGTCCTGAGTCTGAGGCAATCTGCCTTTCTGAACAAATTTATTGTGTGTCTTATGTTAATTCACCTCAGAGCTGCAATAGCATTATATAGTTTTGGCCACTTAATGGCTAAGAATCAATAAGGTTGGAAAAGACCATGGCACCAAGCACCATGTTCAATCCCCTCTTGACCATCTCCAGGGATGGTGATGCCACCACCTCCCTGGGTAGCACATTCCAATGGCTAACAACTCTCTGTGAAGAGCTTTCTCCTCACCTTGAGCCTGAACTTCCCCTGGTGCAGTTTGAGACTGTGTCCTCTTGTTCTGGTGCTGATTGCCTGGGAGAAGAAACCAACCCCCACCTGGCCACAGTTCCCTTCAGGTAGTTGTAGAGAGCAAAAGAAGCAACACAGCAAAACTGCCCTCAGTCATAAGCAAGCTGAGTGTCATGTTAAGAGGGGGATTATTTTAACAGGAAGCAAAGCATTGCCTTGATAATTAAAAATGCTACTTCATTGGAATATATTTTAAGTTCAATAATATTTCCACACTTGAAAGAAAAAACATCCTTCTGAGGGGTGTTGCCTCTCCTTTGAGCTATAAGCCATAATGTGCTTGCAAAGAAATCAGGATCCAGTCTGTCTGTGCAGACGTCTAGCAGCAGAATTCTTACTGCTCCAGGATCATCTGTAACATTGGAGAATAGCTTGCTTGTCACATATGCTCTCTGAGTGCAAAGTCATTCAAACGAAATGAAAGACAGTCTGGTGGAGCTCATTCATTAATTTTCACAGCAGTTGGTGCCCTGTTGGCATTTCAAATTAACATAAGGAAAAGTTCAAGAGATTTAGCTTCAGTTCAAATCACGTCTACTATGATTTTCAAGAAATGTTACAAATACATTAAACTGCATTAGTAAAAGCTAATTGCAGAGCAAAAGAGAGTATTAAATGCTAAGTACCAAACTAATTTCAAGAAACAATTTCACAAGTTGAATCATCTCCTGCGTGAAAGATTGCGCTCAAGTAGCTGCAGTGGTGACTGAGTCACTGCACAAAGCTCAAGTCCCTAAAGATGCCTGCTGCAAGTGTCAAATGAAAAAGTGCAACAAAAGGATTTCCATTCCACTCATTTCTCAGCTTCAGACCCTTCCAACCTTCTCTACAGTTGGATCCAGGGTCTGAACAAGCCTCTACAGCCCTGCAGTTCTTAACTGTACAGTAAGCTTTTTGGAGTTACTGAAAAACTGCAAAGTTTTATTGACATGCAGAGCTCTCGTGGTGAGGCTGGAATCCCCTGACAGTCACCTTTTGGCCATTCATTTTGAAAAGTCTTAGTAACTTTTTGTGTGTTAAGCTACTACAATCTAAAGACTAAATAGAGAACTTTCATTGCAAAACTGCAACCTCAAGTGTAATTGCTGCTCCACATTTATTTCTGTAGTGGTTGGTTTTGCTGCCTGTCCTTGTTCTGAGACCTTAAAGCAGCAGAAGACTCAGGAAACACATCAGCTCAATCAATCTGGCCATTTTCTGACAGAGAGAGAATTAACCAGTTCTTTCTGAATAATCAAGTATCCAATGTGTTTTATACCTTGCTTCCGTCCCTGGTGCATGAGGACGATGCACTTTCTGACAAAAAACTTAATAATTAAGCATTTAAAAGGAGGTAATAATACCAGGGAAAATTGAAAACTGTAGCCAGACTTTAATTACAAATCAGGGAGGGAGATAAGAGCTGACTAAAGGACTGAGGTGTAATCACCTCATTTAGGTATTAGCAGCACAGACGGCTGAATTCAAGTATTTCTCTTCCATATAACAAAGAGAAATGGGTTCTTGTGTGCCGTGGTTTATCTTGCCCTGCAAAGGACTCAGAAGTGTTTATTTTTCACATTACCTATTTATTTTCTCATTACCCATAGTCCACATGATATCCAAAAGTCAGGTAAGTTGAATTGCATTCCCTGCTATGGGTATGTTACTGAGAACTCAAAATGAGGGATATTTATGAGGTAGGAGGAAAGGATGACATTTATCAAGTTTCCAGGATGAATTTACCTAAGGGCAGGACCTGTGTTGCAGTGGCACCACATCAGTCAGGCCTCTGTGTGTGTTGACAAATAGACAAATTCTCACAAGAATAAAGCATTTCATTGCTATTTTTTTCCTGACCTTTTCTCTAAGCAAACAGCAGTTCATGCTGAAACAGCAGCCAGAGCTGTAGAGCTCCTGTGATCAGGTGAATTCAAAGTTGAGTTAGATGGAGAAACAATAAATATCCAGTGACACTTCACTGCCACAGGAGGGGGAGAAAAGGTCTATAAGGAAACCATTTTATGGTTGTTATATTCAAAGCATGGAAGAAACACCGTGAGCATGTTTCTGAGTTTAGTAGGCACAGAAGAGCTGCTCTGGCTTGTTTTCAAAGTAGAAGTTCAGTATTTGCTGCAGACTCAAGAAATCAAGCCATAAGTGTTTTTTTAAAATAGAATAGAGAAGTGCATTGTAGAGTATTGAATACCAAAGCTATGGAGCAAGACTGGGCAACAAAGGGAAAAATACAGAGCATAGCCTTCTGTGTTGTTAAAATATTTATGTCCAACCAGAGTAAGAGTTGGCCATGAAGTTGCCTTAAATTAGTCTAAAGCACATAAGCTGCTCCTGCCTTTTATAATATAACACTAATAGAATGTTATGATTTAATAAAATAGAGAAGCTCCAATACAGCTATCTCTGTGTGCTCACTTCCTCAGTCTGACTCAGAGATGGCTCCTGTCACAAGGCACACATGTGTTCGTGTCTTGTGACAAAATCCCTCAAGAAATCAGTTTTGAGTCTTTTCCTTCTTATGGGCTTCAGAGTAGCAGGGGCAGAGGTCAGGAAAAAGAAAGTGAGATAGCTGATCCTGGATTCCTGTGTTCAAAGTCAGCAGAGCAAGTTTAAGTTCCTGGAATGTCTCAGAAGCAGTAAAGCTTGGAGGTGATCAGTCATGAGGTCAGCTTCAGAGGGTATAGTAACACAGTATGCTGTGCCTGCATCAGATCTAAGGTTCAGTCCTACCGTGCCATATATTTTAACTGCTGAAGTTATTTGTTCTTTAGGTCTGGGTAACAAAACTCTTCCCTTTCCAATCAGAGGTATGGGACTGATGGAGCAAGCTCTACTTGAAACTTTCTGTATGTATGCAGGGAGAGGCAGTTACTGTCCCCTGCTTCTTTTTGCGTCCTTAAAGATGCCTTTAGATTAATTCTTTCTACCCCCTCACCATACACTTATATAGGAGCACAGACTCATCCACAGGTTCACTGCTGCTGATCTGACACTCAAACTAATCAAAGCATCAAAAAAGGCTCTACAAAAACTCTTTGAACAAAGTTTCTGCAAACCTGGGCCTTGAGTGTTTTACAGATGGCTGAAAGCATATAGCTATGTGTTCCATTCACCATGCAAAAAGCAGTTATAATGTACAGTTTACTTGAGGGTCTTTCCCTCTTTTGCCTTCTCCAGATCTTGGAACTTGATCAATTTGTTCAGAGGCCACAGGACTCTGAAGAAGTGTTACTGTTCACCAGCAGTTTACCTGTGCATAACTCCCCATGTCTACAACATCTTGATGTCTATGATGTCTTTGATCAATTACAAACAGTTACAGCTGCAAATTCTACCTGAGAGACAGAATTGTTGGGATCAGTGGATTTGGAATGCTACAGCCAGTGAGAGAATGGAGTCAGGCTTGATGTAATTAATTCAGTAGAGCTCTCAGAGTTGCTATTGAGGCAAAGCTTTCAGGTTTATAGTTCAGATAGGTATGAATGAATGTGAGCAATACCTTATGCATCAACTCAGCTATGTTAACACAGTCAAACCCAAAAATCTATAGCACAGTATGCAAAACAATCAAACTATGCCACAGAATGATGGGGTGCTTTAAATGCAAATCCAGATTATTTATTCACATATAATACAACATGCTGTGTCAGGTTTTAACCACCTTTCCAATAAACAGGAGAGACAGAGCAGAACAGGACTGCAAGAAAACTCCTTGTCTCAAGCTGTTACCTCATCAATCTGAGCATGTCAAGCAAAGTCCTGTTAAATGAAAGGTTGGGACTGAGGATCTCCAACTGCTGTCTGGCATTTCAGCATTGCAGTTAAAGGTCTGCTCATTTGGAGTGGCCTCTGCATTTTCCAAATTAAATTTGAGAAGATTACAAAGATCAGAAAACAGACTTAGAAATCGTCACATCCAGAGAGGAAGAGAGTGATTCACATCTCCTGGAAGGTTTTCAAAAGCAAGGGAAAAATCTTGGAGAATAACAACCTACTAGAGGCATCAAAAGTTTCTTTAATTGCAATTGTCTACAAAACAAATCATGCATTTTGGCAAGCGTTTTTGTCACAGTATCACCAAGCTTGGAAAAGACCTCAAAGATCATCAAGTCCAACCTGTCACCACAGACCTCATGACTAGACCATGGCACTAAGTGCCACATCCAATCCCCTCTTGAACACCTCCAGGGATGGTGACTCCACCACCTCCCTGGGCAGCACATTCCAATGATGAACAACTCTCAGTGAAGAACTTTCTCCTCACCTGGAGCCTAAACTTCCCCTGGCACAGCTTGAGACTGTATCCCCTTGTTCTGGTGTTGGTTGCCTGGGAGAAGAGACCAAATCCTTCCTGGCTACAACCACTTTTCAGGTAGTTGTAGACAGCAATCTCTGTACTGGCAAATACGTAAAAAGCAGTAGTAACAGGATAGGAAATGTACCTTTTGGACTACTTCACAAGTGTTTCAGTTTAAAGAGCTTTTCATCAGAAGATGGTAATACCTAGGTATTTCATGGAATCACACTGAATTCCATATTTTAGGTAGCGAACTAGGATGAGGATTGAATTTGTGGGGAAGTTGTAACATCCCAAAGGAAAGAATCGACCTGCTACAGTCCCAATTCTGTGTTGTAACACTTCGAGCAACTCAAAAATACCTTTCAGAAGCTGACTCAGGACTTGACATCCCATTAATCAGAGGGTTTATGATGCAGATGTATTCTGCAAAACACACTGCCTAATAAGCACACCTCTGCAATTTCATAGTAGGCAGAGTCTCTAGGGAAACAAATCCCTTATAACGCTCTGTGCAGGCCTGAAATCCCTTTTTCCACCCCAAAAATAATGCAAACTCATGAAAAAAAAATTAAACAGACTATGCCTTGTCCTGGCAGAGAGAAGGGATTTACATTTATATCAAAATGATAAAAATAAGATCTAATGGTTGCAAACCCTGAGACAGATGCCCACTTTAAAAATACTGGGAATAAATTAAGCATGCCCCTTTCTTTTATCTCTGCTTTGCTTTCTCTTCTCCTTGAGTGCTCTCTCACCACATGATCTTCAATGCATTGACTTTTCTGACTTACAGGGAAGTTAATTAAACTCTCAGCCTTAATGGTACTTTAATATTTGCTGCTTTGAGTTGATTTTTATGTAGATAGCTGTCTCCATCAAAATGCCAACATTTGCTGTAATGTAAGCACAGTAGTGTCTTTGCTTAGATTAACCAAATGACTGCAGCATCTTAGATGCTACACTGTCACATAGTGACAAAGAGTGCTTTGGTCCTTGACCCATGTGAACAGTATTTCATATAACTGTAAAGGCAAGGAATTTCATCTTCTAACCATACATGAAACCAGGTAGCAAATACAAGAGCAAACAAATTTTAGTTTTTGGCCAGTCACAAGTTGCACTTTGGTTTGTAGGTCTCAAAACACTACTCTGAGATTGATGCTAGGTATTGAGTGCTGATCTGAGATACTTGTGCCTTGTATAATGTCATAGAGATAGAAAGGTGTATTTCTGATACCCTATTTGCAATTTTCATAACTCTAGGAAAAAAGATAATAAAATGGAGGGTTTGGGTCTCCCCCCACCAAATTAAATTTAGAGACACACTCTTAAGAAACTTCATCACACAATTAGTATAGTCTTTGGATGCTCTGCTACTTAAAGATCATGATTTCCCTTATTATCCATTCTTTTCATCTAGAAAAAAAATGCAAGAAAGGTCCTATAACAAATCTGGAAGGGGTTTGGAGGGCGGGAAGAAACCCACACCACACTTAAATCCATCTTTGTTGCTGGCAAAAGTATACAATTAGAATAGAATTAACCAGGTTGGAAGAGACCTTTGAGATCAAGTCCAACCTATCATCCAACACTACCTAATCAACTAGACCATGGCACCAATATACCCCATCCACTCTCTTCCTAAACACTTCCAGTTACTCAGTTACTGACAGATTTATTAGAAGTGTGATTATCAGAAGAGTAGCTGGTCAGGTTTGGATGTTTCAACAAAACAGTTTGACAACATGAAAGACCACCAGACCTCTATATTTTAGCAAATGAAGTTAAAATTATGTTAGCTTGAAAAGAAAAGGATCACCTCATAGGAAGGAAGAAAGTATAATCTGACAGGGGAAGTTTAGGCTCTGAGAAAGTTCTTCATGGAGAGAGTTGTTAACCATTGGAATGGGCTGCCCAGAGCGGTGGATGAGTCACCATCTCTGGAGGTGTTCAAAAAGGGATTGGATGTGGCAGCTCTTCCCTGCACAATTCACCAAGGATCTGCACAACATGCAAAATTGATACGTGCTCCCCCCTCACCTTAGCTCCTACCTACAGGATTTTCAGCTCACTCCTACGTCTCAAATGTTTGGTTTAAGTGTACAGTTGACTCCACAAAGTACCTTTTGAAACAAATAACAATTGGTACCTTTGCTTGCTCTCAAGGCTTTGTTTGGCCTCACCCACCTGTGCTAACACTAATTTGCATAAGGTCAGGGATAATTTGGTATTTTTACAGAAGTTTGGCAAATAGTTTTCATCCTTGGAAGAAGCAGTACTTCAACTGCTTGTCTTTGCTGTTGCTTATCACAGGAACATCTTCACGCCAATGTTACATTGGCTGGGGAAAAAAAAGTACCTCCTATATCAACTCAAAGCATCCAGCACTGTGACACTGTTTCCACTAAAGCTCAGTACAAGTTCAAGATAAGCAGACAACGTACTGGAAGATTGATTTCATATTTTCCCAAGGGTAGCTGGAACCTTTTTCTACCTACATTCTCATTCTTTGCAGTATGCAGGAAAGCTTGCCATAATCATTCAGATCAGCACAGCTTATATTTATTGCTTAATTATGAAAGAGCAATAATGAAAATGAAAAATGGCAATATGGATTTTCAGTCATACAGTTCCTGTGTTCCACTTTGCTAAAATGATGTAAAACACCTCCCCTTATTAGCCAGGAATATGCTGAACCAGCATTTAATAAGACGACAAAACCCACTGCCAGGCAATATGCAAGAAATACTTTGGACACATTTTACAGTTTCCAATTAGATGTTTCCCTGTAAATAAGGTATCAGAAATACACCTTTCTATCTCTATAACATTATACAAGGCACAAATATCTCAGATCAGCACTCAGTACATAGCATCAGTCTCAGTAGTGTTTTGAGACCTACAAACCAAAGTGCAGCTTGTGACTGGCCAAAGCCCAAAATTTGTCTGCTCTTGCATTTGCTACCTAGTTTCATGTATGGTTAGAAGATGCAGTTCCTTGCCTTTACAGTTATGAAATACTGTTCACATGGGTCAAGGACCAAAGCACTCCTTGTCACTATGTGATAGTGTAGCATCTAAGATGCTGCAGTCATTTGGTTAATCTAAGCAAAGACACTACTGTGCTTACATTACAGCAAATGTTGGCATTTTGATGGAGACAGCTATCTACATAAAAATCAACTCAAAGCAGCAAATATTAAAGTAACATTAAGGCTGAGAGTTTAATTAACTTCCCTGTAAGTCAGAAAAGTCAATGCATTGAAGATCATGTGGTGAGAGAGCACTCAAGGAGAAGAGAAAGCAAAGCAGAGATAAAAGAATAAAATTAACAATCAAGGACACAACGTCTCAGAGCAGGAAGGAGTTGGAATTGACTATCAGACAGTGCAAAGAAGGATTCTACTGTTTTAACACCATGATGAATAAATGATCTGCTGATTCCTGTTGTATTGGAGAGAAACAGCAGCTGGTATGGGCAGACGTGGGAAGGTCAAAGAGCAGCCTCTGGGAACCTGGAAGCCAACGCACAAGAAGGCAAGGCAGCTGAAATATTTAGCAGCAGGGAGCAAAATGGCTTTACAAATCCTTTTATTATTGTGGCTGTGATGGCAGGTGGTCTCCTCAGCAGTCATCTCTCTGACACACCATCTTTTTATTTACTCTGATTACATCTACATTCCTTCACTGTCTATAAACAAGACAAATCACAGTAGAAAAGTCCGCTCTGTTTCCTATATACCTTACCACAGGTTTCATGCTCTCTACCTCTTTTTAAAGACTTGGATTATGCTCTGCCCATATTCAAGCTGTAGTTTTCCTCATAGCTTACTTCCCTTCTATTTTAACTTCATACAATTTTTGTCATGTCCCAGATGCCATTGAGTTCTCAGGAGAGCATTAGCCAGTTCTGCTCGCTCACAGCATCAGATTATGGAGTTAAGTAGATAAGGTGATAGCTTCCTCCTGATGTGAATCAACAGATGTGAGGTTTTCAGGAGCCACATACACCCTTCAGGCACTTCACTGGCACTGGGGTACTCTCCCACCCACTGGATTTAAGCTGTTTGTGTTTAAAGCCAACCTAGTACATGTAGAAAGGAGGACTGCGCATGAATCTTCACCAAATACTCTTAACAAGCTGGATAAATTGTTCCAGCTCTAAGAAATCCTTTCTCTATTTCTACCATATGTTCAAGAACAGTAAGATATATGAGGTTGGAGCTGTTGCCTCTTCATATGCCTACCCTGGAGCCAAAGACAACTAACTCTTCCAAGCACCATTAAAACACCCAACTTGGATATGGATAGCAACATATCCACAGCAACACACATCTTGTTCTGGCTAGCTGTTTCAAATATACACTTTAAACTACACAGGTTTCTCCAGCTTTTCCTCAGCTTCTCACTTCTATGCTCAGTGCTTACTGATGCTGAACAAGCTGCTTTAAACCCTGCTGCAATGTGCTGCTCTTCTGCTGCATCATGGATAGACTTGCAGTGCCCCGTGTCTGGCAGTCTGGCCTTCAACCATGGTGAAAAGATGGATGCATTATTCCTGTCCCTGTGTAGCTGAGTTGACCCTGACATCAGTTCAGAGACCAATTGCCAGTAAGTACCTCTTCTGTAAGCCACTGGAGTTCACAAAGCTCTACTTTGTTAGATGGACTAGAGAGATAATGAAGAGCAGACTCAGAGGCAGGGTGGGGAATTATTCTTTTCCTTAACCCCTCATTCTTGCCAGAGATCATGGCTTCTGATCATGGATGCATCAGATGGGGGATATGTAGAAGTGGTGGTTCTTTAACCATAGAAATCATCAAAAATGGGTTCCACTTTACCCTTGGAAATAAGATCTCCAGCAACACAAAGCTGAGTAGCGCACTGCAGGATGTTTTTATTTACAGCTACAGAAATTACCACAACACAGGGTCACTAAGCTGTCTGCAGGCATAGATGAATTCTTTGGGAGCATCTTTTCAACATCTTTATGCTAGTCTACTTAAAATTTTTATCCTCCATATCACTTGAATATCATGATTACATGTGTCAGATTTGTAGTGTTCCTTATCACCATGATATTAACAGAAGCACACATAGCATGTCTGAGAAATGTATTGCTTACATTCATTCCCCTGCTTACTCTTTTAGTCTTAATTTAGAAGCAGAGATTGTTTATCAGTATTTTAGGCTCAGATTGGCTACACTGAAAAGGGGATTTGAGCAGATGGCTGTTGCAAGCTGCATGCAGCAAGTGAGTAATGCACAGATATGCTTCTTGATGTACCACTGAACAAACACTTTGCAAAATTATGTGCTGAGAAGGCCAGCTCAGACTGTGTGGTGAAAACTGTGACTGACCTCTAATTTAATTTTTTCTTCTGCACTCTCCAGATTATTCCACCCACAAAGCAAAGGCATGAGCTACACTACCTCATGTTATACAAAGAGACAGCTGAATTCAATGCATGCATTCACTGTGAAGCTAGTTTGACCTGAAATCAGAAAAGTCCCAATTGCTTTAAAGAAATTCTGAAAAAAAAGAGCCACACACAAAACTCTGAGAGGCAGCATAACCAGAAGTCATTTCAGTTTACAATGTCATAAATTCTTATTAGCAGCTCATGTGAAAACAATGGCAATGAAGGCAGAACAAAAGCATGAGCCCTTCTCAGTCTCCTTCAAGCATCAAAGCAACTGGCTTGGATATAAGGATGGATCACCTAAAGCCATTTTTTTTCTGGCAAGGTGCAGCAAACTCAAGAACATACTGTGCTTTAGTCTGCTCCTTACAACAGCTTGCCCAGCCAGGAAAAGAATAATTGTGTTAAAGTTGCCCCCAGCAAAGGTGAAGACAGAGGCCAAGTGGTCTCAGAGCACTCCTTCACTTTGCTCAGTGGAGTAAAAAAAGTTAAGTGCAGCCATGGGAGGTTTTAGCACACCCAGGATCCCCTGATGTTTCCACTATTAAGTGCAATTTCACCCTTCAGTTGGTATTTTAGCTCATTTTAAGGTAGAACAGCTCTTGGGCTGCTCTGTTCCAGGCCAAGGGCATTAGGTCAGCATGGTCCCCCACTTCAGCAGTAGCTATGCTCTGCTTACAATTGACAGAGTGGTGCTCTGTCTGATGTATCTTGAAGTCTCTGACTGACATTTTTTAATTTATGAACAGATAGAAGAAATCAGATTGGTTTCCAGTTGTGTCATTCAGAGTGAGAAGTCCTCAAAGTCAAGAGCATGATAATTACAAGATTGATTCCCACCTCAGCTATAACTACCTGCCTCATGAATAGTTTTCTTCTCTGGGGCTGTCAATCTAACATCTTGTATGAACATTAAATTTATTACAGTAACTTAAAGAAAAGAGAGATGTGGTTTCAAAATCATCTCTGAAATTAGTGTTGGAAGAAAAGTAAAAGGTGAGCATGAGACGCCAAGGACACCTGTGTGCCATGCTCATCTGAGCCACAGCTTTTCTACCTCTGCTGCCCTTAGGCTGAGGTCAGGATTCTGCATTAAGGTACTGTGAAAATGAGAATGGTAAGGCAAGGGCAGACACAGCTGAGAACTATATTCCAGGCCTCTCAACCAGTAATATGACAAATCTATCTCACATGCTATGCCTACCTGCTGCAGCTGTGTGCTCCTGATTATTTTTCCTACCTTTGCATTTGGTTTGAATTTCCAAAGCAGCTTACAAGAGCAAACTGATTCATCCTTATCAGAGAGTCTTTAAACTTTTTTAGTGTTATGCCAGGATGGAGTTTTGTTTTTTCCATGAGTGCCAGTAAGTTAAAATTCAGACAGAGAAGAACATGCTCTTTCCATAACATTCAAAATATTTCTGAACAGTTGGCAGAAAAATGAAAAATCTAAAACATGAGGAGATGTCATAATAAACTATTTTCATCTAACTTAAGAACTCCTGCAAATGCAAAAAGAATTTCACGCTTCTTTAAAACTCCATGTGAAGCATAGATTTACTGAAAATTACCCAAGATTAGTATGCAGCACAGTGTTTAAAAAGCTGGTGCTTGTACAGAGGGAAAAGAACAAAGGGAGCTGAGTGAGCTGGGGTTGTTCAGCCTGGAAAAGAGGCCTGGGGAGACCCAATAGCAGCTTTCCCCTACCTGAAGGGGGCCTACAAGAAGAACCTAGAAAGACTATTTACAAAGATCTGTGGTGATAGGACAAGGGCTTCAAGCTGGAGAAGAATAGATGTAGATTGGATGTTAAGAACATGTTCTTTACTATGAGGGTGGTGGACCACTGGCACAGGTTACCCAGGCAGGTGGTTGGAGCCCCATCCCCAGAGGTATTCAAAGCAAGGCTCAACAGGGCTTTGGGCAGCCTGATCTAGTTGGGGATGCCCCTGCTGACTGCAGGGGGAGGTTGGGCTAGATGACTTCAGAGGTCCCTTCCAGCCCAGACCATTCTATGATTACCTGGCTTTGGAGGGCATTCACCTCCAAAGAAAACCTTGCACTGACAATCAGTTCTATTATGTTGTGTTTTCTGCTTCCTGAGGAGGTACTGTTGCTTGTTAAGTGTGTCTAATGTTATAGTGTTAACTGTCTAATAACATCATGTTAATTAAAGGTTCTCTACCAGTGACTACTTTATCCCTTTCATGTGCACAGCTGATTAACTTCTACGAGTGCATTAGACTAAAAGGCATATTAATTATCATTCCACCAATTTACATTGTGCATTAAAAATAAGATCTTTAATTGCAATACTCATGATGACTTTGCACGTGGGTGGCACTGCTATTTAATACATTTACATTAAGCCACAAGAGTTATGATCTCAATTTCAGCAACTGCTCTTCAATAATTGATCTACTTTTTGGTGCTTTTCTTTAACAGCAGCTCCTAGTATTTCCATGGAAATTATTCCATTTACAAATGGAGAACAAAAGTTTAAACTAAATTTCTCATATTTCAGATGAGATTGCTACCACACAGAGAGATGAGATTGAGGGTCACTGAGTACAAGCTCTGCAAAAGAAGAGGGGGGGCGGGAAAAAACAACCACCACCAAAAAAAGACCATGAAAACCTAAAAACATCCTTGCTTTTTATTCTCAGTCTACTGTATTTCTTTGATAGATGTTTCATGCAGTAAATGTTATTGATGTCTAGATAGCTTATCTTGTTTCTACCTTATTGTAGCAATCTCTATCATTCCTCTGTGCAGCTGCAATATTGCCACAGCATCCTGCTAAAGACATGCTTAAATGTTCAGCTGTCCTAACATCAATGTTTCTTGCTTCTGCCCTTCCGCCCACAAGATCTTCCTCCGATACATTATTATTATTTAGAGACTATGTACTCAACCCTAATCCATCCTGTCCTATCTCTAAATGTAAAGTACTACAGGCAATATCTCAGCAGGCACAAGGACATTAAAGTTAGGTTCTCAGAAATGTGAAGTATGCCATTGGTACCCAGATGCAACACTTTGGGTTTTTCATACAGTTATAGATAATTAAAATGTTCAGGAGTCATATTATTTTATTATAATGAATATAAACTACTTAATTTACATTAAAATTATCCTACATTCAATCAACAGATACAGAGGCACCAACTTCCACCAGCCTGGTATGCAGCTGCCCCCCAAGAAGAATTAAAGGGAGTTATCCTGAATTCTTAACACAAAGCTGTGTGAAGCCAGACTTGCAAACATTGCACAATGGAAAGCTCAAACTGTTGTCCTTTCTGAGGCCCTATAGACTCCACCTTATCTAACAGATATCTGTCCCTATCTCTTCTTCATATTCTTTTTTGCCTCTCTTTTTTCCTTGCTGATTCTCATGACATTCAGATGCTTCATCATAAAAGACCATGATTATAATGGTGTGTTATTGTGTCTTTCTATTTCCCATCCTAAGCAGAGAGCAAGTAGTAAATATTCCTCTTCCCCCCAACACGCAACCCCTCACCCCTTTGGTAATATGAATTCTGACAGTCTTGAGAAATTCTTGTATAAGTTTCTCTCAGGAATTCTTTAAACAAGCCCATACAGTTCAATGAAGTATTTTTCTTTGCTGCAAAGAATTGCAGCAAAGACCCATCGTTGTAATCCCATAGCCCAGAGTGGCTCAGTGAAACACTCGTCAGGAACCAAACTATCACTGATGATGATGTACACAATCATACACAGGTTTCTCATGTTGCTGCTTAGCAGCTAAAAACACCATGGGTCCCCTGCAAATTAGCGTGGGAAGAGACAGAAAAAACTCAGGAGGTCAGGATGGAATCCTTATTTGCACACTTCAATTTCTGGACCAGGGAGAAGACAGCACTTCTTCCCCCAGGGCCCTGCAGGAGTTGATACTGTGTATAATACCAGGATCTTATTCTCCCATCTAGTCTTGTCAGATGGATCACATTCTTACCCTAAATTAGTGCTTCAAGTGGATTTAAGAAAAAAAACAAACAGAAGCCACTTTTCTTAATGCTTATTCTTTACAAGTTTACATTTTATGACTAGTGATGAATACAAGATTAGGTTAAATACCTGATCTACAATATTTTTCCTGACATTTTTCTGTTTCATATAAAAATAAATGTGTAGGTGTTGTGTGTTTTTAAATGAAATATCATGCAGGTGCCCTGGAAGCCTACTTCTTTGGAAACATGTACTGTGTTAGCTCTAGAAACTCAATTCAGTCACTTGGGGCACATTTGAAAGTCTTACCCTTGTTCTAACCCTTGATGGAAAAAGAGAGATTGGTGTCTTCATCAAACAGCCCTGTTGTAATCAAACTTCTGCCAAGTTCTCTATTTTGATGAAAAAGGCCATTTTTCTTCGAAAAAAATATTTTCACTGACAATTTTCACCTGATTGATTAAGCACACACAGTCTAATGCCCTGACAAAGACAGCTTCAACATCACATCTCAAAGCATTCCATTGTAGAGGGTTATTATATACAGTATTCCTTATACATGATTTTCATTCATTAATTTTCTATGTCTTACTTCAAGACTACCAATCATTTAGACCAGTTAAATCTGGGGGCATGAACAGGTCCCTCGCAAAAGAGTCTCGCTCCATATGAAGAGGTTAAGTAATTGGCCATCTCCATTCAAGCCATTGAAATGATTGTTCTTTACAGTGATTACCCTGTGCTTTCAGTTTACATAATTTTTCCATTTAACACAAATAGAAGATAATTTACTGAGTTAGCAAACTACATTCTGATTACCAAAACCGTTCTCAGCTAAAACAAACTCAAGGCAATTGTTATTATAATCTTATTAAGATGATAAATCTTTAGACAAAGTTCAGACAGCAGCTTCTATATATGACACAAATATACTTACACCTAGTTAGGCCATAAAGTCAGAATGCCTGGGAGCTTATGGAATTCTAAGGCATGGACCAAGAGAGTTGGCAAGTATTAATCCTATTCGTCTGTTCTTCCTGAATAGGTTTGAAGAATGATACAGGGGACAAAAGGATGAAAAGGATCTGTCCCTGCACTGTGACTACAGATCCCAGAGTGTAATGTATAGAGTGTGCTTGTGACAAGGGACCAAAGACTCTCCCCAGGAGAATGTAACTGACTATTGTGTGTCACTGAGACAGATATTTGTCCACTCGCAGGCACAACCCCTTACAGCCAAAACTGCTCCTGAGCTGGTTTCACACTATAGTGCAGAGTGCTCTGTCCAGCTATCACAGATCTCCAACAAAAGACAGACATGGATCTTACAGAGCAGGTCCAGAGGAGGCCCAAAACTGGATCACCTCTCATATGAGGAAAGGCTGAAGGAATTGGGGTTGTTCAGCCTGGAGATAAAAGGCTCCACAGAGAGCTTGTAGCTACCTATCAATCTCTGAAGAGAACCTACAGAAAGGCTGGGAAAGGGCTGTTTAGAAGGCCTTGTAGAGATAGGTCAAGGGGCAATGGTTTGAAATTGGAGCAAGGTAGATTTAGGCTGGACACAAAGTTCTTCACAATGAGAGGTAAAATACTGGAACAGATTGCCCAGTAATATGGTTGAGTCCCATCCCTGGAGACATTCAAGATCAGACTCAATGTAGCCCTGCATGGCCTGATCTAGTTAGAAGCATCCCTGCTCATGGCAGGAGAGTTGGGCAAGGTGACTTTTGAGGGTCCCAATTTGTGAATTGCATTCTGGGGTGACCTACTGAATTTCCAGTCATCTGGCATGGACACATGAATAGCACTGCCTTGCCACAGTGGAGAACTAAGCAGGATCTCTTTCACTGGCTGATCCAAGTACTGCAGAGGCAAAGAGAACCAAATCCTGCCAGCCAATATTGCTGACCGATTTACCCCAAACTATGATCAAGAAAACTAATGAGGAAAGAATATTGCACATGGGGCTCAATACACAACCCCAAGTAGTTCTGAAGTACAGGAAATATTAATTCCTAGGGCACATAAATTCAAAGTAACCAATGTAAGTCAAAGGCAGATCTTTGAAGGAACACCTAGGACTTACAAAACTAAAAACAACAAATCCAACCAATATTTTGAGCTTGCAGCTGTGCACATTCAAGCCTTATCTATAAGAAGTTAGCTATTCTGGGAAACTGAAGAACACAATGTACAGACCAAGAAGTGATTTCTGATACTCTATTTTGGTAGTGCTACACTATTTCATCTCGCTGTGTTCTTGACCATGGGCACTTTTTCATTTATTAATAAACATTGATGGTTTTGAGACAAAGTATTTTTCAAATTGAAAATAACACTTTGGATTTGTGCATATCTGTAGATTCCCCTTAGTGAAAGGGGCAGTGGATGCAGACAGCATCTGAAAAATTGTTGACACTTTATCTGCTGCAGAGCATATAAACTATGATACTGTACTCCATGGGAAATCAGTCACTGCTGAAATTAACCACATTCCTTATCACCTTATGCTTTTAGTTTATCACATCACTGACTAACTGCTTGTAATGAGTAACACTCAGGGATTACTGTTACATATACTATTTACAGTAATTATTAGGTTACTGACAATGACATGACTTATTAAAACTAATAGCTCATCTCTGTTTCTCCAGGTCCAATTTAAGGAACGTTGCCATTCTCACTCTATCTTAAAGCATCAGTAAAGATGTTTGCAAGATGAAAATTCATTTTCATTTTTACATAGACTATACATCTCAGAGGACAGAAAGCCATTTCCTTATCAGTCACAGGAACAAAATGATTTCTCACTCACCCTCAAGTTTATTAAAAACAAAGTGCTTTTAACGCCAGGTGAAGATGGATTAAAACCATCATTAGCTTCTGAAATTAAAATGGAGTAATTTCTTCATTCCATAGTCTGAGGCAGCACATTATTAGATCTATAGAGCTTCAAGAGATATTGTGGAGTTGCAATTACTGCATTAAGAGGCAAATCTGGACTCCAAGTAATTACTGCATTAAGAGTTGCAGACTATAAAGGTGGAGATGCATAAAGGTGTAATTATAATTTCTTCTTTCAGAAAAATATTACCACAAAACACTCACAAAGAAGCAACTTCCCAGACACTACTAATATATTTTCCTCATTTTTCTAGCCTGCACAAGGACAACACTAAAATCCTTAAAGCAATATGTGGCAATAAGAAGCAGAACATCAAGTTCCACAAAACTCCATTGCAGAGCTTCCCACAGATAAAAACATTCCTTCATGCAAAAGTCACAACAGTCTCAACAGAAGCACTCCTAGGACTGCTGCCTTTTGCTGCTGTCTCTTCCCTCTAAGCATTCCCTCACAACTTTTGTGACAACTCCAGAAGAAACCTCAACCACAGATTCTTCTACAGGGAATCCCCCACTCCCACTTTGTTTTTAGAAAACTTTAGGAAAGCTAATAAATGAGCAGACAATTCAACATCTCTCACCTTGTGTCACCAATCCACCTCTGAAGAAGTCAGCAAAATGAACCTCCCGCTTTCATTCTCTGTTCTTCTCATTTGCCTTTGGCTGTGGTTTCTCAAAGTATATGGCTGCTTCTTCTTTGTCTAGGCTTCAACAAACTTCATAGCCTTCCAGGAACCCAGCAGGTCACGATGGCCAGCTCCAGGGGAAGAAGGGTTTATCCCACCACCTGTTCCACCTCTAAATATGTCTCCAGTTCCCAGCAAACAACAGATATATGCTCCCCGCCATCAATTCCCCTGAGCTCCACCTGGCTTTATGTGAGAAATCATTCACATCAGCTGTGGTTGCCCTTCCTCCTCTTTCTGCTTATTGGCTTCTAATGCCAACACCTTCAAGGTTGGGCTAACATGTCCCAGAGGAGCTAGAGCTGGTTTATTTTAACAAATAGTAATTAATCTGACACTAACAGAGTCCTCTCATGGGTAATAGTTTTCACACCTATGTTATTCCTATTTTTCTCACACAATGAAGAATGTATGGGATCAGAATCATTGTTTCTTGGCTACACATTGATTATACAGATCAGAAGGCAAGAAAAGTCTTGCTTTCAAAATATATTATTATTTTTAGCTAATTACATATGCAAATTAGAGCAGGAGTACTGTTTGCTTTTAAACATGCCAAATAGATTGCATATTTCAACATTACATTGAAATAAGACAAGTTGTGGACTTTTTGCTTCTACCATAGCTAAATCACTCCTTATGACTCAATAAATCAAGTATTCTGTTTATCTGCCAGATCAAGCTGAATGACTTTATTTTTGATTCATTATGGACAATGGAAAAAATGGGGATGTAGCACAAATACAAAAAGTGCAAAGAGGAGAACTGGGTCAGAAAGATATGCTAAGTCATTGTGATCAGGGAGACTGCAGCTGGAGTGCTGTGGTGGAGTAGGGGGCACACAGACAGGGTGGCTTGAGTGGGTCAGACTGCAGATAGCTGTTACCAGATGCTGCAAGCCAAGACAGATTAGATTGCTTTTTCATGGAACAGCACAATGTCTAATAGCACATGGGCACATGTTCTGCAGGTGCTGGACCCCAAGATGTCTCTTTTGTTAGGTTTTAAAAGAAATAAAATAAAAATACATGCCAGCTGAAGGCTAATGTGAGGTAGACTCTCTAATAGCAGGCTGGGCAAACCCACAGACACTCTGTGCTTGACCTGTAGGAGAGTAAGAACTGCTCTCCTGGCTAAGACACAAGCGACTACAATTCAGGCCCATGTTTCTGACAAATAATGAACAGAAAATGCTGAGGGAAAGAGTAGAAGCAAGAGAGCATGGATAATGTCAGCATCCTGCTCACATCCTCTGCCAAAATGCAGTTAATAGATTTGCTGAATTAGAAATGTAAATAAGACCCATCATTTTAAATAACTATTAATGGACTTTCCCCTCATGAATTTATGCAGACCTCTTGTTAAATCTAACTGTAATTCTGACTTTGAGAACACCTTGTGGTAGTAAGCTTAAGAATCTCATTATAATCTTTTTTAGGGGGGAAAAAAAATTGCTACTTGTTACCAGTTCTGCATCTGTAACTTAATAGTTTCATTTTCTGTCCTGCCAATTACAAATTCATGCCCCAGTAGTGTTTATAGTCTGTGTATCTGCCACCTTCTTGATCTATCATCTAGTCAGAGGTGGAAGAAGATAGCCTGCAGTAACCTGAAGTGCCACACAAGTAATCCTTCTCCAGTTGCCTGAGATTACTGCAGTTACCTTGGTGTAAGAATTTAAATTCCATTTCCTGAGAGGTCAACATGAAAGCTAAAAATTCTGGAACCAGGTCCCAAGGGCAGACAAATTAAGCTGGGCACAATAGAGAGCCATCAGAGTGTTAAAGAATATTTTGCCATAAACTGGTTGAAATGAGAGGCTTTGCTAAAGCTTTAGTCACAAATATAGAGAAAATCCAAACTTGTATCAATGAGCCTAAAGCCAGTAAAAGTGAGGAGGAAGAGCATGAATAGCAACACCAAGTTTATGTTTCTAATCCCACAATAATACCAGGCTGTTCAAAATGCTCTCTTTCAGTAGAACAAATGCCAATTCTACTTTTATGAGGGAATATTCATCCTCATCACTATTCATTTTTAAGCACTCAGAGTGAAAACAAACAAAATCCAATTATTCTTCCTATTATGGCAGCATGTAAGGCCTCCTACTAGGGCACTGATAGATGAGGCTCTCTTCAAACACCAGGGGAAGAGCTTTTTTGCTTGAAGTTCCTACAAAGTAAGTTGCTGAGAAGGATGAGATAAAAGAAAGACATGGAGAGTGATACTGCAGTCATCATTTCTTTAGTTATTTTCAGTGTTGGAAGCTGTTTATTAACCATCCCTGCAGATTCACAACAGTCACTTTTTCTGCTACCTGTTTCAAAAGGTAACCACTGCCCAAATAAATTTTATACACATGCATACACACATATATACAAGTCAGGTTATGCTTATCCTCTGCTCTACAAATATTTTGAGTAGTTTTATGATGCTTACACTTGGTTGAGACAGTTATGTGGTATTTCTTAACCAAGAGATCGTGAGGATAAATAGGGATTGTATCAGACAAGTGGGACAAAATGAGGCCATTTCTAGATCATGTCCCTAGACCAAATGTATGGCCACATGCATTCCTATTTTAAGGAAACTATGGGTTTAGAAACAGTATTTCTCTGGGCCCCTCAGTTTAGGAAAGATGTTGAGTTGCTGGAATGTGTCCAGAGAAAGGCAACAAAGCTGGGGAGGGGTTTGGAGCACAAGCCCTATGAGGAGAGGCTGAGGGAGCTGGGGTTGCTTAGCCTGGAGAAGACGAGGCTCAGGGGAGACCTTATTGCTGTCTACAACTACCTGAAGGGAGGTTGTAGCCAGGTGGGGGTTGGTCTCTTCTCCCAGGCAACCAGCACCAGAACAAGAGGACACAGTCTCAAGCCAGGGGAGGTTTAGGCTTCAGGTAAGGAGAAAGTTCTTCACAGAGAGAATTGTTAGCCATTGGAATGTGCTGCCCAGGGTGGTGGTGGAGTCACCACTATTGGAGGTGTTTAGGAAGAGACTGGGTGGGGTGCTTGGTGCATGGTTTAGTTGATTAGATAGTGTTGGATGATCGGTTGGACTTGATGATCTCAAAGGTCTCTTCCAACCTGGTTAATTCTACTCTATTCCATTCTAAAAAATAAAAATAATAAAATAAATCTTTTAACATATAGTGTTTGTACCCAGTGTTTAAAAAATAAATTACAAAGCAATGAACGATGAAATATAAAACAAAGTACATGACATTTGGATATCATAAAGGGCAGAATCAGTTCCAACAGGATGCTGCACAACTTGTAATTAAACTGTCATTAAACAAAGATGACATTGCTAATTTTTCATCTGATATTGCTCTTGCAAATCTCTGTAAATCCACTCAACTAAACAGCAAAAGCACTTTGAAGAGTCAGAGATAAAATCAAGTCCTGCCAAGTGACCTGAACAAAGGCAGGCAGAAAAATTCCATTGTAATATTTTTGCTCTGAATTTGTCCATGAAGACATGTTCAAGGTTACGATTCCCCTGTGAATCCACGATGCCATTAACAGTTACAGCAGCATTACTGGCAAATTAGAATAGGAACTACGCTTTCAGCAACACGTAAATCAGGAATGCCACATTTGAGCAAGTAGCTGTCAGAATCCACTTTCAAATACACTCTCTCAGCTCAGAATTTCTGCAACTGACTTAGTAAAGCAGGTGATGTTGTCCAGTAGCCAGAACACTCTGTGATGAGCTTAGTTATGATTGCTCACATTGATTCTACACTATTTATTATCTCGCTGATCAGGTCAAAATACTTATATAAATCTAATAGCGGGCAGACTCATGGACAAACCTGAACAGTGTCTTTTGAGTCATTCCAGTCAACAGAAGGGAATCAAATTCATTCTTGGTTTGAGGACTCTTCAGTAAATATGCTTGCACCAAGAGTGAATTTGCACTAATACCTTTAGGAATGAAAACTGATTCTGTGTGTTATTCAGGTGTGATTTGACAAAAAGCATTGAACCAAAGACCATGGGATCAAACCAACACCTTGAAATTAGAATAGGATAGGATAGGATAGGATAGGATAGGATAGGATAGGATAGGATAGGATAGGATAGGATAGGATAGAATAGAATAGAATAGAATTAACCAGGTTGGAAAAGACCTTTGAGATCATCGAGTCCAACCTATCATCCAACACTATCTAATCAACAAGACCATGGCATCAAGCGCCCCATCCAGTGTCTTCCTAAACACCTCCAGTGATGGTGACCCCACCACCTCCCTGGGCAGCACATTCCAATGACCAATCACTCTTTCTATGAAGAGTTTCTTCCTAACATCCAGCCTAAAAATTCTAGTTGTTGTTATTCAAGAGGGTGAGGGAATTGGGAAACTGATTGTGCTTTGCACATTTTCATGTGCTGTTTCCAGCAGAAGTAACAGAACTGTTGTTTCCCATTTGACTACTAAAAAGGGTTGCAAAATTTTTAACACAAAACACAAATGCAGTGAGGCCACTAATATATTATTTTCTTTCTCATATTTTCAGCATAACCAATAGCAATTTTGCCTTGTTTGTACTGGGGTAAACAATTAAACATACTGAGAGTTGTATTGATTTCTCAACTCAATTTGCATTTTTTTATCTTCCTAGATTACCTTAGGAATCATAAAATGGGTAGCTATTTTTGTTTTCCACAATGCTTAAGCCATGCACTCCACATTGAGTTAGTAATTTCCTATCCCATCTATGCTTGCATGCAAGATTTGGAAAAGTTGAATTACTCTGAGGACAGACAGTCGAGACTTTTGCAGCCAAACAATTTGCATTTACAACAAACAAGTATGCTTAGACAAATTTGTAGCCTGTACACTGACCTCAGACTCTTGGGTTAATATTATCATCTTCTTAATAGACTACAATAGAAAACAAGATTTTGTGGGCATTACCCATGAGACATCCAGTCTTTAATGGTATTGTCGAGCAATTACAGCATTAGAGCAACTCAACCAAGGGTGAGGAAAGGAGACACGGAATACAATTTACTGTCATTAATATTAAGTTAATAGCATGCATTTCACAAACTCACTGAAGCAGGAAGTATTACTTTAATCCCAGAATACAATGCAAACAGGGGCACTGTGTGTTCAATACACTCCAGCATGTACCAGTACGCAGTGCTGGAGTGTTTCAGTAGGTAGACAACTGTGGTGTGTCACAACAGCAAAAGCATAAATTATGATGGTCAGGTGAGCAGCTTCCTCTTGCTCCTATTGCAACCACCTCACAACTGATCCCAACTCTTAAACAAAAGTTCTGTTTATGTTTACATTGACAGATATTTTCCTTCTGGCCTTTGAAGTTAGCTGTCTGATTTACTCAAACAATTGCAATGGGTAACATGAACCACTGAACTAACAAACCTGGCCATCAGTAAAACTTGTCCTTCTACATGCTGTCCTGGTTTTGGAGAGAAATATATTAGTTCGCCAACACAGGAAACCTGGGTCTAAGAAACAGACATAAAGATGTCTTCAATATGCTCCATTTACATCTTTATCTGCAATTAATTAGTCAATACGGCTAAGATAATTAAAGAAAAAATTCTGACAGCTAGCAGAACATGTATAGTTTTACATTTTGAACTAATGATTTAAATGAGAGAACCTCCATTTCCCCTTCTTCGCTGTTTTGTTAATAGAATAGAATAGAATAGAATAGAATAGAATAGAATAGAATAGAATAGAATAGAATAGAATAAGACAAGACAGGTTGGAAGAGACTTTTGAGATCATTGAGTCCAACCTATCACCCAACCCTATCTAATCAACTAAACCATGGCACCAAGTACCCCATCCAGTCTCTTCCTAAACACCTCCAGTAGTGGTGACTCCACCACCTCCTCCGGCAGCACATTCCAATGGCCAATCACTCTCTCTATGAAGAATTTCCTCCTAACATCCAGCCTAAACCTCCCCTGGTGCAGCTTGAGACTATGTCCTCTTATTCTGATGCTGATTGCCTGGGAGAAGAGACCAACCCCCACCTGCCTACAGCCTTTCTTCAGGTAGTTGTAGACAGCAATAAGGTCTCCCCTGAGCCTCCTCTTCTCCAGGCTAAGCAACCCCAGCTCCCTCAGCCGCTCCTCATAGGGCTTGTGCTCCAAACCCCTCCCCAGCTTTGTTGCCCTTCTCTGGACACATTCCAGCAACTCAACATCTTTCCTAAACTGAGGGGCCCAGAACTGGACACAGGACTCAAGGCATGGCCTAACCAGTGCTGAGGACAAGGGCATATCCTGCCCAATTCCATTCTTCATGCTCTGGCTCTTCTATGCTTTAGTGACACTCTGGGAACATTATAGTGTGTGTTCTCAACATGTTTCTGATGAAAGGTACTGCTTTTTTTTTTTGTTTTTTTCCCCAGTACATTCCAGCTGAAATAATAATCCCTGGTAGAATTAAAAGGGTTTTTTTCTGGGAGCCTTACAGAAATACTGCTAACAGAAAATTACAAACTTAAAGCTTGTAGTCAGGAAAGTTTACACCAAGGACTTTCACCTGAATTTCTGAAATTCTTAGAGAGGTAAAATGGAAGATGAATTCATGAAATAAATAGGTTATGGTCACACATTAGACTTAGTGAAGAATATGATGCATGCTGGGACAGCAAACCAGCAGCAGTAGAAGAAGAGCCAAGGCCTCACAGCCACAGTGCTCGTGCTCAATTACTGTGCTCAACTCATTCTGTAATGGAGGTATGTTTATACAAGGACATAATTCTTTCTTTTAAAAGATATATTAAAGATCTTACTTCATCAACTGCTTATGAACATGCATGCTATTTTCTTTAGTTAATTAATATGGCTACACAGCTATAAATTGACAAAGTTCATTTATTAGTCTGATTCACAGCCAATATTTATCAGACACTTACATTTCTAAGGTGAATTGAATCATCTGCTAATCTATTTGCTGATAAGTGGGAATTAGACAAGTTTTGATTTAAATGAGGAGCAGGCTGATCAGAGGTGAAAATGATATTAAATGTTAATTACTGTGTCAAATTGATGTGACGGTTCTCTAAGTCATTTATAGGACTGAAGATTTGATGCCTTTTGCGTGCAAGGCTTGAAGACACTCATTAGCCAGCTTGAGAGAACACAGAAACACAGTTGAAAATCATTATTACAACCAGCCAGTGTTCTTTCTAATGAAAAAGCATTATGCCTGATGTAATTCTAATTACAGAATTATTGTATGCTTATATCACCAGGCATTTTTACAGTACACTAACAAAATCCAGTGTGCTAGAGACTAGGAGTTTGCCCTGCAAACAATTACACACTCGAGTAGCCTTCCTTTTAGAAGTTCCACTTCAACAGCTTTAATGAGACAGGTTGCATGAGCAAAGTTCCTCTTACATACATTAGAAAATTTCTTTCCCTAGTATTTAACCTTAGGGTTTGGGGTTGTTTGGTTGTGTGGTTGGGTTTTTTTTTTGCTTTGTTAGTTGCTTTAGATTTGAGGGGGGTATTCCCACCCAAAATTATTGTTTCTTTTTTTTTTTCAGTAAATCAGCAGAGACAGCAGATTTCATTCAAATAGACTTTATAAGAGAAAAAGATATTCCACTGGTTTTGTGTTTTAAAACAATAAGCTATTTCACAGGTGTTGATCTGTTAGAGGGTAGGAGAGCTCTGCAGAGGGATCTTGACAGGCTGGACAGGTGGGCAGAGTCCAATGGCAAGAGATTTAACACATCCGGGTTCTATACATTAGCCACAACAACCCCATGCTGTGTTACAGGCTGGGGTCAGAGTGCCTGGAGAGCAGTCAGGCAGAAAGGAACCTGGGGATACTGGTTAATTGTAGCCTGAACATGAGCCAGCAGTGTGCCCAGGGGGTCAAGAACACCAATGGCATTCTGGCCAGTATCAGGAATAGTGTGGCCTGCAGGAGCAGGGAGGTCATTGTGCCCCTGTACTCAGCATTGGTTAGGCCACACTTTGAGTACTGTGTCCAGTTCTGGGCCCCTCGGTTTAGGAAAGATGTTGAGTTGCTGGAATGTGTCCAGAGAAGGGCAACAAAGCTGGGGAGGGGTTTGGAGCACAGCCCTGTGAGGAGAGTCTGAGGGAGCTGGGGTTGCTTAGCCTGGAGAAGAGGAGGCTCAGGGGAGACCTTATTGCTCTCTGCCACTACCTGAAAGGAGGTTGTAGGCAGGTAGGGGTTGGTCCCTTCTCCTAGGCAACCAGCACCAGAACAAGAGGACACAGTATCAAGCTGTGCCAGGGGAGGTTTATGCTCAATATTAAGGAGAAGTTCTTCATAGAAAGAGTGATTGGTCATTGGAATGTGCTGCCCAAGGAGGTGGTGGAGTCACCATCACTGGAGGTGTTTAGGAAGAGACTGGATGGGGTGCTTGGTGCATGGTTTAGTTGATTAGATGGTGTTGGATGATAGGTTGGACTCGATGATCTCAAAGGTCTCTTCCAACCTGGTTAATTCTATTCTATTCTATTCTATTCTATTCTATTCTATTCTATTCTATTCTATTCTATTCTATTCTATTCACACTGAAATAAAGCAAATACTAATTGGGGGGGGTAACAGATGTCTGAACTATCAAAATATGAATAGTTAATTTTTATAATATTATTTCTTTACATGATCTCCCATTACTAAAATAGAAATGTTAAAATTTCAGGTTATAACATTTTTTTAATAGACATGTGTTTTCCACAGTGCTGAGCAACTTTGAGTATTCAGGACAAGCTGATGTCCCAGTTTCCCTGTTGGCTTTACATCCAGAAGAGAGCCAAGACCTGGAACACAGCAGCTACCTTTCCCTCTCCTTCCCCTCTTCAGTTTATTTACTTCAGTACAGCAAGCATCCAGCAAATGATGAAAAATCCATCTGCTAATCTTAGCATACGGAAGAATAAATCTTGAGGTTGCATTGGATGTGACTAGACATCATCCTTGAGCAAGTAAAGATTTATCAGGACAGGGCTGGGTGTTTAAGTCCCACAGTATCCCTCCAAAGAAGACAGAAGATTAAAGACTTTTAAACCTTTAAAAAGATAAAAGCGTAACAGCGCAGTTATGAGACGTGGTTGTGAACGGTGGCCACGGAGTTCAGCCAGAGACATGTCAAACCTGCCCTGGTATTTGAACAAGAGTGCTTCTGTATGAGAACAGCTGACTCAAACCTCTTTAAAAAAATAAAATAAATCTGAGGGTATGGCTCATGAAGCACATTTTCAATTTGTGCTAGAATATACATCTTCTCTTTAATCAAGTCATTCAAAGCCGGTGCATACGTTGTTCACCACTTTGCCAAAAGCCTTCAAGAAGCTCCAGCCCTGGTTCTGAAATATTTCTGTGCCACACAACAAAAAAGTCAGTCACATTTGAATACTTATGTCTGCAGAGAGTACGATATTTATATTCTAGCTAAATTCAACATCTATAATATCAGGCTATTTATTTGCTGTTGCCCATAACTTAACACTGCTTTAAAGGTGCTTATCTTTACCTTGTATTTAGAATGGAATGGAATGGAATGGAATGGAATGGAATGGAATGGAATGGAATGGAATGGAATGGAATGGAATGGAATGGAATGGAATAGAATAGACCAGACCAGTTTGGAAGAGACCTTCAAGATCATCGTGTCCAACCCATCAACCAATCCAACCCACCTAAACAACTAACCCATGGCACCAAGCACCCCATCAAGTCTCCTCCTGAACACCTCCAATGATGGTGACTCCACCACTTCCCCGGGCAGCCCATTCCAATGGCCAATCACTATCTCTGTATAGAACTTCTTCCTAACAGCCAACCTAAACCTCCCCTGGTGCAGCCTGAGATTGTGTCCTCTTGTTCTGGTACTGGCTGCCTGGGAGAAGAGACCAACATCTGCCTATTTCTGATGTCCTCTCCACTATTGCTTATGTATTAAAATAACTTCTGCCATCAAGGATTCTGTTCATCTTCAATAAAAGAGTCAGCAACTGCAGTTACAACTATAAAGAGAGATCAGACTTGGTGACCTGTGGCAGTGTGCACTCACAGGTAAAATAAATACCAGCTTTAAATTGCCATGTGCATATATAATGCAGGGTTGGTTTGTTTGTTGTTTTGTTGGTGGTTGGGGGTTTGGGGTGGTTTGTTTTGGGGGATTTGCACAGTCTTATGTATTTATTTGTTTGAATGGACTTGAGCAGCACTTAGGGGGCAGTTCATCTTAGCCTTTAAGGTAAAATACCTGAGTTAGCATTGCCAAGGGACTTGTAATAGTGTGCAATGGCCTGTACAGCTGGGTCCACATTGGGTATTTTGAAAACACCACATTTTATTTTTTTTTTCTCTTCTGAGAAAGAGCAGAAGGATTTAGAGGTTCTTGGAGTGCCAAATGTTAGATGCCCCAAACCAAAAGGATCTGGAGAACAAGGCTTGTGAGGAGCCAAGAGAACTAGGATAGTTTAGTCTGGAGAAGAGGCTGAAAGTAGATCTTCTTGCTCTTTACAACCACCCAAAAGGATGCTGTAGTAAGGTGGGTATTGGTTTGTTCTTCCTAGTATCAAGTAACAGAAGAAGAGGGAAATGGCCTCAAATTGCAACATGGAAGGTTTGACTCAATCTTAGAGGTCTTTGTCCAACTGAAAAGATTCTGTGATTCTGTGAGAATCAGACGTGGAGAGAGCAGCAACTAGTAACAGCAAGGGGAAGTCATGTGATTTGGGACTGAGAGAGTAAAGGAACTGACTGGCATTCAAAATAGGATCCAGGTACTGCAGCAATTCTTGAGTACTGTGTCCAGTTGTGGGACCCTCAATTTAAGGACGTTGAGACTCTTGAACGTGTCCAGAGAAAGGCAACGAGGCTGGGGAGAGGCCTTGAGCACAAGCCCTATGAGGAGAGGCAAAGGGAGATGGGATTGTTTAGCCTGGAGAAGAGGCGGCTCAGGGGAGACCTTATTGCTCTCTACAACTACCTGAAGAGAGGTTGTAGCCAGGAGGGGGTTGCTCTCTTCTCCCAGGCATCCAGCACCAGAACAAGAGGACACAGACTCAAGCTGCACCAGGGGAAGTTTAGGCTCGAGGTGAGGAGAAAGTTCTTCACAGAGAGAGTTGTTGGCTGTTGGAATGTGCTGCCCAGGGAGGTGGTGGAGCCGCCATCCCTGGAGGTGTTCATATAGGGCTTGGATGTGGCACTTGGTGCCATGGTTTAGTAGTCATGAGGTCTTGGATGACAGGTTGGACTTGATGATCTTTGACGTCTCTTCAAACCTTATTGATTCCATGATTTTATGATTATGCAAGAGCTGTAAGAAACCATTCATATAGTTCAGCAAAGAATAAAACCCACTGTGTTTCCTCCATACAGTGCATGGATATAGTGTGGAGGGGAATATGCAGTCATTTTTCAAATCTTCACCGGCAGTGGTGCACAGGGGAATGACTTGCAGGACATCACCCAGGCAGGTCACAGAAGACTTCAGGGGTCTTCAGTTAGCAAAACAAATGACAGCACAATAAATTTGAAATCTTTCCTGAAGATGAATGATGAACTGCTGTCGTCAAAGAAAACTTGGAATTTCTGGTCTAAAAGCTGAAAAAATTTGGCCATGGAATATCAAGTTCATTTTTCAGGTGAGCAACAAGGGAGAACTTAAATTAACAGTATAAAGTCACGCTGATAAAGGAAATAAATTAAGCACCGAGAAGTCCAAGATTTCTTGAATTAGTTCAGCTGAAGTAGGAAGGAAAGACAAGGAACACTTCGGTTACCAATGACAGGAATCTGCAAAAACAAAGAAAGAAGAGTTGAAGACTCACCAGTGGGAAGAAATTTCATACAATTAGCATTAATGATGCCAGATGGGATGATTCACAGCGTCACTGAAATGTTAAAAATTCTGTTTTATAGCCTGCTTAAGGGCAGAATGGGTGATAGAGGTGGAAGTGTATATTAAAGACATCACTACTTGTTTTACAGTTATTGATTACTGTGGAGAAGAGTGTCTGGAATGAATACATAGCAGTGTTTTCAGCAGCAACCTCCTCTGATGTAGGCATTGATGTAGGAAATGAGGCTGGAGAACAGGACAAGCATCTACCTACAACATGCAGAAGAAAGTGTCAAATGGGTGTTTCAGTGTAAGGTGCCTGACAAAAGTTACTTGTGCTTCATAGTTTAAAATCTGTGTGAGTTATTGAAAGCTATGTCTAAGGGTTGACATTTAAATGAATCCATCTAGCATTAGCTCTATATGCAGCCACGTTCTGATATAAAGTATTCTTTATTGTGGCACTGAGATCTGAACTTACATGGGCACAAATGATGACAAAATATTAAACATTTGATGAAAGTAGAAGGCGGTAGAAAAACACTGCAAAATGTTAATCCAGAGAGGTCTGAAATGCAGTTACGCCAAATGGAAGGCGTGAAGAGTGATGGATTCTTTGTTTCTCCCCCTTATCCTCTCAAGATGGGAGTTGTTTCAGAAAACCAGTGGTCTCCTAGTAGGCATGCTCTCTCTAAAAGCATCTCTGACCTAAGCTTACATCTATGGGAAATGTCACAGATGTGAGAATTGTATAAAACACTCATCAGATCTGAGACCCACATAACAGAGAGGATCAAGAAAGAGGACACAGTACCTTCCAGCTAGTCCCTGCAGAAAGAAACTGTGGTCTTCTCACACTTTCACCATATGCACTCACATCAGTCACGTCCAACAGGGAGCACCTCAGGGACTAGTTTTAAATGAAGAATCTGGATCTGAGAACAGAGTTCAGAAAAATACTCCATCTATTACCATAATATTGCATAGCCTAGTGTCCTACATTCATGCCAGAAAATTACTGATGTTAACATAAATCAAACCCATACCGAGCACACTGACACACAGCTGCAGTGTGTTCAGCATTTCCAGTGTGTTTAATGGCACATGTATTTGTGACTGTAGCTGGAAAACTTATTTATCTTTTAGCTTGTTCTAATAAAGATATGCTCCTATGGTTATAAGGCCTACGTGGAATTTATAAGCTGAAAGAGTAGCTGATGAGAAAAGCTATAAGCTCTTACATATTGTCCTGAATTGTAAATCATCCCAAGGGAACTCACCATGTAAAGATTACTATGCACTATGAATAAGCACTCAAGACAGCACTTACTCTTTGCATTTCAGATTTGATAATCATCATCACTGGAAGTCTTAGCTCCACCAGAAAAATGCATTGAGTTTTACCGTTCAAACTCGTATGAAATCTGCTCGCTAAAACAAATGTATTTTCAGTCTGGTTTTCCAATATAATCCCCACAGTGAAAAGTCAAATATAGCATTGCATGAAAATGTATTTTGTGCCTATGCAGCATAAGTCCTAAAACCTATTATTATTGATTTCTTCTGTTCAATAGAAGGAACTGAGTTACAGAAAGACTCTTAACTGGAAATCACATTAAGGTCATTACTTTGAAAACAGCAGGTTTTGGTAAGCAGATATTACAGCAAACCCCACACAACACTGGAGCACACACCAGAATGTTTCTCCAAGGTTATTTTGAAATTCATTCAAAGCAGCTGAAAATACTCTGTCTCAATGTTGGCAATTCTGGTTGCTCAAAAGCATCAAGTTGTAGGGGTTTTGCTGCTTTTTCTGTTATCCCTGTAGTGATAACAATAGGAATTCCATAAGGTATTTCTGTTGGATGTTGACAGGATGTGTACAGTCTTTCCCTCTGACTGCTAACCCTTCTAGACAGAACACAATGCAATTACAGGATTGATATAGAATAGAATAGTTCAGCTGGAATTGTCCTGCAACAATCATTTAGTTCAGTTGGGCTCCTTTTAACTCATGATAGGACTAGGGGGAATGGAGCAAAACTAGAAGTAAGTAGACTCAGATTGGATGCTAGGAAGTTCTTCACCATGAGGGTGGTGAGATACTGGAACAGGTTGCCCAGGGAGGTGGTGGAGGTTTTTAAGGCCAGGCTGGATGTGGCTCTGAGGAACCTAATGTAGTGTGAGGTGTCCCTGCCCATGGCAGGGAACTGGAACTAGATGATCCTTGAGGTCCCTTCCAACCCTAACAATTCTATGATTCTATGACTCTATGTGTTGTCCCAGCATGCAATTTATCCTGAGCCAACTGTTATGTCGAAATGTAACAAAAGTTTAGCCTCTATCACTATGTGGCCTTACAACCACCACTGAGAGTGAAGCTTGAGAGACACTGTGTCTTCTATGTTTGTACACCCCCTGCCAGTATTGTCTGCATTCACATGAGGCTCCTCCCTAATACTACAAGAGGTATTTCCATTTCTGTCCAAAGCAGGATATCAACCCCTTAGATTAACTGAAACCAGAGCACAGAGTTGTAACCCAGTATGTAACCCAGCTGTAGTAACTAGCATTTTCTTGTTCTTAGGAAGAATGTGATCCTGCTGCTGAAGTCCTTCCACCATTCAACAAAAAATGCAAATATTCTGGCCAAAGATTTAGTAAAGTAGCAATAGTGGGGCATCTATACCACACCTGAGCAGGCCAGAAAAGCTGTCCTAGCAAGGCAGCAACCTTTTGCTATAGAAAGTTCCAACTGAAGGAAGGATTCTTTAAACAGAATATCTGTAACTATCTCTTAAGAGTGTGATTTAAGGAAGTTAATAGGAAAAATAGAGCTCAATAAGCTAAAAACATTTACAAGTAAAAACACACTTAAAATTTGCTTGAGACATACTTTCTCTTTTATTCACATTTGAAATGCTTTAGCAAACAAAGTTCCTTGTCTTTAAAGCTGGAACAGAGGAGAGCAAATAAAAGAGACAGGAGCAAGTGTTCTTTATTCAAATTACTAAAATAAAAGAAAGGAAAAAAAAGGCATTTAGGCAATTAGGTAATTAAATCACTTAAAATGAGAGAAAAGTCTGTGGTTTAGTAAGAAACTGTCATTTAAGATTTCCTCAGTCCTAAAAGGATGCTAGAACTATATTACATCTGTTGGAGCTTTTTAACAAATATGGAGTGGGAGAGCATCTTAGAGCACTGGAGGTTACACTTAATGAACCAATCTGCTATGTTTTTATACTACTACCACTTTAACTAAGAGAAATTAAGTGAAAATGTAAGCATATTCAGATTTCCAAAGGGTACTTGATGAGATTTCACATTCAAGATTGCTCAGTAAATTGGGAACCACCAGGTTAATTAGGACATTTGGCTCAATAAGCAATAGCTCAAGAGCAGGAAGTCTTGTGTTAGCAATTCAGCAAACACTGGAAAGTACAGGAATCACTTGAAAAAGTCTAGAAAGTAACAAGAAATAATTACATATCAGGTCACATCAACTTGTCAAGAGAAAAGAGTCAAAGAAATGTTTGTGTCTGGAGGTTGGTTTTCTCCTATTATAGGGTATAAAGCCACAGAGATAGAGAAATTGTGTAGCTTCACAACTGGTGAGGCAGAACTGATGGGCCTCTCCTGTGGCAAACAGGAATGCATTGCCCCAGCTACCTACCTCTCAAATAACAGAAGTAGCAATATTAAGAGTAACAGGGTGCATATTGGGGCAGTCACCACGCCCCCAATCCAGCAAACTCGTCTGAAAGAAATACCCAAATGTAGAAGAGTCTCTAAATGTATATCAGGTAGGGTCCTCTGAGGCTGGGGGCTGTCCACTGCTTTCATTATTGACTTTGATGGCATAGTAGAGAATACAGTTACTCATTTTTGAGATGGTGTGAACTCATAAAGGCTGTAAGCATGAAAGGCTGAAGAAGAGCAAAGACAGAAAAGGGAAATGGTCAAAATAAAAGTACACAATTCAGCCAAGAAAGGTATAAAACAATGTTTCAGAGAAATACACATCTGTATGAAGTTAATGGGGAAGAGTTGCTTGGTCACAGCACTTTGGAAAAGGACTAATCAGGAAAGGTTTTCCTTCCAACCTCACTTTCTCCAATTCAGTCAGTGGCTCACACATCCTATGCAAGAAAGCTGCTTTCCTCATACCCTACAGATGACCATTAGGGTAAAACAGGATTCTACAGGGTATGGCTTAGAGCCTTTCTAGCCTTTTACTCTGAGGCACTTTCCTAAAAAGACTTTGTCTCTTTTTTGACTACAAGGAGCCTGGGAAGACTACCTGTCTCATTCAGAAATGTTTGAATTCAAGTAGTGTGAGCACTGCACCATGGTTCTGTCTAGATTGAAAGGATTTTAGTTTGTGGCACAGTGGTTAGCTAAGACCTCTATGACTCCTTTAACATAATTCAAGACTATAAACATGACTGAAGTCAACAAAGAAAGATAAAAGTTATCACAACAGAGGTAAGAAAGCATAAGCCTCACTGCTGGAGAGCTCGTCCCAAACCTGCACGAACTACTGAGCGCTAGAGATGAAACACTAAGCTCCAAACAGATTGTAAGTATCTGGGCAAATGGTTGAACAGAAGGAGAGTGAAGTTTAGTGCAAATTAATTTAGGAGCAAACAACCAATCTCACCAATCTCTCTATACACTAATCAAAAAGGCTTTGAAAGGTCTTGTGAGAAAACAGTAACAACTGGTAGTCAAATACCCTATTGCGGTTTTATTGATGTTAGTGGAGTTTTTAACAGTAGAAGTGAGGCACAGCTGTCAGCTCCATGGCCTCTTGAACATGCCACTATTACTGACTTTGCTCCACGTGACATCAAAAATTAACAGCCTCTGAAGAATGCAGAATGTGAAAGCTATTTAAAGGAGCTAGATGATTTCTTATTGGGGGGGGAATGAAAATGCTAGATTGGCCTAACAGGAAAGTAAAGTAAAGAAGTAAAGTAAGAAGTAAAATGAAAAATTATAACAATTTAAAAGGTGAAAAGAAGCCAAGGTAGATCATTAGATGGTGTCCATTTGCTTTAACCAATGTTACCAAAGTCACCAAAGGTGACTGTACTAATTCTTGCTAATTGAGGATATTTTTGGCCCATAAAGTGTTCCATTAAGGAGTGTCAGTTCTTAAAAAGGAAGAAGGACAAGCTGTAAGGATGGGTCACTCTACCACAAACATGGAAAACAAAAACATTTGAATAGAATTGAGGAAAGAAAAATTAATGATGTCCTTCTTTGACTGCTGACAAATACTGTTTAGTTACTATTTGATGACACAAAAGAGAGGAGAGAGAAGAAGTAAGAATACAGTAAAGAACTACCTGAAGAGAGGTTGCAGCTAGGTGGGGGTTGGTCTCTTCTCCCAGGCAACCAACATCAGAACAAGAGGACACAGTCTCCAGCAGTGCCACGGGAGGTTTAGACTGGATGTTAAGAAGAAAGTCTTCATAGAAAGAGTGATTGCCCATTGGAATAGGCTGCCCAGGGAGGTGGTGGAGTCACCATCACTGGAGGTGTTTAGGAAGAGACTGGATGGGGCATTTGGTGCTATGGTTTAGTTGATTAGATGGTGTCGGGTGATAGGTTTGACTTGATGACCTTGAAGGTCTTTTCCAACCTGGTTAATTCTATTCTAGTCTAGTCTAATATCAAGAAAAAATTACAATAATAATGCAAAAATCCTACAAATATTTCCAAACTTAATAAAAACTAAAATTATTCAACATTTAGGTCAGTGTGACTCAAATTTCCTGCCTATTTGCTGGTATTTTCAAACACCCACAGCATCAGTATTACCTTCCTTTCACTCAATCTTACAGTAACACTTCTAGGGCTTCTAGTAGGAAGAGCTTATGCTGTACACATCTAAAAGCTATTCCCCTGGCAAAGAAATCTCTGTTACCTAAGGGAATTCCTCATTTAGCAATTATCATCCCATTTTTTTCTTCTGAAAATCCTTATTGCAGGCCAAGATCTTTCATAGATAATGCTTATTACAAGCACAGAATGTTTTTATTTGCTATCATGGCTTTTCAGAGATAATCCCAGAACAGAGAATAGGTTTGGGAAGAATAAATCTCTTTGATTGCCAGCCTATCAAAGAGAATTTTTTTCCTGAATTACACACAACACACACTAATACTCACATTGTGCTTTGGACAGATACCATAAGTAAAGTACATTTGAATCCTTCTGTGATCATTTTGATCCTACTGTATTTACCATTGAATACCACAAAAATAACAATGCCCTTATGGTCCTTATTTTTATAAGACTTTTTTTTTTACTTTATACAAATATTATTAAGAATTTATACCAAGAGATCCCATGGAATAGAGACATTTTCCTCGCTATTATTAGTTAAAAGCCCAGCATAAGCAAAGTACAATGGTGTTTAGAGGAAATTTGAATGTTTCCTGTTTTCCTGCCAAGCTCTTTCCACCTCTACTCACACTGCACTTTTCACCTACCAATGACAAGACCGTAAGGAAAGCAGAAGTTATAAGAACCATTGCACAGAAATTATTTGCAGAAGCAGGACAGAGCATGGATTTCTTCACTCCCAGCTTTATGCTGTATGATACTTGTAGACTAATTTCCTATTTACTGCTTATCACATCCTAAAGTTCCATCACAGAATGCTGGTGAAAATCAGGATATACTACTCTGTGCTTATTAGGCCTCCCAAGGCCATATAAATGGTCAGTAAGCTAGAGAAGACTTTAATTCACCCCAGAGATCAGTATCTCTGTGAGAGACTGACCTCCGCCTTTCAATGATTCTCTTTCACTCTTTTTCTTTTACCTTTTGTTCTATCATCTCAGCCTGCCATAGTAGACAGGATGAGCCATATAGGAAGCAAAGAATTGTGATATTCTTAGTCATGTCTTTTAAAGTAGATTAGACTTTTTAAAACTTGAAATACCCTAAGTCGTCTAGATCTAAGACCCTTCCCATTTGCCCTCTCTATTGTTTTGTTTCTTCCCTTTTTACAAATGAATCCCAGTAGAGAGCTCTCCTCCCCTAAAAAGTCATTTTGTACAGAGAGACAATCTTTGCCCTGGCAACAAAAAGATATCTGCAATGCTATTAAGCTTCAAGCCACAGGACTATCAAGCTAAACACATTTCATATCCTTTTCATTGACTTTCCTTCTAAGAAGAAGATATTAGTTGTCTTCTAGAGTAAATTCTATTAAGAAGCATCTAGTTCCAGTCAAAACAGGGCTCCTGAGAGTCCTGTGTATCTGAAAGAAATTAAATTGGGATAGTTTTGTGCTTATGCAACCAAAGCATCAGTCCAGCAGATGAAAAGCATCTGTCTGTGACAGGAAAAAAATCCTGTGTCTGATTTCATTCTCTGTGCTTTTGAGTAACCAAAACACTAATCATAACCATCTTTGTGTCAGCTGGCAGACTGCAACAACATTTGTCTCAGTTGATTACTTATCTTTGCTACAGTTCCTATTACCAGTCTTCCTTGCTTGTTCTGTCTGCCTTTCTTTTGAGAGTTATTTATTCATTCTGCCTCTAAGATTTACACTCATCATTGGGGTTTTGGTTTGATTTCATTTGTTTCTTTTATTTGGTTTGGGTTTTTTTGTTTATTTGTGGGTTTGGTCTTGTTGGTTATTTTTACTGTTAGAGCCTCAGAGCATACACATCCACACCATCAAAACCATCAGTGACAACTGAGAGTAACTGCATTCCACAGAAGGATGATGTAACAAGACATGGCTTTGCTGTTAGGTATAACCACCAGTTTAAGACCAATAAGAACAACTCAGGCAACAACCAGAAATCACTTACCCAGTTTCAAGATTAACCACAGCTTTCACATAAAACAAATTTTCACATAGTTTTGTGCTTTATACTTTTTATTCTCTGCAGAGAGGATGAGATATATCCAGAGATTGTGGGTTTGGTATCATTTGGTTTATTTAGTGTATGGTTTGATCTTCAAAAAGAGAGGGAAATGTCACTGAATTCAAAAGTCATCCCAAGCATTTTCTGTCTGCTCATATCAGCTAGAACTTGCCTCAGATGAGAAACTGATTTTGGCTGGAAGTCAGGGGCAGGCTCTATACGTTCTCCTATCAGCTACTGTTCATCTTGTTCCAAAACTTGGCACAAGTTTCTCTTCACTGAATCTTCTCATCGCTTCTGGCATGCTTTTCCAAACATTTCTGTGTCCTGTGTTATTTATTTTTCTACAGCAGGATTGAATGAGTCATTTATAATGAAAATTGCACCAATGGGATTTCAGCTCTTTCTCTGTTCACAAATTGCCTGTGAGCAAATTGCAGAAGCCTCCAACATATTTATCATTCAAATATATTAGCAATTTTTCATAAGGATAATTAATGGGACTTGCAAGCTGCTCATAAATACTTTGTGTGAAGATGGTGTACATTCCCTACTCGGCTGGTTATTTTTAAAAGCTAAAACTTACTGCTTCTACTCATTTATCTGGGCTCACATGTATTGCAGACTCATCACCTAACGTGAAAACTACACATCTAGCCAGCAGAATCACTTCTGAATTGTGTGCTTGAACATCAAAATTAAAATCCACAGCTCAGAACTGGAATTCTCTCCCCATTTCAGACCATATTGCAGTGTTTGAGATTAATATGTAGCTGTGCTAATTTTCATGTTGCAACATCTCCATGCTGTCTGTTAAAGAAAACAACACCTAAAATTACAGGATTGTAGCCAGGGCAAAGTCAACTTAAAGTTCAAATGCATAATTTTGATTTCTAGCCTGTGATACCTTTCACTTTTGTTCCCAACAAGTAAGCAAGCATGTGATTTATATGTAATTCATGGCATTAAGCTGCTTTTCTTCCTCATGGGTGTTTAATGAAGATGTCAAATGGATACTTCATTTCTTTCTTTTCAAATCCTTATAAAGATTTCAATCCATGTTTCGGCTCAGTTTGGTTCTTCCAAACTAATATCTTAGCTTTGTTTGATATAATCAGGAAGTTTTATTTGTCACATTCCTTAGGTGTCCAAGAGGGGATTGGACGTGGCACTTGGTGTCATGGTCTAGTTGTCATGAGGTCTTGGGTGACAGGTTGCACTTGATGATCTTTGAGGTCTCTTCCAACCTTATTGATTCTATGATTCTATGATTCTACTCGCTGTCAGAGAGCAGATATCTGCGGCACTAAGCAGCCCTAATGTGACTTCTAATTTAGATTTCTTTGCCACTAACTTTGAGGTCTTTGAGGTCTTTTCCAACCTTGTTGATACTATGATTCTTAAAATCAGTGATTTTTGTAATTAAATTGTTTAAAATAATGTTATTTTCAGTGATTTGCTCTCCAAAAAAAAAGCCAGGACTCTTCATAATACTCAAGCAAAAAAAAAAATAGCTAAAATATTCAGAGCCCAAATGTCACTGTTTAGGTGACAGACAGAAGAGACAAAAACACACACTTGTGGTAGTAGAATACAGAGTACTGAGCACTGTTTATTTCTTCAAGCAGCACATATTTGTATATTTGTTATGTCAGCGTAGCTACGTCTAACTGGTTAACATATAAGTGCTGGGTTCTACACATTGGCCACAACAACCTTATGCTATGCTACAGGCTGGGGTCCAAGTGGCTGGAGAGTGGCCAGGCAGAAAGGGATCTGGGGGTACTGGTTGATAGTAGGCTGAACATGAGCCTGCAGTGTGCCCAGGTGGCCAGGGAGGCCAATGGCATCCTGGCCTGTATCAGGAATAGTGTGGCCACCAGGATCAGGGAAGTCATTGTGTCCCTGTACTCAGCACAGGTTAGGCCACACCTTGAGTCCTGTGTCCAGTTCTGGGCCCCTGAATTTAAGAAGGACATTGAGACTCTTGAACGTGTCCAGAGAAGGGCAATGAGGCTTGTGAGAAGCCTCGAGCAGAAGCCCTACGAGGAGAGGCTGAGGGAGGTGGGGTTGCTTAGCCTGGAGAAGAGGAGGCTCAGGAGAGACCTTATTGCTGTCTACAACTCCCTGAAGGGAGGTTGTAGCCAGGTCAGGGTTGGTCTCTTCTCCCAGGCAACCAGCACCAGAACAAGAGGACGCAGTCTCAAGCTGCACCAGGAGAGGTTTAGGCTCGAAGTTAGGAAGAAATTATTCACAGAGAGACTGATTGACCATTGGAATGGGCTGCCCAGGGAGATGGTGGAGTCACCGTCACTGGTGGTGTTTAGGAGAAGACTGGATGAGGAGGCACTTGGTGCCATGGTTTACTTGATAAGATGGTGTTGGGTGATAGGTTGGACTTGATGAACTCAAAGGTCTTTTCCAACCTGGTTAATTGTATTCTATTCTTGGCCCATCAAAGGGTCCACAGATTCATCACAGTTTCCCACACCCAAAGTGCTATTGTAGCCAAAATGAAGAAGGGATCATACATCTGAGAATAAGACATAATTACTATTCTTATAAAAGGCAAAGTGATTTTTGCTTTCCTAATAGAGAAAAACTCACTCCTCACAGTCACAGATACACAAGTGGCAGTGGCTTCAAGCTGCCTTTGTGCTCTTCCACTCTAATTTTAGCTAGGTTTCTTTAAACTCCCAGAGACTTACCCCATCAAGTCACTACTGTTAAGTTTCATGCAAGTGCAGCTAATCTCAGGCAGAAGTAGCCTAGTTATAGTCAAATTTTGATTTTTAATTAGACCAACAGCTCAGGAATTAATTTATACATTTCCTAAATATTTTTAAGTCCCATTAAAGTCACAATTTGTTTCCCAAAAGCCTTCCTCATTTGTCCCATAAGGCCAGCTTACACCTCAATATCTGCATCATTACATATACCTCTGCAGACATCCCTCCAATAGCTTCTCTGAATTTAAGACATCATCATCATCCCATATTTTGGGAACAAAAGATGAATCCTCAGAAGACAACTACACAGCTAACACTTGCGGCATTTTATTTGTGGCAGGAGTTTTAACTAGCAGGATCCTGACCTGTTAGGACAGGCATGTGTCAGCCTGTTTTTTAATTTAACTAAAGGACATATAGCAGAAACCCAAGGGGAAGACAATTAGGTCTAACCCACAATTAGTCCCACTGAATTTTTGCAGTTCAGAGGAGATACAGCAGAGAAGAAAGATAGCTTTTTCTCCCACATAAATCCCTTTAAAGCCACTGATGTCTGAAACCATTTCTTGCACGTGATTTTTGACAGTCTGGGGAGCCCATAAAAACAGAAGATAGTCATGAATAATTTTTCAGATTGTACAAGGATGATGAAGATGGAGAATTGGATTTAATGAGCAATCCAGTGAGGCTCCTACATAAAACAATACCTCTACATTATCATAATGATACCATCTAATACCAGCAGAAATACTGAAATCCAGTTTCACATACATTTATATTCCTCATTGCTAGACAACCCCACAACATGAGGCTCCACACTCTCTCCCAATCACAGCAGTCAGTCACGGTAGTACCTTATTCCCCCATCTCTAGCCCACATGCCTCCCCCAAACACCCATTCTACCTACAAAGTATCCTCCAGTTTCACCAGACTTGATTTGACATCAGGATGAGGACAAAGCTGCCGCAGGGCTGTGTAAGAGACATTACTTAACACAGGCACAAACAGAGCCTGACCACAGCTGTGTCATGGGGAGCAATCTTTTCAAACTCTGCCACTGAATTGCCAACACTTGGGGGAACTTACCTGTCTTTGAGATTCTTGCCTCTGCAATAAAAATGGATGAGAGTTCAATGATTATATTCAGGAGGGGGATGATCAAGTCAGTCATGTCTTAGGAAGCTGTAAAAACCAAAGAAAAACTAGATATCAGGATTAAAATTGTCTAGATTTTATATCTTATTGTCCCATGTTTTAAATTACATGGCTGAGGATTAGGCCACACCTTGAGTACTGTGTCCAGTTCTGGGCCCCTCAGTTTAGGAAAAATGTTGACTTGCTGGAACGAGTCCAGAGAAGGGCAACAAAGCTGGGGAGGGGTTTGGAGCACAAGCCCTATGAGGAGAGGCTGAGGGAGCTGGGGTTGCTTAGCCTGGAGAAGAGGAGACTGAGGAAGAAATTCTTCATAGAGAGAGTGATTGTCCATTGGAATGGGCTGCCCAGGGAGGTGGTGGAGTCACCATTACTGGGGGTGTTTAGAAAGCAACTGGATGGGGTGCTCAGTGCCATGGTTTAGTTGATTAGATGGTGTTGGATGATGGGTTGGATGTGATGATCTTGAAGGTCTCTTCCAACCTGGTCTATTCTATTCTATTCTATTCTATTCTATTCTATTCTATTCTATTCTATTCTATTCTATTCTATTCTATTCTATTCTATTCCATTCCATTCCGTTCCGTTCCGTTCTATAATCAAAAAGAAAGCATACACACACTACAAATAGTGCACTAGTAGAAGATGGCATACCTGCACACACACACACAGAGGCCATTTCCTTGAATTAAGCTTTCCAGTGCTCAGCTAGTTATTTTCTTTGTTTGAAGGAAAAATGACATATGTCCACTTATTTTCTGTGATAACTACATAGCAAAATAAAATGGCATTTTAAATCATGTGGAGTCACCATTTTATTTCGACCTGACAATTTAATATTAGATTGCTTAGGGTGTATTATTCAAATTTGTACTCAGTGTACTGAATACAATTTTTACAACAGCTTTTATTTCCCTGTTGGTATTCACATTCTTATCTACTTATTTTCTTATGTGTTGATTTTTCTCAAACAGAAAATTAATAAAGGATTATTACTTTTCAATTATAGTCTATATGGTAACGTGAAAATTGTAGGCTTGCCACAGCTTAAAAGCTTGCAGTAAAAGGGAGCTAAGTGGTGCAATAGTGGGAGTAGATAACAGACAGTCTTTAGATGAAAATGAAGCATCTTAATCAATTTGCATTGGTTAATAATTACATGTCTTAATGCATCCTCAAGACAGAAATTCCCACTGAAGACCTGCACCAATATTAGGTTAGACAGCAACATAATAAACACTAGAAAAAATAAGCAGCTTACAAGCCTAGATAATGATTTGGTAAGTAAAAATTTCTGTGTGGATGACTGCATATTGCTCCCATTTCTCTAGAAGTATGTTACTAACTCCTGTAGCTGTAAGTAAAATGAGATGATTGTATAGTTATTTATCATAAGGATTATAGGGTTTGTGAGATACACAGAAAGTTTATGTCAAGTAACAACACACTGAAGAGCAGTCATTTGAACAACCATTAGGGCTCCTAACATCAGTTGTCAAACACTTGGCATTTCTTCTCATCTTGCATGAAAGTGTTCCATAAAAATCCCATTTTTCATACATGCTAAATTGTATGAAAATAACTGAAGCATGTGGGAAGAGAAGGTGCACCTGAAACACATGGGAATGAAAAGCAGGTGCTGTATGAAGCCGTGTGACTGGGGTTTCATAGCCCTGCCCTGGAGCTTCTGACAGGGGTATCAGGGTTCAGCTAGGTTAACAGCTCCTCCCTTTCCCATACTGGGAAGGGAGAGTGCAGCTGGGCAGACAGAAATTGCTACTAGCACTATTATTCCACTGAGAGAAAAAGTCATTATTGTTCTGGGAATGACAGCAAAAGTAACTAATCAATTAAAATAAGTATTTGTTTATATGGACACTAAGCAGCTCTTTTAGTGTCATTAGAACCCCTTGACTACTTATCCTTTCCTAAGCAAGTTGTTATACTATCAAATCACAATTTATAACACAGAAACTTGCATTAAAATTTTACAGTATTAATTTTGCTAGTTCTAATTTCCACAGTCAGATTCTGTCATGTGTACACCCTTTATTCCACCAGACATTAGAAAAGATAGATCCCACTCTTATTGACTTCAAACCTGATGCAAAACCCACTGAATGTGACAGTTTCAGGCCGTGCCTTTAAGAAAGGAACAGCTACAGAATTCTCTAGCTGAATGTTTAGGTGTAAAAAGGAAAACAAAGATAATTCCAAACAAATTTCATTGGTAGATCAGTAGAATGTAGCTTTAAGAACTTACAGTCTGTCTTCAGCTTTTCTTTCTGTTCCTGGCCAGCCTGCTTGCAACAGACCTTGGACTGAAACTTATGAGATAACTACCTTTCTTAACAACTGCTTTGAACTAACGATTTCCCCCTTAATATCCATTTCTCTTTTTTCTCCTTTTTCCATCCAGTTAGCTTGGACAAGAAAAAGGGGGGGGGGGGGGGGGGGGGGGGGGGAAGGGGGGAGGAAGAGAGGGATTTTGATGGGAACCCGGGGGGGGATTCTCCTTGGGAAGGTTTTTCTGTGTTAAGTTCTTTCCTGTATATTTTTGTATATACTGTAAATACTGTACATTTTGTATACATTCATTGCATTTCATCCTACTTGTAACAGCTTTTCATTCACTTCTCTGACTGAGTTTAGCTGTGCTTTATGTGGTGGGAGGATTAAACCTTCACACTACCACACTGAAGTAAAGATAACAACTAAATTATCTAGAATATTTATTTATTTTAGGACACAGTCTCAAGCTGTGCCAAGGGAGGTTTAGGCTGGATGTTAGGAAGAAATTCTTCATAGAAAGAGTGATTGCCCATTGGAATGGGCTGCCCAGGGAAGTGGTGGAGTCACCACCGCTGGAGGTGTTTAGGAGGAGACTTGATGAGGTGCTTGGTTGCATGGTTTAGTTGCTTAGATGGTGTTGGATGATATGTTGGATGCGATGATCTTGAAGGTCTCTTCCAATCTGGTCTATTCTATTCTATTCTATTCTATTCTATTCTATTCTATTCTATTCTATTCTATTCCTGAAGTAAATCACAGAATCATAGAACGGCTTCAGTTGGAAAAAACCTCTAAGATCATGAAGACCAACTTCTGACCTAACACCACCATGGCCATCAAACCATGTGATGAAGTGCAATGTCTTCACATTATATTAATAACCAAATTATATGTCTTTAAAATATCTGGCAATTACTTAAAAATTGTTTCTTACCTCAATTCACATGTATAGGTCAATATTTTAACTTCAAGGCTTCCATCTTCATAACTAGCTATTACTGCATATTACATAGATTTTTCCTTTCTTATTACTATAGCAAAATTACAGTAATTAACTTTGTACCAATTACCAGGGTGCACATTAATATTCATATACTTTTACAGAAAGAATGATCATGAAATCTCACAGCAGGGATGGTTATAATGATTCATTAATGGCCTGCACAGGTCTCTTTTCTAATTCATTAAGAAAATATTAACATAATCGTGTGAAATTAATTTCCTTTAAAAGGTTGATATAAGCAAGGGATTAAGGGGACTGGTGCTAATATAAGAAACATGGGTTGCACCATGCTCCTTGTCTCCAGAGGCTGACTAGCATATTTGAGGTATTACTTGCCACTGCACTTTGATAATGAAGAAGAAACCAGAGATAGATGGAGTGAGTTGAGCTGAGGATTTCATTTCCACATTAAAGAAAAGAAAAATTCTCATGTATCCTGTTCTTTTATTGTTTATTGAAGGGCTAGGGGAAAAAAAACAACCATGAACAGGAGGCTGAAAGAAGATAATAAAATGAAGTGATAGGCTACAAATGAGAAAAGAGCCTGGAGAATGGAATACCTAATGATAATACAAGGTGAAAGGGAAGTTCAGCAGAGAGCAGGAAAAAGTGATCCAAATAGAAAGGACTAGAGAGTGAACGTTCAACAGCCTCTCCAAAAGACAGGAAGAAAGAAAAGTTTTCAAGAAAAAAAGCAAATCTCAATAATAAATAAGAGCAAGAGGGTAGATTTCATAGATTAGTATTAAAAGGCATTTAAAGTAGGAGTAGGTATCTTGTGCTATGATGCAAAGTGCCTCTTGATTAACTCAACTCTGGTACACCCAGAAGGGAAATAAATAAATAAATAAATAGAGAAGAAGAAAAATAAAAAGTTATGGAGCCTAAGACTAATATCATAGAATCATAGAATCAGTCAGGGTTGGAAGGGACTACAAGGATCATCTAGTTCCAACCCTCCCTGCCATGGGCATGGACACCTCACACTAGACAGTGGAACAATATCACTGAAACAAACCCAGGAAAATGTGTCTTGTGAGCCGATTCAAAGTTTTTTGTCAATTACTACATTACATCTGGCCTTGCTATTCAATTTTTCTCATGGTGACTATTCTTTCAAATCAGCTTTTAGCTCTGTAACAAAACCAAGTTCAGTAACACTCAAATGTGCTCCAGAGACAGTAGAGGTCCTCTGCTAACAGCAATGAAAGGCAATGAAAGGTTTTTCACCTTCTTTGCAAGGAGCATATCAGAGAGGTTGGTAAACAAAGGTTATTCAAGGAGCTCATTATAAACATATACAATTCTGCCCCTTGGGCTCTGCTTCTCATATCTGATCTCTCTCTGACAAGGCAGCTTCTCACCAGATGGGAGCGCTTGCATACAGTGGCTTTTAAAGTTGAATGTGTTTTTCCTCCTGGAGAAGAGAAGAATCTGGGGAGACCTAATAGTGGTCTTCCAATACCTGAAGGGGGCCTACAAGCTGGCTGGAGAGGGACTGTTTACAAAGGCCTATAGTGATAGGACAATGGTTTTAAATTAGAATAGCATAGCATAGCATAGCATAGCATAGCATAGCAAAGCATAGCATAGCGTAGCGTAGCATAGCGTAACATAGCATAGCATAGAATAGAATAGACCAGACCAGGTTGGAAGAGACCTTTGAGATCATCAAGTCCAACCTATCACCCAACACCATCTAATCAAATAAACCATGGCACCAAGCACCCATCCAGTCTCTTCCTAAACACCTCCAGTGATGGTGACTCCACCACCTCCCTGGGCAGCCCATTCCAATGGCTAATCACTCTTTCTATGAAGAACTTCTTCCTAACCCTTGGGAAGAGTAGATTTAGGTTGGATGTTAGGAGAAAATTCTTTACCATGAGGGTAGTGGAAAAATGGAACAGGTTGCTAAGGGAGGTAGTTGAGGCACCATCCTTGGAGATATTGAAGGTCAGGCTTGACAGGGCTCTGGGCAACCTGATCTAGTGGAGGATGTCCCTGCTTTACTGCAGGGCAGCTGGACTAGATGACCTTTAGAGGTCCCTTCTGACCCAAACCATTCTATGATTCTATGCCACATTCATTCCCACAAACTCCTCACGCACAAGCTTTCCTCCTAAATAGTATAAGGCCTTCAGAAGCACATAGGAAATGATAATCCAAGGACATAGGGGAAGTTCAGGTCAGACCAATCCTGGCCTGCAAAAGCGCTTACGCTTTTGGTTCCCCTTTATCTCAAATATCCAGCATTAAGCTTTTGGTTTCCTTCAGCAAATGATTGCCTGTCTGGAAGAGATAAGGCTGTGCAGAACTACACATGTGTATGTACCTGCACAGCCTGAGACCACTTCAGTGCTCCTGGATGCCAGCTCAGAGCAAGAGCTACCAAATCTCCCAGAGACATGTCTCTTCATAAGCACAGCAGAACACAGGTATTGTGTGACACACTGAGTGCTGTGTAAACAAATAGTAAGGAAAATCTGAGTTCTGAATAGACAAGACTGGCCTTCATCACCTGCATACATGAGATAATTTGTGTATCTAAGTCGATTTACCCAGCTTCCAGTTCTGACAACGTCCTTCCCACTTTACACAGAAGTATCACATTTAATGCTAAACCACTGGAACTAGATACAAACCAATTTATGTTTTATAATAATTTCTGAAGTTGCATAGCACTTGGATCTCAGAACAGAAAAAGTGCACATGGAAACCATTTTTTAGCTTTGAATCCCTGAAAATTAGTCTTTTTCTAGCGTTGCTTTGCATCAGTGATGTAACAGTTAAACTTTGGTACCTTCCCAGTTCATTCCATTATTTATTCTCACTGAAATTATTATCCTATGGCGTGTGTAGTCCCACCTTTCACAAGTAAATTATATGCACATAAGTTGTGCTGATTTATGACAGACATCAAATAATTCTTATTTGTGCTGGTATTATTCAATCTATTGACGTGAGAGGACCATATCTCACTTTAAGCAGCAAATCTATACATATAGACAAAGAGTGTGGTAGGGTAAGGCCTCGTGATGTGGCAGGGAGCGGAGGGAAGGACACTGTCGGATGAATGCACAGTTGAGAGAAGAGAGAAACAATGAATGGCTGGTGCAAGTTATTCCTGCTCCACAGTAATGTAATTTTGAAATCATTTTACAAGATATTTTTTCTCTTCCTTCCTAAATACTGCTTTAAGTCTATAGTCTTCCACTTTACAAATACATTTTAAAATGCATTTCCTATTTTTTTGAAATGACAGTTACCTTCCCCTCCTTTTTCCTTAAAAAAAAAATTAATTTAAACCAATATTTGGAGGAACCAATTTGGAGCTCCAGGTGTTTCTTGAAATAGTTTATATGTTATTTTATTGAACATTTTCAGTTTTCCTATAATCTTAATATTCTGGTTATATCCATTACTAAGTGAGATCATTAAACTACGCTATTTTAGTTTTATACTTACCATAATTTCCTGTTACTTTCAGGTAAATAAAACACCTTTTGTCACAGGAGAATAAATAAATATTACTTCCCTTATTTTTTTTTTCATATTTATAGTAATTGCAAAGGCATCTTAAAAGTCTCATAACATTATTTCTCTTATTTGTATGGAAAAAAAACTCACTTTAGAACAATCATTTGCAGTAAAGCTCCAGTTCTGAAGGTTTTAGATTTATAGAGATAATGTTCAGTTCAAACACATAACAAAGATCCTTATTCTTCTACTGATGTATGTTATTGATGGTTTCTGAATGAGGAAAAGGAGTACATTCAAAATATACTCAAGGGCACCCTCCCATCTTTTTTTTTCCACATGATCTTTTCTCTTGTGATGTGTTTTGCTTGTGACTTTGCCTGCTTGCTGTTGGGAAAGTCTTTCTACTTTTAATAAAAGGAAAGAAAACCGCTTTCTGAAAGCTTTCAAGTTATTGAAAGATTACCAAGAGGAAAAGCTATGCAGATTAATTTTCCTCATTAATAATGGTTTAGTTTATTAGATAGTGTTGGATGATAGGTTGGACTGGATGATCTCAAAGATCTCTTCCAACCTGGTTAATTCTATTCTATTCTATTCTATTCTATTCTATTCTATTCTATTCTATTCTATTCTATTCTATTCTATTCTATTCCATTCCATTCTTAAATCAGAAAAAGTTAGAAAAGCATGTATATGTCTCTTTCAAAGTGGATCTTTTCTTTTGCTTTGAAAGAAGATTAGCTTCCCCCATTTTTGCTAGCATCCCATTGCCTGTTTGTCTCTTTGCTGTAAAACTTGGGTTCCTAGCTTCAACCAATAACAGTGTTAGCAGGATTCCCATCCTAATTCACGATATCATTAACTGTGATTATATAGAGCTTTATTTCAAATTGCTCTTGAAAAACCAGACAGCTTAAAAGAAAAGAGAAAACAACAACAACAACAAAAAGTCCCACATCACATACAGAAAGGAGATGTTTTCAAGCTGTCTTAAAGGATGAAGATTAAACTCCACTGCTGTGCCGGCAAGTGGGCCAGGCGGCCACAGAGGTAATTTATTGTTAAGCCCTAAGCAGGTCTAAACTTTTGTGTTACCTCTTTAAAGCCTTCTGAACACTTTAATTATAGCCATTCTATGAATAAAATTGGAGTTAAAAGAAGGCTGTAGTTTCAAGGACAGGTTACATAAAGAGCCTCATGCTGCCAGGCACCACCACAGCAATGAGCACTCAAGGAAAAAAAGAAAATTAAAAAAAAATAAAATAAAAATCCAGCCTTTTGCATATTTAGGCATGCATATAATGGAGGACATGAGTATTAAAGAGCTCAGCTTCACAGTGAAGTGTTTGATGCTATGTCAATATCTTGTAGTTATGTGACTACGAGTGGTTTGGAGCACAAGCCCTGTGACGAGAGGCTAAAGGAGCTGGGTTGGTTTAGCCTGGAGAAGAGGAGGCTCAAGGGAGACCTTATTGCTGTCTACAACTACCTGAAGGAAGGTTGTAGCCAGGTGGGGGTTGGTCCATTCTCTTCTCTCAGGCAACCAGCAGCAGAACAAGAGGACAAAGTCTCAAGGTGTGCCAGGGGAGGTTTAGGCTGGATGTTAGGAAGAAATTCTTCACAGGAAGAGTGATTGGCCATTGGAATGGGCTGCCCAGAGAGGCACTATCACTGGAAGCGTTTAGGAAGAGACTGGATGAGGCACTTGGCACCATAGTTTAGTTGATTAGATGGTTTTGGGTGATAGGTTGGACCTGATGATCTTGAAGGTCTTTTCCAAACTGGCTAATTCTGTATTCTGTACTGCAGTCTATGCAGGCAGAAGAGTATCCAGCTGTCTAACTAAGCATTAAGGTATCATTTCAGGTACCTTAATGTGGTGCCCCTTGGCTACTGCCAAGAATGCCAGCACTGGCAAGTCGTGGTAGCTGAAATACCAGGTATTTGGACACCATCAGTAGCACTGAGTGCTACCTCATGCCCCTAATATCATACAGTGGTTTAGGATGCTTCACCCAGCATCAGAGTCACTGCATGCTTATTTCACATGTTTTGAAAAATGAAGACTTCTTTGACAGTTCTGGGAGTTGATTTTTTTGTTGTGGTTGGTTTTGTTTGGTTGGTTTGTTTGTTTTATAAAACCTGAACAAGGTGAAGATGTTCACTGTTAAAAATGTAAAAATACTGCAAAATGTTGTTCACTGGTTACCATAGCTTTTGCTGCATCTTGCTCAGCTTAGCAGGAGTTCTGGGTGCCAAGCACAGATGATCTCTGTGCTACTGGTCTCTTACAGCTTTGGCTTATCTTAGCTTTAAAGTTTTGAGCAGCCACACAGAAGTGCTAGCATGAAAATAAGGGTAGTGAAACAACTCGATTAAATAATCCAATCATAGAACTTCCTACAGATTTTCCATCCAGACTGCTCATTTTGCTCATTTATCAGCACCAACATTTGAAAAATTACGTGTTCTCTCATTTGTCAACACCTCTGTGACAACCTTTTAGCCAGTTCTCCTTTTGATCATCCTCATAAAAATGGCAAATCTGATTTCCATTTTTCACGTCAGCTAAATCCATTTCCTTAAGAGTCTGAAACATTCTTCTTCTCTAACTTGTTATCTAGGGTCAAAGCTTCTTGTTCAGTAAGACTTTTATGAAATTGCTGTCTCCTTGTCATGCTCTCTGGGTTTTTTTCTCTTTGATGGACTATTTTGTCCCTATTTCTCTTCACTTTGTCATGGGGTTTGTGTTCTGCTTTTGTTGGGGGGGAAGAGGGGAGAGGGAGGGGGGGTTGGTTGTGTTCTGTTTGATTGGTTGTTTTTTTGTTTGTTTATTTGTGTGTTTTTGGTTGGTTATTTGGGTTTTGTTTGGGTTGGTTGGTTGGGTTGGGTTGGTTTGTTTGGGGTATTTGTTTGGTTGGGTTTTTTGGGGGTGGGGGGGTTGTTGGGTTTGTATTTTTTCAATAATACATTTCATCCCACATTGTGTGTCCGAACCAAGCCAATATCAACTGCAGACACAGCCGTCTTGAGATAGCTAAAAATACAGTACACTGAAAGATACTACCTAAAATTATACTGGAAAGGTTTCCACCTAACTACATAACATTTAATAAACCAGGCTCTCAAAAGCATACAACACTCACCCTGCTTCAGAATGCACTCATTGAATCATTAGCATCAAACATCAAATATCATATGCATCAGCAACCACAATGCCTCATTTGTGAGATCTTCTTCAGTTGTTACAAAATTAAATAAGGAACATAAGACTCTCAGGTGCTTTGAAATTATTACCCTCTATGAGACAGATGCCAAGACCAGGATACTGGGAATAGACTGACTTCTGCTCAGTTGCTTTTAATACATCAGCAGTACCTGTGTACAAAGTTAATTGGTATTACCTAACTTGCATTCCTCAACTATGAAAGCCTCTAGCATATACTATGAATAACAATTCCCTTTATACACAAGCTTACAGTGTTGATTACAAAGATAACTATAATTAAGCACTTTATCTTAATAAAATATAGACAAGTGAGCTTTTCATGCAGAAAATGAGATAATAAATTAATACCAAAAGACAAAATTCTATCAATGAATCAGCCACTGGCTCAAAAGTAAACAAGAAATGCAAATCACAGGCTGGTTTTCAGTTCATAGAGGATTTTGTTTTAAAATCTGGTGTGAGTTAAACACTCAGAAGAAAATAGGGAATGAAAAACAAGTACAACTTTATAAAACTGAAGATATGTACAGCGAGATGGCAACCATTCCTATCTGCAGATTCTTGAGATAGAATCATAGAATTGTTAGAGTTGGAAGGGACCTCAAGGATCATCTAATTCCAAACCCCCTGCCATGGGCAGGGACACCTCACACTACATCAGGTTGCTCAGAGCTAAATCCAGCCTTAAAAACCTCCAGGGATGGGCCTTCTACCACTTCCCTGGGCAACCTGTTCCAGTGTCTCACCAACCTCATGGGGAAGAACTTTTTCCTAACATCCAATTTGAATCTACCCATTTCTATTTTTGTTCCATTCTCCCTAGTCCTATAATTACCTGACACCCTAAAAAGTCACTCACCAACTTTCTTGTAGGACCCCTTAAGATACTGGGAGGCCACAATAAGGTCTCCTCAGAGCCTTCTCTTCTCCAGACTGCACAGCCCCAACTCCCTCAGTCTGTCCTCATAGGAGAGGAGCTCCAGCCCTCTAATCATCCTCGTGGCCCTTCTCTGATAGGTGACGTCTCACAAACATTATGATGCACATCAAATAGACTGCATCAAATTCATCAAATAGATAATAGAATCATGACCCAGGAAAGTACTTTTTTAAGTATTTCTTGAAATTATCCTAATGAGAAAGGTTTCTTGACGTACAGAAGTGTAGTAAATGAGCTCATAGGCCATTACAGACAACCAAATGACTGTTTGATATTCAATGACAAACAAAAAGCTAGACACGTGAAGATCTGTTAACAATGAAGACAGATATAAAAATACAGAATTTTTACCTAGATTTCAAGTGCACTCAGGTATTGAATTGGTGTATGCATTTGGTTATCATATTCCTAGAACTAGAGCACTGAAGAAGTTTCACTGGGTTAAAAGATTAAAATTAAAACCAGGGGTGAAAAAAATACATCAGAATCATAAATGAGACAACAAGCGGGCAAATATCAGGTACAAATATATAGGCAGGATACCTGGGGTTTTTTTCCTCTTGCCTGCCCAATAAAACTAGACAAAGTAATACATCTAAAAATAACTAATTTTTAAAATTATTATTTTATTCTTATACTGTGACTTTAATAAACTCATGACCCAAATAAGTTTGAGAAGGTGAAGCTGATATTTGTAAGAATGTTAAGTACATCAGACACCCTTAAATGAATTTGGTCCGAGACGTTAACTACCATGTATCTAAAAGTGATTAACAGTGTAAATTAGTGGTTAGGCAGGTGTGTCATTAGCATTATTTGAACCTAGCACTCTAAAAGCATAAACCCAGAAGCTGGTACCACTGATCTCATCATATGGTAAATATTCACAGAATCACCAAGGTTGGAAGAGACCTCAAAGATCATCAAGTCCAACCTGTCACCACAGACCTCTTGACTAAACCATGGCACCAAGTGCCACATCCAATCCCCTCTTGAACACCTCCAGGGATGGTGACACCACCACCTTCCTGGGCAGCCCATTCCAATGGCCAATCACTCTCTCTGTGAAGAATTTCTTCCTAATATCCAGCCTAAACCTCCCCTGGCACGGCTTGAGACTGTGTCCTCTTATTCTGGTGCTGGGTGCCTGAGAGAAGAGGCCAGCCTTCACTTGTCTACAACCTCCATTCAGGTAGTTGTAGACAGCAATAAGGTCTCCTCTGAGCATCAGTGAGCACTCACTTCATCTTGACATAGAAAAGAAGGTGGGGGGGGAGGGAAGGAAAAAAAAAAAAAAGACAGAAAAGGAAAAATGAAGGAAAATGAAAAAGGGGTGAGGGAAGAGAAGGGAAAAAAAGAAGGGGAAAAATGAAGAAAAAATGGAAGAAAGGTAAGGAAAAATTAGAAGGCTGGGGCAGGGGGGAAAGAGGAGTCTTGCAGTTAAACTCATTCCATCTTTGGATCTGCCTATTAACTTCTAGATAAATTTTCAATTTGAACCACTTTGAATCTCAAAGGCAATCAGCCTCCAAGCTTCTAGCTGGACTCAAGAACTTCAGCATGCCAAAATTATCCATTGCAGTGTTTTTGTTACCTTCTTTTCACTCAACATTGTAGACTTTATTAGAATAAACCTTTATTAGAATAAACCAAACCAGGTTGGAAGAGACCTTCAAGATCATCGTGTCCAACCCATCAACCAATCCAACCCACCCAAACAGCTAACCCATGGCACCAAGCACCCCGTCAAGTCTCCTTCTGAACACCTTCAATGACGGCGACTCCACCACCTCCCCGGGCAACCCGTTCCATAGCGCAATCACTCTTTCTGTATAGAACTTCTTCCTAACATCCAACCTGAACCTCCCCTGGCGCAGCTTGAGACTGTGTCCTCTTGTTCTGGTACTGGGTGCCTGGGAGAAGAGACCATCATCAGCCTGTCTACAACCTCCCTTCAGGTAGTTGTAGAGAGTGATAAGGTCACCCCTAAGTCTCCTCTTCTCCAGGCTAAGCAGCCCCAGCTCCCTCAGCCTCTCCTCATAGGGCTTGTGTTCCAAACCCCTCACCAACTTTGTTGCTCTTCTCTGGACTCGTTCCAGCAAGTCAACATCCTTCCTAAACTGAGGGGCCCAGAACTGGACACAGTACTCGAGGTGTGGCCTAACCAGTGCAGTGTACAGGGGCAGAATGACCTCCCTGCTCCTGCTGGCCACACTGTTCTTGATGCAGGCCAGGATGCCATTGGCCCTCTTGGCTGCCTGGGCACACTGCAGGCTCATGTTAAGCCTACCATCAACCAGCACCCCCAGATCCCTCTCTGCCTGGCTGCTCTCTAGCCACTCTGACCCCAGCCTGTAGCACTGCATGGGGTTGTTGTGGCCAATGTGCAGAACCCGGCATTTGGATGTGTTAAATCTCATGCCGTTGGATTCTGCCCATCTGTCCAGCCTGTCCAGGTCTCTCTGCAGAGCCTCTCTACCCTCCAGCAGATCAACTCTTGCCCCCAGCTTGGTGTCGTCAGCAAATTTACTGATGATGGACTCAATGCCCTCATCCAGATCATCAATAAAGATGTTAAAGAGCACAGGGCCCAGCACTGATCCTTGGGGCACACCACTAGTGACTGGTTGCCAGCTGGATGTGGCACCATTCACCACCACTCTCTGGGCTCGGCCCTCCAGCCAGTTCCTAACCCATCGCAGTGTGCTCCCGTCCAAGCCATGGGCTGACAGCTTGGCCAGCAGTTTGCTATGGGGGACGGTGTCAAAGGCCTTGCTGAGGTCCAGGTAGACTACATCAACAGGCCTCCCCACATCCACCAGGCGGGTCACCTGATCATAGAAGGAGATCAGGTTGGTCAGGCAGGACCTGCCCTTCCTAAATCCATGCTGGCTAGGCCTGATCCCTTGGCCATCCTGTAAGTGTTGTGTTATTGAACTCAGGATGACCTGTTCCATGATCTTGCCTGGCACTGAGGTCAGGCTGACAGGCCTGTAATTCCCTGGCTCATCCAACCGGCCCTTCTTATGGATGGGCACCACGTTGGCCAGCTTCCAGTCCTCTGGGACCTCGCCAGTGAGCCAGGACTGCTGGAAAATTATGGAGAGTGGCTTGGCCAGCTCATCTGCCAGCTCTCTCAGCACCCTAGGATGAATCCCATCTGGTCCCATGGACTTGTGGGGATCCAAGCTGCTAAGGAGAGTTCCAACTACCGCCTCATGGAACATAGGGAAACTGTGCAGCTCCCTGGCTCCTTCTGCTAGCTCTGCAGGCCAGCTGTCAGGAAGACGTTCTGCCCTTCTAGTAAAAATTGAGGCAAAGAAGGTGTTAAGTATCTCTGCCTTTTCCTTATCCTTGGTTACAATGTTCCCCTCCGTATCCACCAAGGAGTGGAGGTTTTCCTTCCCCTTCCTCTTACTATTAATGTATTTATAGAAGGACTTTTTGTTGTCCTTCACAGTAGAGGCCAGTTTAAGTTCCAAGTGTGCTTTTGCCTCCCTAATTCTCTTCCTACAAGACCTAGCAACATCCTTAAACATTCTGTGGGTTGCCTCCCCTCGCTTCCAAAGGTGATACACCCTCTTTTTTTCCCTCAGTTCCATTAAAAGTTCATGAACCATCCAGGCTGGCCGTCTGCCCCGGCGGCTCATCTTCTGGCACATTGGCACAGCCTGTCCCTGAGCCTTCAACAATTCTTCATTGAAGTAGGTCCAGCTCTCCTGGACCCCTTTGTTTTTAAGGACTTTATCCCAAGGAACCCTCTGAATTAGTTCCTTGAGTAACCCAAAGTCTGCCCTCCGGAAGTCCAGAGTGGAGGTCTTCTTGCCGCCCCTCTTGGCTTGACCAAAAACCGAGAATTCAATTATCTCGTGGTCACTGGACCCCAAACACCCTCCAACCACCACATCACCCACCAGTTCTTCCCTGTTGGTGAAGAGGAGGTCAAGCATAGCCTTGCCCCTGGTAGGCTCTCGCAGCACCTGGGATAAGAAGCTGTCCTCCATGCATTCTAAAAACCTTCTAGACTGTCTCCTCTCTGCCGTGTTGAGTTCCCAGCAGATGTCAGGCAGGTTGAAGTCACCCATGAGAACAAGGTCCGGAGATCTTGAGACAGCCCTAAGCTGCCTATAGAATGCTTCGTCAACATCTTCCTCCTGGTTGGGTGGTCTATAACAGACTCCAACCAGGGTGTCTGCCCTGCTGGTCTTCCCTCTAATTCTTATCCACAAGCATTCAACCCGATCATCCCTAATCTCCATCTCAATGGCATCTAGTGTCTTTCTGATGTACAGGGCCACCCCTCCACCCCTTCTTCCTCGCCTGTCTCTCCTGAAGAGCTTGTAACCGTCAATTGCAGCGCTCCAGTCGTGTGAGTCGTCCCACCACGTCTCTGTGATGGCAACTATATCATAATTTTCCTGCTGCATCAAGGCTTCCAGCTCCTCCTGTTTGTTACCCATGCTTCGTGCATTAGTGTACATGCACTTCAGCTGGGCTGCTGGTTTCACCTCCAACTCTAGCTTGTCGCCCCCAGACTCTTGTCTGAGAGGACTCTCTTCAGCCCCTTCCCCCTTCGAAACTAGTTTAAAGCCCTGTCTATGAGACCCGCCAATTCCCTACCCAGGATTTTTTTATCTTTGGGGGACAGTCCGTTCTCATATACAGTGATCTTTCCCCTTCTCTGGGACAGATGTACTCTATCTGTTGCCAGCTGGCCTGACTTGGGTTGCTGTGAATTTGAGTCCGCGGGTTTGGGTGTTTTTTTTGGGTGGTTTTTTTTGGGTGGTTTTCTTCTTGTGAGTTCTGGGATTGTTGTGTTCATTTATTTTCTTAGTTTGGGGTTTGTATAAACCATGTGGCACTAGGATCCACTAGAAACAAAAATAAATGAGTGAGGAGCTAGCTCTACCTCATACAACAAACGGGACTGGAATTGCCAGTTGAAAATTTTTGATTTTATAAAGCTGCAGTTCCCTCATAGGCTGCTACATGAGATATGCATGCTTGAACTTCTAACTCTTTTATTTGCAGCCATCATCTTGAGCAGATAAATTCAAACACTCAGAGGGGCAGGTGGCGGTGCAGCTGCAGATGTCACTGTGAAACAAATATGATCAGGCCAGATTTAGTGATGACCCAGTAGGAAATGAATTAGACATTAAAGGTGACTGTGGGCATTTTTAACAACCCAAATTGCATTTCAAATAGATAACACTGTTATGCAAATTTGGGCCACTTTGCAGGCTCAATCAAATAATTTTGAACCTATTTAAAACAATCTCAGAGCATAACATTGCCCCATTGTTCATTTTCATGAATCACAGGATAGTGTTGTGGTTTATAGCAGACCATTACAGCTAACAGGACACAATTGAACTGCACATTGTCATTACTCCAGACACCACATTCTGCAGTGGAGTTGCTCTGAATAACATATATCAGGTTACCAGAGACAATGGGACAGTAGCAATTTCTTTGTGCTATATTTCTTTCCTGCTTGCCTCACGATTTGTTATCAAGACACTTTTCAGCCTTTTACTTCTGAGCAGCTCTTTCTTACAACAGATGACATTACAAATAATTCAACCTCCCTCTGTGCTATCACGTCCCCATGCAATACAGAAAAGGACACATAGCAAGTTGCAGGGTTATTAAATCACAGAGCTATCTCCACAGCTGCCACAGACATGCAAACAAACGTAAATTATTCCCAACCCCTCCCCATTTTTTCATTTACCCTCAAATTCCCCTCCTCTTTCTACCTCATTTTGCTCTGTGTTGTCTATCTTAGTCAAATAATGGATAGAATAGAATAGAATAGAATAGAATAGAATAGAATAGAATAGAATAGAATAGAATAGAATAGAATAGAATAGAATAGACCAGGTTGAGATCATCGAGTCCAATCTATCATCCAACACTATCTAATCAAATAAACCATGGCACCAAATGCCCAATCAAATCTCTTCCTTAACACCGCCAGTGATGGTGACTCCACCACCTCCCCAGGCAGCCCATTCCAACAGCCAATCACTCTTTCTGTGAAGAACTTCTTCCCAACATCCAGCCTAAACCTCCCCTGGTGCAGCTTGAGACTGTGTCCTCTTGTTCTGGTGCTGGATGCCTGGGAGAAGAGACCAACCTCCATCTGGCTACAACCTCCCTTCAGGTAGCTGGAGAGAGCAATAAGGTCTCCCCGGAGCCTCCTCTTCTCCAGGCTAAGCAACCCCAGCTCCCTCAGCCTCTCCTCATAGGGCTTGTGTTCCAAACCCCTCCTCAGCTTTGTTGCCCTTCACTGGACACGTTCCAGTAAGTCAACATCTTTCCTAAACTGAGGGGCCCAGAACTGGACTGTGGCCTAACCAATGCTGAGTACAGGGGGAGAATGATGCCCTTGCTCCTGCTGGCCACACTATTCCTGATACAGGCCAGGATGCCATAATTGCAGGAGAATGTGTTATTTCTTACGGCTTATATTAATCTAAAGTGAAATTTAAGGCAAAGCCTTCACTGATTTCAGCAGTGTCAAGATGATTCTATTTGTCCCACAGCTGCTCTCACTGAACATTACATCACTAGAATTTACAGTGTTCTGAAACGTCTCAGAAATAAGTTTGCATTCTCACAATAGCATCAAATCAGTAGGTACCGTCCTCAGAGTAGAAATTCCAAGCTCTAGGCCTAGCTGGAAAAAAAAATATGCTTTTATAAAACAGGTGAGAAACCATCAACTAGTCTTAAACACTGGTGTGGGTTCTTTGGGGGTACGCCTCTGTGAGACCAAGAGATTGCCTGAGATTGCTCTGATCATCCCATTTGGGAGCCACAAGCAATACAGTAGCATTAAGGCTCAGATTCATTAGAATAGAATAGAATAAACCAGGTTGGAAGAGACCTTCAAGATCATGGCATCCAACCCATCAACCAATCCAACCCACCTAAAAAACTAAACCATGGCACCAAGCACCCCATCAAGTCTCCTCCTGAACACCTCCAATGACAGCGACTCCACCACCTCCCACTCTGTATAGAACTTCTTCCTAACATCCAACCTAAACCTCCCCTGGCACAGCCTGAGACTGTGTCCTCTTGTTCTGGTACTGGCTGCCTGGAAGAATAGACTAATCAGCCTTCCTAAAAGCAGGATATTAATTTGAGCAGAGCACTGTGAACTGGATCTGTTGCAGTATCTTTATTTGATTGTTGACAACTCCTGATGAGTCTAATAGTCTGCTCCTTTGTAAAAATATTTTTGTTTTCATTGAGTTCCTATGGACAAACATTTCCATTGCCAAAACCTGCAGCTTGCTACCTTTTTGCTTCAGAGGTATGGAGAAAAGGGTTATTAAATCATGCCTACATATTCTAACTGATCGAGTTCAGGCAGATCAGAAGGGGAACGGACAGTGGAGGGAAGTTTGATTAATTTATCTTTTCCTTTTGGTTTGGGGCAGTTTGTTTTTTGGTTCTTATAGAAAATAATGACCTGCAACTGTCAGATATCAGTCCGAAACATATCTCAAAATGAAACCATCTGAAGAAAGGAGACTGAACAAATGTGCTGCAAGCGCTAGGTCACAAAAAATCTTGACCAATTCTGACACACAGGAAATATTTTTAACTCTTCCTAATCCCTTTCACCAGCAGGATCTTTTGGGCTAAAGGGATTAAATTCAGTACTTTTGTAAAGGTCAAAAGAGGACCATTTCTAAAATCTGTTCAACTTTCTTCTTTGCTTCTTTTGAATGGTGCACAAGAGAGAGAACAATTGTATGGATTCGAGTTTCCATTTAACATATTTTTGACATTTGCTCCTCTGGTGATGGAATGAAGGGCAGTCAGTTAACTTCACTGGGGCTCACAAAGAAAAGAGATGTCAACAGAGCTTAGACCATTTCTTTACAGCTGACATGAGTCTTCAGAATGTCTGGGAAGAAGCCACACGAAGTATTTTGTCATATAATTTCTTTTTTTTTCTTGTTTTGTTTTTTTTTTAAGTCTTTCAGTGTTTCCTGACAGCCCTGGGGCTCATAATGCTGTATTTCAATTTATTTCATAAAGCCCAACTCTCAGAGCTACTAGAGATTATTTTAAAAGCTCCCTTAAAATATTAAAAAGCATCTTGGGTCTGCACAAGTTAAAAAAAAAATATTATCACCTAATCACAGCACTGCTGAATCACAGAAATTAGAGATTGAAAGGATCTATCACTCTATCCCCATGCCAGTGAAGGATTGCCCTCTAGAGTACACTTTCTACTATTTTTTCACATCTCATTTGAAACTGTCTTAAGTGATGGGTCTTTCACTACTACTTATTCTCTCTCTTCTACATTCTGAATTTAGTGAATGAAGCTTCATCATGGCATTCAGCCCACTTCTTATTTTTCTTAATTTCAACCCATTATTCTCAGTTACACCCCTCTGTTCCTCTTCATAGCAATTCTTCACCTCCATCAGCTTTTACTGAACAAGTGTTTCAAGGAAGTTACCATGCCCTCTTCTCGATTTGTATATCCAGTTTAAATATATTGCATTCCTAATGTTGCCTTATAAATAGAATAGAATAGAATAGAATAGAATAGAATAGAATAGAATAGAATAGATCAGGTTGGAAGAGACCTTCAAGATCATCGCATCCAACCCACCAACCAATCCAACCCACCTAAACAACTAACCCATGGCACCAAGCACCCCATCAAGTCTCTTCCTGAAAACCTCCAATGACGGCGACTCCACCACCTCCCCAGGCAGCCCATTCCAATGGGCAATCACTCTCTCTGTATAGAACTTCTTCCTAACATCCAACCTAAACCTCCCCTGGTGCAGCCTGAGACTGTGTCCTCTTGTTCTGGTGCTGGGTGCCTGGGAGAAGACACCATCATCCGCCTGTCTGCAACCTCCCTTCAGGTAGTTGTAGAGAGTGATAAGGTCACCCCTGAGTCTCCTCTTCTCCAGGCTAAGCAATCCCAGCTGCCTCAGTCTTTCCTCATAGGGCTTGTGTTCCAAACCCCTCACCAACTTTGTTGCCCTTCTCTGGACTCGCTCCAGCAAGTCAACAAAACCAGATCCCTCTAGTCACTTAATCTTTCTGGTTGATTTTCTGCAACTTGCCTCCCACCAATCACAGTATCACAGTATCACAGTGTCACTAAGGTTGGGAGAGACCTCGAGGATCATCAAGTCCAACCTGTCACCACAGACCTCATGACTAGACCATGGCACCAAGTGCCACGTCCAATCTCCTCTTGAACACCTCCAGGGATGGTGACTCCACCACCTCCATGGGCAGCCCATTCCAATGGCAAACGACTCGCTTGGTGAAGAACTTTCTCCTCACCTCGAGCCATGGACAACCCTGAGGTGGCAACAGTCAAAGGCATTGAATTTTGCCTTCGGGCCTAAAGCCCCCAAAGCAAGTCCTGGTCTTATCCTGCCAGTCTCCTAGAAAAGCACCATTTGTGTTGCTGTTCTCTGAATTGTGTTTTAGCTTGTGACAGAAGGAGGCAGGATGGACAGCCTGCAGGCCAGCTCTGTGAAACAGTGGCAAGGATAAAGGAGAGAAGAAAGAATTTTGATGGAATAGAAAGCATCAGCACGTAAGAAGGAAGTTGATAAAAATAAAGAGAAATACAAACTTTTGTCAACATTTTGGGTTTTTTTTTCATATACAAGGTATGGGAGAAACAACAGAAGATTGAAATACTGCATTTAAAATAAGCATTAGTACATGTCCAATGGTCTAACAAGAACAGGTGAAGGCTGAAAGAGTAGTAGAGTGGCAGAAGAGCAGATGAGGCATGGACATCAGAGACCCCTTGTGGGCTAGAAGGAAGCTGGTGAGTAACATAATGAACATCCCCTCTGAGTCATGCTAACACTTTTGGTTTTCAGAACCATGAGGGATACTACTGGGAGCTGATTAAAGGAGAAAAAGTAGCATTCTGAAAGTAAGGGGGAAGTTTAGGCTCAAGGTGAGGAGAAAGTTCTTCACAGAAAGAGTCATTCAACATTGGAATGGGCTGCCCAGGGAGGTGGTGGAGTCACCATCCCTGGAGGTGTTCAAGACGGGATCGGACATGGCACTTGGTGCCATGGTCTAGTCATGAGGTCTGTGGTGACAGGTTGGACTTGATGATCTTTGAGGTCTCTTCCAACCTTGGTGATACTGTGATTTACTTCTTTTAATAGTGAACCCTTTTTGTACTACTGTGTTCTACCTGAAATAACAGAGTTTATGTTTTGTGGACAAATATTCTGTTGTCTTTGAGTAAGCCATAAACTAATATGCCCTTATGGCAGACCCAGTCATCAATCTGGTCCTCACTGTACCAAGTGACCCTGCCAAACAAACAAGCCACAATTTCACCCAACTTCACAGATAAGCTAGTCCTTGAAACAGAAACCATGACAGGCTGCACAACCTCCAGGATGAGTGTTGTTTGCTGTGTGTACAGACTGCAGGAGTATATACATACAGACTAAAGCAAAGCGTGTCTGAGCAAACAGCCAGGGAGCTGCAAGCTGATGCTACAAGTAGGCTGAACACGTAGGTCAGTGTGGTGTGCAAATAGCTTTCTGCCATTAATAACAGCTTTAGTCTATTAATGGTAGCTTTTAAAAGGTGACCTAATAATATTGCTTCTGATCTGTCTCTGCTTCCAGCAAAATCCCCCATTAGGCAGAAGGGAATTTCCAACACTTAGTACTAAGTCCAGCTATAATCTTACCAGATTTTGCTTCCTTTGTGATTCTCCAACTTGCTGTCAGCCAGAAAACCCACGCAGCACTTCTCTGAAACAAGCAAAAGGACATGATTGCACTCACTGCTACTAATATATCATATTTAAGAAGCTTTTCTGAAGAGTAGAGGTAGCTATTTAGAAGGAAATATTGGGTCTTGCTTCTCAAAGATCTCATAAATTGGAAGGAAACAAAACTTTAAGTGCGATAAATCTATCTTTAATGTCAATACAAAACTCATTGTTGCGGTCAACAGCATTTGAGAGGAGTTTTAGGAGGTTCAGAAGCAAAATGCTCCCTGGAAGTTCTATCAAATGTAGCTGATATGTCAAGTCAGCAGATTTGAAATGCTCTGTTTGGGAAAACAGCAAACATCTATGATCTATCAGATTCTTCAGAGCAGTTCAACCTGACAATGATTCAGCAGCTGCTCCAGCTTCTGCCAGCCCATTTTGAGCAGAGTCCCCTGCATTCTCCTTGCCCTGTCCTAGCTGAGAACCAGCCTCCAGGACAGTCTGAGTACAAACATGCTCCCCATCGTGCATCCCCTTTAACTGCTACAATTTTCACCTCTTAGCATATGCAGTCAGCTCTTAAGGTAGGACAAATAAACCAGTGTTGAGGAAGAAGGATCATGTGGCTGCAACACAAATCTAACTCTTCACTGTACCAAGTGACCCTGCCAAACAAACAAACCAGGAGATAATACTTTTTGTATTAGGGTTCTTTGGCTTATTGCTCTAATTTACCCCACATGCTACCTAGGCCCATCTTACCAACCAACTTGTCATTTTCATTTTTCCTGTTATAAACATCTAGAAGCAAGCATATTCCCTGTAATATATTCTTAAGTGTTGGGGAGTCTCAGCTACAGATCTCCTCATTTAGGTATGCAGAAAGGCCTTTGAGGAAACAGACACCTTTTAAGAGGGAACATCAGAAGGAACAGTAATAGCTCCAGTGATGGTGCTTTCATCAATCTTCTGCTTCCAGATCTATGAAGCAGTGAAGTCATGTGTCAGTGCACAAACTGAAGTTCATTAGGTGGCAATTTGGAATCCTGATATTTTCACAATAAGTTTTCTTTTAAGGTTGGGATAAAAAGCTGATAGTGCAGCTAATTTAAGAAGGACATCGAGACACTTGAACGTGTCCAGAGAAGGGCAAAAAGGCTGGTGAGAGACCTTGAGCACAAGCCCTTCGAGGAGAGGCTGAGGGAGCTGGGATTGTTCAGCCTGGAGAAGAGGAGGCTCAGAGGTGACCTCATTGCCCTCTACAACTACCTGAAAGGTGTTTGTAGCCAGGAAGGGGTTGGTCTCTTCTCCCAGGCAACCAGAACCAGAACAAGGGGACACAGTCTCAAGCTGCACCAGGGGAGGTTTAGGCTGGATGTTAGGAAGAAGTTCTTCACAGAAAGAAAGGCCATTGGAATGGGCTGCCTGGGGAGGTGGTGGAGTCACCATCACTGGAGGTGTTTAAAAGGAGACTGGATGGGGTGCTTTGTACCATGGTTTAGTTGATTAGATAGTGTTGGATGATAGGTTGGACTTGATGATCTCAAAGGTCTCTTCCAACCTGGTCTATTCTATTCTATTCTATTCTATTCTATTCTATTCTATTCTATTCTATTCTATTCTATTCTATTCTATTCTATTTCATTTCTATTTCTATTTCTATTTCTATTCTATTCTGTTTTAACATTACTTCAAATGATATTATTATTCAGGCATTAGAATGGGCTCTCAGGCATTGGAATGGGCTGCCCAGGGAGATGGTTGAGTCACCATCCCTGGATGTGTTTAAAGGTTGTTTAGATGTGGTGCTTGGGGATATGGTTTAGAGGTAAACCTCATAGAGTAGGGTTATCAGTTGGACTTGCTGATTCTGAAGGTCTTTTGCAACCTGAATGTTTCAGTGATTCGATGATTATTTGTATTAGTTTACAAAGTGAAAATTGACCCAAAACTCATCTGCATCTTCACCTAATATTTACTGAGTGTGATGTGCTATTAGAAAAAAAAAAGAATAAAGGAGGAAATTAAACCTTTTTCCTGTACAATGCTGAGCAGTCATATTGAATCCATCATAGATCAAACAGCTTGCAAAAATGGGAGCCCTGAGCTCCAGAAAGTCCTTACCTTACAAGGTAATAGGGTTCTCAAGTGTGATTCAAAAAAAAACTAAATAAGCTTGTGGGAAGGAATTGATAAATCTTCATTCTAAATCTCCCCCTTGATCATGACAAGTGTAACAGAAGGTAAGATGGGCAGCCCTTCCCTACCATTATGTGGGGAGAGGTAGGGGAAGAGTCCTTAATGGTCACAGCTCTTTCTTATAAGGGAAAGGCTGAAAAAGGGAAAGCTGACTGCACTGTCCTATTTCTTTGTCACGGAGGATCCTGTAACTGCACAGGATTTGATCACAGTTTAAACTGATGAATGTCATCTGAAAGCCTAGATTCACGATGACAGTATTCAGCTAAACTCTGACAGGAACAAACAGACAGTAAGTGCTGCCGCTTAATAAGGAGCTTTTAGCAGTATCAAAGTTTCAGAAAATCTAACTAAATGGCTGTTAGAGTTGTGACTTCTCCACTAAAAGTAGCCAGAGTCCTTCCCCTTGCCCTAAACTTTTCCTCTGTTATCATGTCCCCCAAGCTGTGCTTATGAAAAACACCATGGACACTATGCATAGGTACTGAGCACTTCATTTAAGTTTATCTGAAACAAAATGGGAACAGATTGAAGCCCACAGCTTTTAATCAGCAGTCACCTCCATCCTCTTAGCACCTCAATTGCTCCCGAGCATCTCAGCACACATCTGGGCAGAGTGCAGAGTCTAGCAAGGTAGAACCCCGGGGCCTAACAACTAAATTATTCACAATTTGCCCAGGAAGGCTCTGAATACAGTACTTCTCAGCAAGTACCTTTTCTAAAGAGCAGAGAGGTTGTTTGTGTTTCGTCTTGCATGCTGCAGAAGTTATCACCGCCCTGCAGAGGCAAAACAAAGCGAATACTCTGCACTCCTGGAACAGGCACTGCATTTGCACAAAGGTAGCAGAGCTCAGAAAGACCCTATGGTTTCCTGCATCCAATATCCTGTATTTGTCCTTTGATGAGAAAAATCTATCTCTGTAATGTTTCAAGGTTGTTTCTTAGGACACCATTATCACAGCTACAGAGAAGAATCAAAACAGCCTGTGACTTCATAGATGCACAATTGCAAAGATCTGTAGGAACAAGGAATAATCAGGAAGGATATTAAGAGGATATTAAGGATATCAAGAGTCTCTTCAAGAAGTAGCTTTAAAGCCACTGACACCAATTTATTTGCTAGCCTATGGCTGCAGTTTGCTATGGGTGAGCTACTGTCTTGCTTTTGATCTAAGCAGGATGACTATTCCCTGCTCTCAAGTCAAAGAGCACAAAACCAGTGGGAAGGAGATGAGAAATCTGAGGATAACACACCTTGCCATGGTGCTGTGGGAGTTGGGGTCCCACTGGTCCCTGAGTGTGGGGGGAAAGAGTATTTTCAAGTAGAATACAGAATTAACCAGGTTGGAAAAGACCTTCAAGATTATCAAGTCCAACCCATCACCCAACACTATCAACTAAACTGTGGTACTAAGTGCCTCATCCAGTCTCTTCTTAAACACTTCCAGTGATGGTGACTCCACCACCTCCCTGGGCAGCCCATTCCAATGGGCAATCACTCTGTCTGTGAAGAATTTCTTCCTAACATCCAGCCTAAACCTCCCCTGGCGCAGCTTGAGACTATGTCCTCTCATTCTGTCACAGGTTGCCTGGGAGAAGAGACCAACCCCCACCTGGCTATAACCTCCCTTCTGGTAGTCATAGACAGCAATGAGGTCTCCCCTGAGCTTCCTCTTCTCCAGGCTCCCTCAACCACTCCTCACAGGGCTGTGCTCCAGACCCCTCATCAGCTTTGTTACCCTTCTCTGGACATGTTCCAGCAACTTAGCATCTTTCTTAAACTGGGGGGCCCACAACTGGACACAGTACTCAAAGCATATATACCCATTACTCAAGGTGTGTATATCCAGTCAAAACTCTGCATTAAAAATTGGTAAGCAGGATTTTATTTGCTTCTGATTCTTACATAACTGAGGACTTGCGCTCATACTTCCTAGCAAAGTGTCTCATCTTGTTTAGATATCAACACAAGGATAAAGAAAGTGCCTATCTTTGCTCACAGCTATGCTTCAAATCCAGCCATTTTATTTCCCTTATGAGTTATAAAAGGACTCAGGTTTGGATAAGAGGGGGAAAAAAAAAAAAAAGACAAAAAATAAACAAAACCCACCAAAAACCATGGCAACACAGATACAGTCTTAAAAGTGAAAAGGATGAGAGGACAGAGAAGCAAGTTGCTGCAACCCCTGACAGTTTTCACCAATCCAAGATCCCAATGATTTCACAGAAAGGAAAGTGGCAGAAGTAACAAATGAAAGCCATTTCTGATTATTGGTAATAATACAGGGGAACACACACTGCCAAATCACATATTTTGCAGTGTTAATCTAATAAGTAGACAATAAAAAGCAGTGAAATGTAGAGGTGGGACTGAATCCCATCTGCAAATATAAACCTCAGCTGTTTGCAGCATTCATATCCTCAATCTTGTTTCCTCCAAAATGATAGCAGGGAGCCCTACCATGGAAGAAAAGACCATCAAGGACTATTAAATACAGAAATATAATATAATCTCCAGCTCACAAGGTCCCTAAACTGCAGATTGCCAGAAGCTAGAAGAGTATATCAGAGCTGTAGGTTTGATTTATTCCCACACACTTCCCCTAAACATCTGTTACTGGCAGCTGCTGAAGGCGAGCAGTGGGGCTGGGCAGACCTTTCCTCTGTCCCACTCTGTGCTCACTTTCCAGATCAGTTTAATGTTCAGGTTGTAAATTGTGACCCCTCTAGCTCCCCAAAACGCTGTATGGAGGAGAGGAAGAGGATAGATTCTTTTACAAAACTGCATGGAAGTGAGACAGTTGTGTATGGCATAGACAGAGAAGGGAAGACAGGAAAATGAGACACTGGATTTTCAGTAAAATCCATGGGAGGAGACCTGAACAAGATGTAATCCTTTCAAAGTGGATTGGAAATACCTGCCTGGAACACATCAAAAGCATCTCTGATACAGTTAGTACATAAAATACTGCAACCCTGGGTTACTCACAAGACCAACAAAACAAACTTATTTCAATAAATCTTTTACAGAGAATTCAAATGGGAACAGATTTATTGTGATCTTGTAGTGGGTGTGGTCTTGCAAAAGCATGCAGAGTTTGCACAAGGACAGCTTTTATGTGAATTGATGACATTTCAGCACACCTACCTTTTTATCATAAATAAGAATTTATTCTGTGCAGAGCAAATAGCTGGGAAAAGCAACCTGTGCCTGAAAGCTTGTCATAGCAAGGAAATGATAGAATACAGGAGTACTCTAAATACAGGAGTACTCAGTTCTCAGATTGTCTCCCATGTTTCCACCAAGTGCTCTCAGCAGAGCTTGAGAAAAATCCTTCAGTCTCTCACCTTAAGGAGGATGAGGAAAAATAAAAGTATTCTTCACTTAAATTCTCGTCCCTAAGCATCTCTTCACAAGCATGGAGAACACAGTGCTTCAGAGCTGTAAGTGAGCAACAGATTCTCCAAAGCTCGAGCAGATAAGTGATGTCCATTAGAAAGAGAAAATTACAATTTTCCATTACATTGTTTCCTATTTCCCACTCAAATACACATTTTCTGCTTCAGGCTGCAGATGCTGCTGTTAGCTGGAGACCACACATAGGCACCAGGGATGAAACATTTCTCCCCTTCCAGTGATGTACAAACCAGGTTTCAATTAGAATGACACCTCCCACATGTACAAGGAGGAAAGCACCTGAACAAGGTATTCTGCTTAGTAATATTTAATTTCCATGCAACTGCAAACACAGGAGACTTGAATTATTGTTAGGATTTCCATAACTCAGGCCAGTAAGTATTTAGAATTAGCTGCTGCCCTGAGTAAATGCTCACAAGAGTCTCTGCTGCTGTAAGCAAAACTGAATCCCTATCATTTTCCCCTGCAATACCAAGCAAAGATATAGTAGTCCATATAATTATTTCTTTCAGAAAATGCAATAGAAATAAGTCATCAGCCTTAGGGGAGAAACATTCCACCAGCAAATTCCTAGGTGTTTCTAGGACAGGGCCTAATGTCAATACAGCTAGCCCCTCACACAACAGCCAGTACTGGAAACTGTGTTTTCTGCAGTCAGAAGCTGTGTGGCTCAGGAAAAAAGAAGAAAAAAAAAAAGAGGCTTGCAAGGTGTAGAAAACATTTTGCTCTTGAAAAAGTCTGTTTGTTGAACACCAAACCAAGTCAGTACAGCTCTGTGCCCCTCTAAATTCAGCACATAGTCCTACACAACTGTCCTAACTCAAGGATTAATTTAATGACTGCCTAAATTTTATTTCATCAAGTCACTAGGGAGGATAGGAACAGGGACAACAAGACCTAAGAGTCACCCAGCACTGGGAAGATCTAGCAGCACCCACAAATACTAAATAAATAAATTGATAAGAAAGAAGGAAAAGAAGAAAGAAGAGAAATGAGGGCAAGAAAGAAGGGCAAGAAAGGAAAGAAGATCAAGAAGGGAAAGAAGAGAAAGAAAGGAATAAAGGAAGAGTGAGAAAGAGAGAGAGAAAGAAAGAGAGAAAGCGAGAGAGAAAGAGAGAGAGAAAGAGAGAGAGAGAAAGAGAGGGAGGGAGGGAGGGAGGAAGGAAGGAGAGGAAAATAAAGCACACATCAATATACAAAGCATAAGGAAAATCCTGACTGATATAACGGAAATTGCATGAATAACAGTTAGTGAATGGGGGGAAGATAAAAACTACCACAGGAAGTGACTGACAATTGTGCCTGTGTCCAGTTCATCCTCATGAAGCAAGCAGCAAAAGGCCAGTAGCATTTGGAAAGGCTGATAAAGGAGCATTGTATCACTAAGTGCTCAGAGGAAAAAAAATCTTTACACCAAATCCAGTCAATTGGTGCTGAACTTGTATTGATCAGAGCAGCTGAGAAATGCTTCAAATGCAGGTGTAACACTGAAACATCCTGGCAGCTCATCCTTCTGAAAAAATCCCCACAAAACTAGAGCAAGGAACAGCCTAGTTTTGCAGAGGCACTGCAGCCAGATCCTATAGCAACAGGTGCAACAGAAAACACACAGTAATGTTAACCTCATCTAGTATCATAGTATCAGTCAGGGTTGGAAGGGACCACAAGGATCATCTAGTTCCAACCTCCCTGTCATGGTCGGGGGCACCCCACACTAGATCAGGATGGCCAGAGCCTCATCCAGCCTGGTCTTAAACACCTCCAGGGACAGGGCCTCAACCACCTCCCTGGACAACCCATTCCAGGGCTTCACCACTCTCATGGTGAAGAACTTCCTCCTCACATCCAGCCTGGATCTCCCCAAGGCATTAACATTGTGTTATATACTTACCTATAAGGATAGAGTAACATGGGAAGTGGAGGAACCATATTGGCACAGCTATATGAAAGCTCACAACAACCTATTAATATACCAAAGTTAAGAAAAGGTTCTTTCATGTGATTTTTCTCTACAGGAACTGAGAAACACTGCTTGCACCCACATATTAGATTAAGTTTATATTTGTTACTGATCACATGTTCACATAAATACACACGGAAGGAAGGAAGGAAGGAAGGAAGGAAGGAAGGAAGGAAGGAAGGAAGGAAGGAAGGAAGGAAGGAAGGAAGGAAGGAAGGAAGGAAGGAAGGAAGGAAGGAAGGAAAAAGGGGGAAAAAAAGAAAGGAAAGAAAGAAAGAAAGAAAGAAAGAAAGAAAGAAAGAAAGAAAAAAACCCAACCAAACAAAAAACAAGCAACGTCCAAACAGCTTCTAGAATTTGCACAACTAATAATGGGGTATCTGGAATGAAGAATGGCAGGTTTTCATTCCAGAAGAGCCCAGTGCTCTAGGAAACAGTAGAGAAGAGCAGATAATGTGGCCAAATCAAAGTCAGGTAATCAAAGAAACACTGCTAAACACAAACAGCCAAAGTTGAATAGCCAACTGAAAAATGCTAGAGCAGAAGCTGGCTTGGGAAGAGCTCAATAATCATTAAGCCTTGACATGAACCAGTCAGGTTTCTAACCAATTAATACTCTCATATGCATGCAGAAAAGCTCCAAGCAAACCAAAACATAAAGAAAAAAAGACTAAACCAAAAGGAAAATTGTATGGTCACTGTCCATGAAGAGTCTTCACTTCATGCATTTTACATAAACCTCGTGGTTTGCAGCTTGGAGAATTTCATGCATCTTGAAATCTTGAAAGGGTTTTATTGAATAATTATAATCTCAAAAGCACAGAGCTGTCTTGATCTCTATAGTCAAGATGTTAAAAATTCAATTATGCTTAGTAAAGGCAATTAGCCAAGGGTAGCAGGATGAAATTTTCTGGTTTGTTGTCTTTTGGTTTAAATCAAAATTTACTTTGATTTAAAGTAAATTGAAACCAAAATTTCCTTTGATTCAAAGGTAGAAAAGAGAAAGCATTCATGAACTGATTCAAATTCCAGCAGCTCTTCATCTCTAAATGGCTGAACGATCTTCTGTGTAGTCACAGTAACTCAGACTGAGACACTTAACTTTCCGATATTTCAGTGGAACCTCAAAGTTCCTCAGTTGGAGCCAGCAGCTCAAAAGTGAGACCTACTTTGCTACAGGTAATAGGCCACTGGGGATTCAAACACCAGAGTGGGATGGATAAAAAAAAAAAATCCAAAATAAAGAGAAGGGGTACTATAAAGATTTATTTTAAAGTGCAAATGCAAGGGAAATAGAAAGAAACAGATGTAGAGAGTATAGTGAAAGCTATGGAGATTCTTCCCAAGAGCACTTACAGCCAAGAGGAAGATACTTAAAATATTAATCAAATCTCAGTTCTTGCTGCAGTTAACTTCCCTTTTTCTTTTTCTTTTTCTTTTTTTACCCAATAAATATCTTTTTTATTTATGACAAACTCTGGAGTTCAACTGCAAATCCTCGCTGACATTTCAATTTTACTGTTTCATCATGAGAGCTAACGATAAAGACCCAAGTCCGGTTTCTAATATGTAAACCAAACAGCATATTTGCATTGGTATAGGTGATCCTGCTCTGGGAGGGGGGTTGGACTACATGATCTCTTGGGGTCCCTTCCAGCCCCTAACATTCTGTGATTCTTGGATTTGAAAGATTAAAGTACCTTGGTCATTTTTGCATAGTACAAGGGAGAAAAAGAACTTTACATCTCATGCTATAAGCAGCTTTCTTAATTCTACCAGATAATTGCATGGCAATTCTAAAGGAGAGTTATATCTGAAGAGTTTAAGATACACACAGAGAGATGCACAAATTGTTTTAAGGTTAGCACCATGATCTATAGGGCCAACACAAAGAGGATGAACACTATGCACAGTGAGGTTAAATACAGATACAGTGAAAGCATCAGATACATCTCCAGCAGGAGCGGGGAGGTCATTCTGCCCCTGTACACTGCACTGGTTAGGTTGCACCTCGAGTACTGCATCCAGTTCTGGGCCACTCAGTTTAGGAAGGATGTTGACTTGCTGGAACGAGTTCAGAGAAGGGCAACGAAGTTGGTGAGGGGCTTGGAACACAAGCCCTATGAGGAGAGGCTGAGGGAGCTGGGGCTGCTTAGCCTGGAGAAGAGGAGACTCAGGGGTGACCTTATCACTCTCTACAACTACCTTAAAGGAGGTTGTAGACAGGTGGATGATGGTCTCTTCTCCCAGGCAGCCAGTACCAGAACAAGAGGACACAGCCTCAGGCTGCGCCAGGGGAGGTTCAGGTTGGATGTTAGGAAGAAGTTCTATACAGAAAGAGTGATTGCCCATTGGAATGGGCTGCCTGGGGAGGTGGTGGAGTCACCATCATTGGAGGTGTTCAGGAGGAGACTTGATGGGGTGCTTGGTGCCATGGGTTAGCTGTTTGGGTGGGTTGGATTGGTAGATGGGTTGAACGCGATGATCTTGAAGGTCTCTTCCAACCTGGTTTGGTTTATTCTAAATAAAGGTATATTCTAAATCTATATAGGGAAAAGATTTGATCCTGTGAAATATAAATGGCTGTAAAGCAATTCTAATTTGAAAATAGAAGTTACAGACAGAAACAGCATTAAAAAATGTTCATGAAGAACATTTGCCTGTGTTTAGTGTATAATCAGAGCAGACACACACTGCCAAAACAGCCATAAAAGTTGAAGATAGTGCATCAATAAAGGAAGTGAACCTACAGCTCTCCAAAGATATGAAACCCACATTTTATCCTTCTGTTCCATTTCCCTTCCAATTTGAACAGAAAAGTACAGCCTCATAGTTTTTAGCAGTTTGTCCTATATGCAATTTTTATTTTCCATTGATTTCCTGTTGTAACTGTACTTTGTGTGAAATGGCATACAATAGAAAATAATATGTATGCCCATTTTACTGCCCCAAATTGGATTTCTGTGCCATTTCTTCTGATAGACCACTTTTATTTCAGCCTATCATTATTTTACCTTATCTGCTCTCAGTCTTCATTTTGGTTCAAGGAGAAACTCATCTTTATGCAGGAAAGCCAGCATATGATATATCCAACATTAAAAGCTCACTGAAGCTTTATTTGGAGCAGATAGTTCACAGCACATGGATGAATTTCACCCTCAATAAACAGTGAAGATTTCTGGCCAAATAAAGGAGAATACAGCATGCCAGTATGCAACATGTTTTCTTCAAAATGGAATCAGTGCTTCATTTCTGAAGTGATTTGTGGCCTTATCCTAGTCCTAACTTTCAATATCACTTGAGGCATTCTCTCAAACAGTAGAATGGCTGAGGTATGATATTGTCTGCCAGTCAGCTCCTGTCACAGAGTCAAAGGTACTGACAATGTAAATTAGGCTCTCCTAGACTACTGGACCCTTTTTCAGGAAAAAGGCAGCTGTTTACCTCCATACCTAATTCATGTAAATCAGGCCATAATCACCTACCCAAGAGTTTGCTCTGTCACAAATCCAACCTTCTGCACTTAACCCACCCCCAAACTCCCCCAGGGAACTGCCTCTAATATTAAATTCTTTGTAATTTTCAATAAGATTTCTGTGCATAGGGAAATCTCTAAAATATCTAAAATGATCTGGAGAAGAATCAGTAGAACTATATACTTTTCCCCAGCCTGAACATATTTGGAGCAACACAGTGAATGACTACAGCCCAGAATCTTATTATGGGACCACACCAGAAAGAGAAAGGCCATCCACAGAAATAAATTAGTATATTTTCAAATTATTTCATTTTTCATAGTATTAAGAACAATTAGGACAGTCACAGACTATGTTGCCTTGGGGGGGGGATGGGGAAGGCATTCACATTTAATGTTATCAGTACTGAATACTTGATCCATCTTGATCTTGTTTATCTCCTGTGGCAGGTACAACCCCACTCCCATGCCACCCTCAAACACAGAGTCCTGACAGGCCCTGAGAAGGAGACTGGGACTTTGCTAGAAGCTGGTAAGGATCAGCTTGATGACCCAAGCATTAGCTGGCATCTCTGAATCTAGAACTCAGCCCTCCACCAGCCAAAGTGTCTAGGGTATAAATAGGACCCTGCTATGGAGATAGTTGAGTTCTCTCCATACAGAAGTAGCCTGGCAGTCTCCTCTTAGAACAGTTTTCACCCCACCTTGTTGAGTACATGCCCATAGGGAGTTTTTATTTTTCTGAGTGTGTGCACATTTTGCTTCACCTCTCCAAACAGTTTAATAGCTGTGCCACAGTATTTTCCCAACTGACATCTGAATCTGTAATTTTATTGTGTTGGAAGGAGAGCAGATTAATTGCAATAAAACCACAGTTTTCAGGTGGCTGTTGCCATCTGTTTTGTGGGTGCCTCCGAGGCACTTCCTTGTTCAAAACCCTTGGATTCATGGAGGTTACCTAAGGCTGAGCAGCAGCCAACCTCTCGAGCTAACCAGGCTAGCATTTCTATGTCATACTCCAGGCTACCCTGTCCACTGCATTACATCCCCAGTGCAGCACTACCATCAGATACATACACCCTTTGTTTCCCCTATGACTACTCAAGTGTTTCTTCAGACTGACCAGGGTTACTTAATTCAGAGATCCATGTTAGATGGATGTTAGGAAGAAGTTCTTCCCTGTGAGGGTGCTGAGACACTGGAAAAAGTTGCCCAGGGAGGTGGTAGAAGCCCCATCCCTGGAGGTTTTTAAGGCCAGGCTGGATGTGGCTCTGAGCAACCTGATGTAGTGTGAGGTGTCCCTGCCCATGGCAGGGAACTGGAACTAGGTGATCCTTGAGGTCCCTTCCAACCCTAACAATTCTATGATTCTGTGATTTTCTAATTTTAAAAGGTGTTTTTCTTTTAGAACACACAGCAGTATTACCAAGACTTGCCAAGCTCTTTTCCTTTACCCCTCAACAAGATGCAACACCTCTAAGTATGACATACAAACTGCAAGCACTGCCAATAACTCCTACCTCTTAAGTCAGTTACATTCAACTGCAAAAATATCTTTCTCTGGGGGTTTTGGTTTTTTTACAGGTTGTTTTTTTTCTTTTCCTACTTTGTTACTATTTCAGTTTGACACATGGCTTGACATCTTTTGTTATTCCCTTAGACCAGAAGGGGTATCTACAGACTTGTAAACTGAAAATGAATTTTATTAGGCTCAACAGGGAGAAGGTGCCATGGGATTCATCACAGGTTTGTATCAGAGAGACTAATTGACAGCAGACTAAAGGCATTACACGGTCCTGATTTCGTGATTCCCACCACAGCTCTGCAACCACTTCTTTCTTTTTTTGCCTTTTTTGCTGGAAAGCAGAAAATAGTCATTAAAAGCAGCAGCAAGCAGCCAACAAAAGAAGTGAACCAAGCATTTATACAAACCAACTTATTTCAAATGTGTACTGAGCAACAGTTTCATGCAACGGAGTAATTGAATAGCTATGGTAGAAAGGAGGAAAGAAGAGATTCTTCAGTATATACAAATGAATACCTGTTAGTTTATATATTAAAAAAGGTAGATATACACTGGCCAGAATTTACCAACCATGTTTAAGCATTCGTTTTAGTGGGATTTAACCTCAGACATTGGAGTGCAATTTAGTTTTGTTATAGATGACTCCAGGTAAAAGTTTTTGGTAACAGATTTATTGGCACTAAAAGATCGTAAAAAGGCAATAAAAGCAATAAAAGCAAGCAAAGCAACCGGTTGGGCATGTGAGGGTACAAAACTTCACCCAAAAAGCAACCTTACAATAGTTTTCTTCATCTTATATAGTTACATCATCTACATAATCAAACTTATGCTAAATAGAAGGCAGGCATATGATAATTAGTCTTAGAATAGATGGTCAAATCCCTTCTCCCTACATTCAGTGTGGTAAGGGTCAAAGTATCCACTTTCACGCATGCCCAATTGTGCAGGCTTCTTATCTGAAGAAAACAAATTCCTAGTTCTGAATGTTTATCTTTAAGACAGCTCCTTCTCAGCCATGATGTCTCCAATTAACCAGACAGTATCCTTGCAAGTCTGCAAGATAGGTTTCTTTCCCTTTACCCTCTAAACAGGCCTCACAAGATCCTGACCCTTAATCCCAGTGCACTCTAAGTCTTACAATTTTAACACAAATCACCAGTATATTCATCACAATCCCCCATTTTCTTTTTGTCACCATTGATTTGTGTTAAAATTTCCAGATATTTCAGAACCTTCTTAATTGGATCATAACCATCTGCTTGTAACTTATTGGCATAAACAATTTTACCTAAAGGTCTTACCATTTTAAACCAACAATTACAATGAATTACACAGATCAGTATTACAATTAGTCCAACAGGTATTACAAACAATTTTTTAAAGCAACTTATATTCGATAAGCAAGAAGTTAACTTATCCCATATTTCTTTAAATCTAGAAGAAGTATCATCCAAAGAAATTTGATGTAATATTTGATTGTGATGTACAATCACTTAACAAAACTACAGATTAACATAACTACAACAGTTTACATTTATGTCTACACATACAACATGTAAGAAATCCAAAGCTAACCTGTTTTGAGAGACTATTGACTTCAAGCTATTGAGCTTTTATTGCATCTATGCTTGCATTCCTCATAATTTCAGCTGTAGCAGAAAAATTTACCATCGCTTTTTCAAGTTCACTAACCCCAAACCAAGGTAGAAAACTCCTAGCAAAACTATGAAACTTGCTAGGCCTGGTTGGTAGTGGATTTGCTCCCTTTTTGGTGGTTCTTGCAAAGCTCCTGAGTAATTCCTGTGGCTGATTTACTATAAAGATATGAGGATAGGCCAGTCCCATAGCACATCTTCCTTACCAGCCTAAGGGTAATACCTTATAAGCATTTTTATCACATATCCAATACCATCCTGACCCAATAGGTATCAGCCATCCTTTAGGTATGTGTTCTTTCTTTCTGGTCTGATCATGGCTCCCCATATTTCCTTCTTCCTAACTAATAAATTGTGATCACTTTGATTGCTGTCCTATAAAAATTACATTCCCACATCCAGGGTCAGTCCTATTTCCCCTTTATTCCTGCCTACAGTTGTCTCCCAACATCGCTGGGTACAAGGTACAGGCATATCTACAGCCAAGGGTTCTTCAAACTGTAATCTCCCCCTTAACTGAAATTGTGGAATCTTGGTTCAATCCTCAAGTTGCTGGGCTTTTGGAATGCTTTTTGTATTTCTGTTACATCAGGAAAGACTGTCCCTATCAAAGGAAACCTGTATGCTGAATTCTCAGGTAGCTGGGAACATATCCAACAGTAAAAGGACACTACTGCCTGTCTGATGCAGGCTTGAACCCACAACCCTGAGATTAAGAGTCTCATGCTCCACTGACTGAGCTGACTGTGCTCCCTTTCAACAACTGCAGATAAGTGTTCTGTTCTCATACCTTTACTTCAGATGATGTTATAATCTTAGCTCCATAATGGCCTTTCAACCTACCTGTCATTACTAATATTAGAAGAGAATTTATCCACACATGGGAACATGGTCTTTGATTTTGATTGGACTCCTTATACAAAAACAGGGTTAGGATCAAGATTAGGCTCCACCAATAGATGTTAACTCTGCCTCCTTAGCCTACTGGGTGCAACCAGCAGCCAGGTGTTATGTCTTCTTGGCAGCAGTTACATTCTTCAGGAGCCCCACAGATTCCTTAACTCACTTTAAGATTTCATTCGGAGTCTCTTCTCTACTTCCTCAGTTGGCTTGTTTACCATTTCCCATTGTGCTTTTGTTATTTCAATTCCTCTTCCCTCAAAATCCTGTACAATAATTTTTCTTATGTCTTCCTTACTTTTTTTTCCTTCTACTAACCCTTTCAATTTCAAAAACCTGATCTCCTCCTATGATCAGGTGACTGCCTGGTGGATGTGGGGAAGCCTGTGGATGTAGTCTACCTGGACCTCAGCAAGGCTTTTGACACTGTCCCCCACAGCAAACTCCTGGCCAAGCTGTCAGCCCCTGGCTTGGACAGCAGCACGCTGAGTTGGGTTAGGAACTGGCTGGAGGCAGAGCCCAGAGAGTGGTGGTGAATGGTGCCACAGCCAGCTGGCAGCCAGGCACCAGTGGTGTGCCCCAGGGATCAGTGCTGGGCCCCATGCTCTTTAACATCTTTATTTATGATCTGGATGAGGGCATTGAGTCATTTGCAAATGACACCAAGCTGGGGCAGGAGTTGATCTGCTGGAGGGTAGAGAGGCTCTGCAGAGGGACCTAGACAGATGGGCAGAATCCAACGGCATGAGATTTAACACATCCAAGTGCTGGGTTCTGCACATTGGTCACAGTAACCCCATGCAGTACTACAGGCTGGGGTCAGAGTGGCTGAGAGCAGCCAGGCAGAGAGGGACCTGGGGGTGCTGGTTGATGGTAGGATGAACATGAGCCTGCAGTGTGCCTAGGCAGCCAAGAGGGCCAATGGCATCCTGGCCTGCATCAGGAAGAGTGTGGCCAGCAGGAGCAGGAAGGTCATTCTGCCCCTGTACACTGCACTGGTTGGGCCACACCTCGAGTACTGTGTCCAGTTCTGGGCCCCTCAGTTTAGGAAGGATGTTGGCTTGCTGGAACGAGTCCAGAGAAGGGCAATGAAGTTGATGAGGGGTTTGGAAGACAAGCCCTATGAGGAGAGCCTGAGGGAGCTGGGGTTGCTTAGCCTGGAGAAGAGGAGACTCAGGGAAGACCTCCTTGCTCTCTACAACTACCTGAAGGAAGGTTGTAGACAGGCAGAGGTTGGTCTCTTCTCCCAGGCAGCCAGCACCAGAACAAGAGGACACAGTCCCAGGCTGCACCAGGGCAGGTTTAGGTTGGATGTTAGGAAGAAGTTCTACACAGAGAGAGTGATTGCCCATTGGAATGGGCCACCCGGGGAGGTGGTGGAGTCACCACCACTGGAAGTGCCCAGGAGGAGACCCGATAGGGTGCTTGGTGCCATGGCCCAGTTGATCAGGTGGGCTGGATTGGTCGATAGGCCGGACACAACGATCCCGAAGGCCTCCTCCAACCTGGCCTACTCCATTCCATTCTATTCTATTCTAATTGCTCTTGGTATCCCTAACTAAAAATTTCTCTAGCCTTTATTTCCCACTTATGCCAATCCCTTTCAAGAATTTTCCATGGGGATTTAAATCCTTTTTCGTTACCACAAAATAAGATCTCTATATTTGTCAATCCAAACTGCCTATTTTTGGGCCTACTTTTACAGTTTTACAGTTACAGCATTCAGGACAAAATACTCCTCAATTATAAGAGATACAAGACCATTTCTTACAGCATTTAAAACATTTACAAGTTACCCATCCCCCATGAGTTCTATGATGTTTTATACACAGAATGAAATGGGGATATTCCTCAATGTTCTCTTGCAACACAGATTCAATATCACACACTATTGCATATATTTCAGGAGGTGGGTCTGTCTTGTAAGTTCCGGAGCTTTCAGACTGAGATGTTACAGTATTGCATCGAGTACTTATCTGTCAGCACTAACTGCAGTCTCGGAGATGCTTCCAATCATCTGTATAAGTGGTGTGGAATTCATGCTGATGTCAGTTTTGCTTTGTCTGTAGAGTCACTCTCATCTCTCCAGGCTCAGAGGTTGCTGTCCTTTCACTCGCGACACATGCATCCACCCTTTTTCTGCAGTCCGGACAGCTGCAATCTGTTGTTGACAAAACAAAAAAAGATCTCTCCCAAGAGAGTGTATTCAGTCTCTGAAACAACTTACAAATCATTTAAACAAATCCTTTTCCAGATTCTATTTCTATAGTTTTCAAGCAGGGGCACCTTAAAAGGTTCCCCTTTAGCTTCAATTACTGTTGCTGGGGTTTTTCCTTTTCAACCCTCTTAGGAGTCTTAGGAGTCTTTTGTATAATCAATTTTCTGCTCCCATATCTACCAAAAAAAATTACCTCCTCCTTCTGGGGACTCATTAGATATTCTTGTCCCCAGAAGATACAGCCCCTGACACCTTTATCCATGATCGATAGTACCCCAAAGGTCCGAGCAGCTACCTGATTTCTGACTTTCCCTTACAGCAGTTACAAACAGTTTAGCCTCTGCTTTTTGTTTCTCTTCACCCTGCCTTACATATACTTTCTGAGCTTCCCGTAGTAACTCCTCTAATCCCCTGTCTTGCCAATCCTCGATCTTTTCCAGTTTCTTTCTAATACCTCCCCATGATTTCACCACAAACTGTGTCCTGAGAAGTATCACTCCAACTGCAGGATTGGGGTCTATTCCAGAGTACATGTGCAAATCTTTCTTTAATCTTCCCATCCACTCCGTGGGAAATTCATCCTTCCTCTGTTGCTCTCTGAAAGCTTTATCAAAATTCTGTCCTCTAGGAACAGCTTCCCTAATTCCTTGTATTATTATAGTTCTCAGGTCACTCATATTCTGTCTCCCTTGGGGCTGCTGATGGTCCCACCCAGGGTCTTGATTAGGCCACTTTTGATCTCCTGGTGGCCCCCCCTGGTTCTGCCTTTCCCATATTCTCATACCAGCCTGTCTAATCCTGTTTCTTTCCTCTGCAGTGAATAGAATACTCAAAATAGACTGCACCTCTTTCCAAGTATATATATTGGGACCCAAAAATTGGTCCAGTCTCTCAGCTACACCTAAGGGATCATCCAGCAAGGTACCCATCTCTTTCTTAAAACTGCAGACATCTGATGTACTGAGAGGTACAGTCACAAACCCTATTCCTCCTTGCTGCCCCCCCATAGGCACTTCCCTGAGTGGATGGAATCCTACACTGTCTCCTTCTTGTTCATTCCTGTCATTCCTCACTCTGCTTCTTGTTTGGGTGGGTGAAGGAGAAGTTGGTTGCAGGGCTATTTGATTTAGGGGACTTTGACCCCTGTTCTGCTGAAAAGGTGGTGGTAGGTTATCTAGGGGTTCCCATTTCTCCTTCTCCTTGTCTTTGTCCTTATCCTCAGTTCTTAATATTGGAACAGGAGAGGGCCGTGAGACCCTAATCCAAATAGCAACATATTCAGCTTCTTCCTTACTAAAACACTTTTTAGAATTCACATGATGGTTCAAAGCTTGGCAAATCCAATCCTCAAAAGATCCAAAAATAGGCCAAAACACATGTGGTCTTAATGATTCTTTTGGCCATACCTCCATACAGTAGTGAATCATTCTTTCTTTTGATTTCCCTTTTCTCTGTTCATCATCCTCCCAGTATTGAATGAGCATTCCTAACGGACTCTCTGGAGGAATAGAAGGTAAAGCCTTCTTTCCATCCTGCCTTGATGACTTACTCTTCTTTTGTCCCATTTTCTCCTGACTACCACAAATATTACAAATAATAAACAAATAAAATAAAACTAAAATAAAAAACTAAAAAAAATCCAAAGAATTCCAAAAACTCATGCGAGTGGAACAGTCTAAACAATTCCTACTCACGAATACAATTCCTGGCTACTACAAAAACTCATGCGAGTGGAACAGCCTAAACTATTCCTACTCACGAATACAATTCCTGGCTACCACAAATACTTAGGCAAGTGGAATAAACCACAAATACTCATTCAAGTGGAACAATACCACAAATAATCATGCAAGTGGAATAATCAAAATAATTCCTACTCACGAACACCCCTCTTCTTTATCAGCCAGAGCCACCGCGCCAGATCCACCATACCTCCCCCCTTGCAGAATCTGAAACAGCAGACTCAAACACTCAAACTACGGTAGCCGAATACAAATGTAGCCGAATCCTTCCCCCCCCAAGCGGTATTCTCACCACCATGGTCGTCGTCGCTTGGATCTCGTATACGAAGTTTTACGGGGTCCACGTCCTCCAATTGGACGTCAAACAACAAAACAACACCAAATAAAAAGAAAAAAAATAAAAAGGAAAATAAAATAAAAGAAAAAAAAATTAAAAGAAAAAAATTAAAAATTTCTTTGCTTGCCTCTATTGAGTTCTGATCGTGCTGACCTTTCCGTCTTTTGACTACAATGAAGCCACAGAAAATGCTGTGGGGCGCCCCTTCATTTGCAGTTCAAAAGATGTGAAGGTTCAGACGATTCCCGGCCAATGCACCATTTGTTATAGATGACTCCAGGTAAAAGTTTTTGGTAACAGATTTATTGGCACTAAAAGATCGTAAAAAGGCAATAAAAGCAATAAAAGCAAGCAAAGCAACCGGTTGGGCATGTGAGGGTACAAAACTTCACCCAAAAAGCAACCTTACAATAGTTTTCTTCATCTTATATAGTTACATCATCTACATAATCAAACTTATGCTAAATAGAAGGCAGGCATATGATAATTAGTCTTAGAATAGATGGTCAAATCCCTTCTCCCTACATTCAGTGTGGTAAGGGTCAAAGTATCCACTTTCACGCATGCCCAATTGTGCAGGCTTCTTATCTGAAGAAAACAAATTCCTAGTTCTGAATGTTTATCTTTAAGACAGCTCCTTCTCAGCCATGATGTCTCCAATTAACCAGACAGTATCCTTGCAAGTCTGCAAGATAGGTTTCTTTCCCTTTACCCTCTAAACAGGCCTCACAAGATCCTGACCCTTAATCCCAGTGCACTCTAAGTCTTACAATTTTAACACAAATCACCAGTATATTCATCACAGTTTTAAGTAGGAGGTTAGACACAGTCACAGGAACAATTATTTATTCTTTTTTTAATAGTGGCCCATTTCCTTATCTCTGCTCTGTAAAGTCTGCAAATAACACCATGTTCCACAAGTAAGTGCATTGGCTCCTCTGAAAAGTCTTCCTGTTCCACTTTCCGTGCACGCACACCAAGTCACCTAATACACAACAACAGCTGCCAAACTGCTCTGTCTTCTCTGAAAGATGGGACTTGTCTTCGATTTCACACAGTCACAGCACTCCTAATTATCCACAAATTCTGCCTTGTCTCTTACATCACTTAGGGAAAGCAGTCCTCAGTGATGCTCAGCCATCCAACCACTCCCAGCTGATGTGTCAGGTTTGTTCCTCTTGCTTTCTGCTGAAGGCATCACATGCACACAAGACAAGTGCTCATAACTTGCTTTGTAACTACTGCACCACCCCCACCCCCACCCCCCCCCAGAAATTAAAGCTCTTTTCTGGTAGTCTTGGAGGGATTGAGGTGATTGGTTCTTTTAAGATCTCTTGGTGCAGTTTGGGGGGGGTGTTGCCTTTTTAAAAAACAACAATAGAATAGAATAGAATAGAATAAACCAGGTTGGAAGAGACCTTCAAGATCATCACGTCCAACCTATCATCCAACACCACCCAATCAACTAACCCATGTAACCAAGCACCCTGTCAAGTCTCCTCCTGAACACCTCCAGTGACGGCGACTCCACCACCTCCCCAGGCAGCCCATTCCAATGGGCAATCACTCTCTCCGTGTAAAACTTCCTCCTGACCTCCAGCCTGAACTTCCCCTGGCGCAGCCTCAGACTGTGTCCTCTTGTTCTGGTGCTGGCTGCCTGGGAGAAGAGACCAACCTCTGCCTGTTTACAACCCCCCTTCAGGTAGTTGTAGAGAGCAATAAGGTCACCCCTGAGTCTCCTCCTCTCCAGGCTAAGCAGCCCCAGCTCCCTCAGTCTCTCCTCATAGGGCTTGTTTCCTGCAGAGATCAGGACATTCTCAACATCCACAGTTTTAGTGTGTTTTAGAAGAGTCTGTAACTCAAAAAAAGAGGGTGAAAAAGAGATTGTGGAGTCTTCTTCCCTGGAGACTTCCAAAACACACCTGGATATGCTCCTTTGTGGCTTGCCTATGGTGATCCTGCTTTGGCAGCAGGGTTGGACTCAATGATTTCTGGAGGTCCAACGTGAGGAGTTGGAAGGGACCTTGAAAGAGCAGGATCACCTATACCAGACCACAGAGGAACGCATCCAGGTGGATTTTGAATATCTCCAGAAAGGGAGACTCCACAATCCCCCTGGGCAGCCTGTTCCAACGTTCTGCCATGCCCTTCACCTCTTGTGAAAGAGCAGAGCGTGTAGGTTAGAAAGCATACTGAATACAAGCATGCAGCACCATGAGACAAAATCCAGGCCCCTTTTTTAAAGCCAATTAAGTTAATAATTTGCCAACTTTGTATTCCTGTCACTAAATCACATATAGCGACAGGTGTCACAAGTAGAGTCTCTCCCTTGCAAAAAGGCTTCAGATGGAATAAAAATAGCAGCAGAACATGTGCATCACTAACAAAGAGGGGAGAACAAAGGGGGAAAGTAAAGTTCAATTGCATGTGACTTTGAGGTCTTTTTGGCAATTTTGAATTGTCAGTGTGATCGTAATGTGTATTTAGTTTGCAGTTCTTGTTGTTTTACATTAACACTGCACTCCCCAGAATGCTAATGTAACATGGAAACAAGGTTGGTATAAATATTTATGATGCTGTAGGAAACACACAACACTATTTCCAAAACTGTCTGCTGGGAGTTCTGTATTATACAAAGGACACCTTGTCCATGAAAGTGTGCAGAGTAGTCAAGCTGTGAGATGAACCAAGCAAGACTGAAGTATGACAGAGTCCAAACTGCTACAACCATCACTAAGCTCCCAGAAGCACATTGCCTTTCACTGTTAACATCTTCCTGAAAGGTCTGAAGGATATTTCCACAGTCTTACAGGGTCTCACCAACACGGTGACAGAGACAAGTATCACAGCAGATCTGAAAACTATTGACTACTGTGGCTGGATCAACAAGGTACAAGCCAGCCAATTTTTCACACATCAGATAAGAAGTTGGTGCCACCTTCATGGAGAGACTTGGCCACACAGACAGCCCAATGCTAAACCGCCTCACAATAAAAGCTGGCCTCTAGGGATGATACACTTAAAATAAGGAACATTTACTCATAAGATAGCGAGAGCACCAACTGAAACCACATATTGTGCCAGTGCTCAACAATTTACTGTCGAGAGCAGAAAGTACAAAGGAAATACACACATAAAAAAAAGCCCTATATAGATCTAAGAGGCCACATGTTTTTCACATTCTACTTGTCGCTTTGGATTTAAGGGCTGGAGAAGTTTCAAGTAGAAGCTTCTATAAAGGGAACGTGCACAAGAACCATATTTGCTATTATTAGGTGTTCTTAGGAACATATCACATTACGAAGAACTATTTAGGATCCTTTGTTTGCCCAATTACTTAAAATTCCTCTTTTACTTTCAAGCTCCTTAACAAGTGCACTACCCATTATTTAACAAAACAACAATACAATTAAAAAGACCATTTTCTGACGCTGGCCACACTGTATTTGATGATGTCTAAAGGAGAAAAGCGACTAAATTGATTAAACATCAGGAGTAGGAAGTTTTCCTCTTTTTTTTTCTCCCTCCAGAGATGCTTTTAAGCCTTGCAGACTTTAGCCTAAATTTGATTTGCCATAATTTTGCTCAGCAAAGCAGTAATGCCACCCATATCAGCAAACTGAACAGATACAGCAGATAGCATTAATAGCACTTAATGTCAACGCTGTCTTAAGCTGGAAGATTTTATTTCAAGTGTCATGTATCTCATGTCATTTCATATTTCGTAGTAACTTTGGGGTTTGTTGTTTGTTGGGGTTTTTTTTCATACTTCAGCACCAGTCAAACAGTATTGGCATAAAAAGCCACATGAAACTTAATTTTTACCCACCTCTGTTGCAGAGTGCATTTGATATACAGCCCTCAATCAGATGGTGTGGGTCTTCCTGTTCAGATCAGACTAAGCAAAGCATTCCTTTTTGCAATTCTTTTAAAATATATCTTTTTCTCAGCCAAGCAGTGATGTTTTGAGGGGAAATGTAATTGCAAATGTTGATGATGCATCTGTGTGTGTAGGTTGATTAGCTGAGAGGGGGGCTGTGAGCTCTGAGCTCAAATATTCTCTGTTCAGAGATCTTTGTTCAATCTATCTACTAGTCATGGTTAAATGAGCAACAATTTCAAATATACAAAACACAGATACACTTAAGGCATAGAAATTCTGTGTATGCAATGCTCAACATCAAACACTACAATAGGGGTGATCCAGAGCTGACAAACCTTGGCTGAAACTGTGAAGGGAAAAGGGAGGCTCTTGGGCTCTCACCATAGCAGTGACACTGATCAGCAATCCCACCTTCCTGCTTGAGGCACTGGGGCATCACAGATGGTCCCGTCAGAAGTAAGCATCAAATTCTACAGATCATGCTTTAGAAGCAGCTTTTGCACCACCATGGTTTAATTATAGGATTTAACACACAGCATATATCTGCTGCAGGGATTTCTAGTCACAGAGCTTTATATTTACTCTTTGCTTCAGTGATTTCAGAATATAATCAAACTCCTGGTCTACAAAATTTAAGAATTGAGGTCCCAGAACATCTGTGCAACCTTTCTACTCTGTGTCCCCTTTATCAAGCTGATCTTCCAAGCATGATACTTGATGCTCCTCACCATATATGAAATACCGCAGAGTATTGCTTGACAGCTACCAAGCAGTTACTGTGATCCTCAGAGTTTTCATGGTCCATAAAATAGAAAGGATGAGTAAGGGCAAATAAATCTGATGCACCAGGATTTAAAAAACAAAGTAAAAAGTCATGTCTGTGAAAGGCAGCACTGAACTACAAAAATCTACAACTCTCCTTTTAAAGTAGGATTATTCTTTTTTAATATGCACACAGTTACAGGGCAAAGTAGTCATAAATGGAATAGTGATTTATATTCTGTATAAACATTTCTCCAGAGAAGCCTAAATTTCAGAGTTATCCCAACTAAATAGAGTAAGCTCCTAGGGAATGAAAGGGACAATTTTGCATATGTATATCACAGGAAAGTGTGCAGAACATGGGATAGATCAGTGGTCAGGCATAACAGCAATGCATGTCATAAATCCTAATTTAAAAAAAATAGAATAGAATAGAATAGAATAGAATAGAATAGAATAGAATAGAATAGAATAGAATAGAATAGAATAGACCAGACCAGACCAGACCAGACCAGGTTGGAAGAGACCTTTGAGATCATTGTGTCCGAACTATTATCCAACTCACCACCTAATCAATTAACCCATGGCACCAAGCACCCCATCAAGTCTCCTCCTGAACACCTCCAATGATGGCAATGCCACCACCTCCCCGGGCAGCCTGTTCCAATAGGCACTCTATGTAGAACTTCTTCCTAACCTCCAGCCTAAACCTCCCCTGGTGCAGCTTGAGACTGTGTCCTCTTGTTCGGCTGCTGGTTGCCTGGGAGAAGAGACCAACATCCACCTGTCTATAACCTCCCTTAAGGTAGTTGTAGAGAGTGATAAGGTCACCCCTGAGTCTCCTCCTCTCCAGGCTAAGCAATCCCAGCTCCCTCAGTCTCTCCTCACAGGGCTTGTGTTCCAAACCCCTCACCAACTTCGTTGACCTTCTCTGGACACATTCCAGCAAGTCAACATCCTTCCTAAACTGAGGGGCCCAGAACTGGACACAGGACTCAAGGTGTGGCCTAACCAGTGCAGTGTACAGGGGCAGAATGACCTCCCTGCTCCTGCTGCCCATACTGTTCCTGATGCAGGCCAGGATGCCATTGGCCCTCTTGGCTGCCTGGGCACTCTGCAGGCTCATGTTCAGCCTACCATCGACCAGTACCCCCAGGTCCCCCTCTGCCTGGCCACTCTGACCCCAGCCTGCAGCACTGCATGCAGTTGATGTGGCCAATGTGCAGAACCCAGCACTTGGATGTGTCAAATAATATAATTAATAATAATAATAATAATAATAATAATAATAATAGTAAACACAACATATTGGTGTGCTGAGAGAAGAATCCCATTGAAATCCACTATCCTCCTGAAATTTCAACCAGTGAAAATTCAGTCTCCCAGTCTCTCTCATTTTCTCAGAGACGTATTCTCCACCTATACCCTTCCCTGAAAATGACTAGGAGGCACTGTTCAGTTACAGTGATGAAGTGGGACAAAAATCCACAAACAAACAACAAAAACCCCATCACACTTTAAAAACTTCACAACACAGACGCTGAGCATCGTTGTGATGTTATCCTGAGAAGCATTCTCAAATTAGAAACATTGCCCTCTGATTCACATTAAGGGACCAGACATCTTTCCACCCTCGAGTCCTTCCTTAGACGATGTTCAACCAAGGGAATGCACGTATTTGTGGGTAAGGTTTTGCCTCCAGCTCAGGAGGACTGCAGTTCTGGGATGGAGACACCCCCCTTTCTTTCCAAGGTCTAGGCTTCCTTCCAGCACTAAAGTTGGTGGTTTCGACACAGGCACTGGAGTGTGTTACCAGCCTCTGTGTGCACAGAGCTAGATGTAGCTACAAGCAAACTGAGACGTTCTTGCCCAGCCTGCAACCTCAATCTTCACTCAGAAACAGCTGAAGGTGTTTCAGAAGGAGCTATCATACATTTGCTATTTAAACAGTTGAGATTTCTCCAATGTTGAATAGAGAGACAGATGTTGAAGTGCAAAGAACATCCTGATAGAAAGAAATTCTCTTAACTTGCACTAGCTTTACTGATTTGAAAATACTTGCTGTGATTTCATGGTTAAAGCAAAGGTTTGTTTTGCTTTCTCCCACCACACTACTTAAAATTAATTTGTTTCCAAAAAAGCAAAAACCCTACAGTTAAACAGAGTGGATTGTGAAATAAAGTGAAATGACTAAGAGGAAAGTAGCTGACATTTTCCTGTTCACATTTCCTAGAATAAAAATTACATCGAACCCAAATGAAATCATTTCATTGTTTGTCAGCATAAACCAGAGCCAGCAAGGTGTGCTCAGAGCAACTGAAATTAAAAGCAGTGCTGGTGGGAGAGCTGGAGTGTCGTGCTGCGCGACAGATTCTCTCAAGCAACCAGCACCAGAACAAGAGGACACAGTCTCAAGCTGTGCCAGAAGAGGTTTAGGCTGGATGTTAGGAAGAAGTTCTTCACAGAAAGAGTGATTGGCCATTGGAATGGGCTGCCCAGGGAGGTGGTGGAGTCACCATCCCTGGAGGTGTTCAAGAGGGGATTGGATGTGACACTTGGTGCCATGGTCTAGTCATGAGGTCTGTGGTGACAGGTTGGACTCTATGATCTTTGAGGTCTCTTCCAACCTTGGTGATACTGTGAAAGATGAAAACTCAGACTTTATATTTCCCACAGTCAGTTTGGGAAGGAGATGGGTGTGGAAACCATGTCTGCATACTGTGGCACATCTCAGAGTTGCAAAGCAGAGATTTTAAGGGGTTGCTTGAAAGGAGAGCAGAAGGTATAGCAATGAAACTAGAGACCGAGAAACTCCTGGGGTACAGGCTTTTCAGAAGTGCACTGTGATGTTGATGTATGTTTACAGAGGCCTCAAATGCCCCCTTTCATAACTCTGTTTATAGCTCATCTGTGTGCTGTAAGTCTTGATCGGAATTGGTCTTTGACACAGACTGTAAAATACAAATCTTAAAAGGACCCAATGGAAAATAAAAGTCAGTATCATGACAAAATGGATGATTTCTGATATAATCTCCTTCCACTTGTGCCTTCCATATAATGGAGATACAGAAAATGTTTCCCACTACAGGAATTAAGAATTCTGCTTCAGTAAAAACACATCTGGCCATTATGATGTTGAATTAAGAGCTTATTAGTAGTATTCTTGTTATTAGCATAGCTGCTCCTAAATGAACATACTGTCCTCCTTTTTGAAGATCTCCTGCTGCCTGTCCATGTCAAGCAGGGGAACAGCCAGTAGAAGAAATGATAGTGATACACCAGCAGTATACCAAAAAATTACTATGAAGTCAAGCTGAATCCAGCAAAGATGCTGCTGTGTAGACATAAATAGGTATTTTATCTGTTCCTGATATTTTGACATCAACACAGTTTGATAGCATGGGCATTAAAAAAAGTTGTCTTCTCCAGCTAACAGTTTCCATGACAGAGGAAGCTTGAGCAGGAGAGGAAATAAAAGCAATTTGTCTTCTGGGCTGTCAAGCCCTTTGTCTTGACCCAACAACAAGCCTATTGATCTACTTCAAAGCACAAAGGAAAGAGTAACTGTCATGACGGTCTGACACAAACCAGATCTTAAAATAAAAAGAGAAAAAAGAAAAATATCTTGTTTGTACTTGGACACTTGTGAGCTCTGGCATTGCTCCTCCACTTCATATGCATTCTCAAGGGAAATGTGACATACCTGTGCCATGTGGCAGTGCTCTCCTGGGTGCCTACACCCTGCAAGCCCTCTTACTCCTGCTTCCTCAAGGACAGCAGCACTGAGAAAGCACAATAGTACAGATCCCAATTTACCCAGGCACTAGGTTTTCTCAGCCTGCTTTGAAGGATGAATGCCACCAAAATGTGCACTGTGAGCTCAGACACATGCCTCTAGGACCAAGAGGCTACGGACACAAGCTTTCCTTCTGCTGATCTCCCAGTAATGATGAGGACAGCATGTTTTCTCTGCACTGCCAGCAAACAACACATCCACTTGAGTTCCATCTCCCATACTTCAGGGTTGGGATACCCACACCTTTCAGTTGAATCCAAATGTCTTTGTCCACCTGGCTTCCAAATAATACAGACCAGCTTGGCCAATGTCCTCACACCACCAACCAGTATTGCAGTAATTGTTTCTCTAGACTTTCTTCAGTCCATCTTCCTGAACAGTAGTGGAAAAACTATATATTGGCTGGCCTGCCTGTCATAAGGAGAGTTCTCACCCTGGTCAGTGCCCTGTGCCCCATGTCATCTCTAACAGCCAGCACCTGTGACCAGAAAAGTCCTCCAGTGTCCAGCAGCAACAGTAAATGATGTGAAGAGCCACAATGCAGCAATGTTCACAGAGCAAACAGAAAATAAACAGCTGATGGTTCCAGAAGAAGGCTCAGTGACCACTTTCAGCATTTAACATGCAAACAGTTTATTCAAGTCATAAGTTGTTAATTTTGATGTCAGTCTTCTGAAACCCTATAAGAAGCTGAGGAGATAGGACTGCAAGATTGGTATTTAATAATGAAGAAAGTTAGTGACAAAGAAATCTAAATTAGGAGTCACATTAGGGCTGCTTAGTGCTGCAGATATCTGCTCTCTGACAGCAAGCAGAATCACAGAATCACTAAGGTTGGAAGAGACCTCAAAGATCATCAAGTCCAACATGTCACCCAAGACCTCATGACTACTAAACCATGGCACCAGGTGCCACGTCCAATCCCCTTGAATGCCTCCAGGACTGGTGACTCCACCACCACCCTGGGCAGCACATTCCAACAGCTAACAACTCTCTCTGTGAAAAATTTTCTCCTCACCTCGAGCCTTAATTTCCCCTGGCACAGCTTGAGACTGTGTCCTCTTGTTCTGGTGCTGGTTGCCTGGGTGAAGAGACCAACCCCCTCCTGGCTACAACCTCCCTTCAGGCAGAGCTATAAGGTCTCCCCTGAGCCTCCTTTTCTGCAGGATAAACAATCCCAGCTCCCTCAGCCTCTCCTCATAGGGCTTGTGCTCCAGGCCTCTTCCCAGCCTTGTTGCCCTTCTCTGGACATGTTCAAGAGTCTCAATGTCCTTCTTAAATTGAGGGGCCCAGAACTGGACACAGGACTCAAGGTGTGGCCTAACCAGTGCTGAGTACTGACCTCCCTGCTCCTGCTGGCCACACTATTCCTGATGCAGGCCAGGACGCCATTGGCCTTCTTGGCCACCTGGGCACACTGCTGGCTCATGTTCAGCTAGCTGTCAATCAGTACACCCAGGTCCCTTTCTGCCTGTCTGATCTCCAGCCACTCCAACCCCAGCCTGTAGTGCTGCTTGGGGTTGTTGTGGCTAAAGTGCAGCACCTGGCACTTGGACTTGTTGAACAGCATCATCTTGGACTCTCCCCATCTGTCCAGCTTGTCAAGGTTCCCCTGCAGAGCCCTTCAACCCTCTAACAGTAGTGTCCACAAATAAAAACACTACCATAAAAGCATCTGCACCTTGCTTGAAGAAGTATCAAAAAGATGAATTAGAATTTCACATAGATGACCTAGCACATCTCCTCTAAGAGATGTACTGAAAAGAAAGGAGTGAAAACAGCAATGCTTTACTCTGCCATTGTATTAGATCAGTTTAAGCCTGATTTACCAAATGTCTTGAACAGTTTCTCTCTGCTTTCAGCCTGACTTGTTCCCCTCTCTGATTACTGTTTTGACTGTGAAGCAAAAATGTATTTCCCAGATGTATTAATCAGATATTGTGGATATTCCATTACTACAGCACAACTACAGAGACAGCCCTCTCAAGTTTTAACAGAAATGAAAGTAAATCAATACTAAGCAAATTTCCCAGAAGTCAAATTCCCCAGAATTACAATGAGGATGGGCAAATAAAAAAAAGTATGATGCCAAGTTATGCTACAAAACAGCAGGTCATCTTGGGCAAAAAGTAGATGGGTACAAAACCTGGAATTTTCAGTGGTAAGCAGAGCAAAATAAAACACTCAAAACTGATAAAAGAGCCTTTTTTTTCCCCACGCATCAGGTTATTCTTTTCTCTGTCTAACATCACTGGAGAAGTCTGGAATGGCAGGATGTATGTTAAGTAGCCCATCATAGAATTGTTAGGGTTGCAAGGGACCCCAATGATCATCTAGTTCCAGCCCCCTGCCATGGGTAGGGACACCTCACACTACATCAGGTTGCTCAGAGCCGCATCCAGCCTGGCCTTAAAAATTTCTAGGGATGGGGCTCCTACCACCTCCCTGAGCAACATGTTCCAGCACCTCACCATTAAACTCTCACATCCTTAAACTCTAGTTTGAGTCTGCTGGTTTAACTGTAGTTTAAAAAAGAATACCAAAGGGTATCCAGTGACAAAACAGCATTCTACATGTTCATGGGATGTAGGACTTCAGCTTTTTGAGCCCTCAACTACTCTCACATAGTTCATACTCAAAGCAGCTGTGCAAGTCTGAGGCAGGTCATTAGCCAATACACCAAGAGAAGGTGCAAACAAGTACATCCCCATGTACCTTTTAAAAAGAAATATTGCTCATAGTATTCTTACTTTCACAGGAGCACTTCCATTGAATAGAATGCTTCATTTATCTTCATTTCAAGCAGTAAATAAGCTACTACTCCCTCCAGAAAGGCTTGCAAGTGCATGCTAAAATTTAGCATATGGAGATATGAATTGAAGTGTAAATTAAAAAGACTTCACACAGTATCGCAGTATCGCCAAGGTTGGAAGAGACCTCAAGGATCATCGAGTCCAACCTGTCACCACAGACCTCATGACTAGACCATGGCACCAAGTGCCACATCCAATCTTTTCTTGAACACCTCGAGGGATGGTGACTCCACCAAATTATAATGTATGGTGTCTGAGAATAATTATTGTCCCTCACATTTCTAGAAATTCTGTTCTTTTATACAAAACTTTTCAACTGAGTATTTTTATTTAAATGTACGTAGGGAGAGAGTTGTTTCTGTACTAGCCTGTCACAGTCTCACCACAGCTAACCAATCAAGCAGTGTCACCCTCATTCCAAAAAGGGAAACAATTCTGTCATTTGTGCAGTTAGTGTAATTTAAACCCAGGAGGAAAGCAGTCCTGGAGGTTCTGTCCAACACTGAGACAGAGCATTACCTTTTCTTCCACTGAGTCTCCCTTCTTTTTTCTGTTATTTTTTTTCCATCTGTTGTTCTTTGCAGGGTGCTTAGCACTCGGATATGTTCTTCCTTAGTGAGGGCAGACTGACATCGCTGGGTCCCTACTGGCTGGGCTAATGACTCTCTCAGTGAAGAACTTTCCCCTCACCTCGAGCCTAAACTTCCCCCGGCGCAGCTTGAGACTGTGTCTCTCTTTGCTCTCATAATTCCATAATTCCACAATTCCATAATGACTTTGCTCTCATAATTCAAATTTAACTTAACCACCACCAACAACAACAAAAATGGACAAAGAAAGGACTTCCATTTTTTATTTGAAATAGGAAGTATCAGTAGAGAGGATTTAAACATATTCAGGTGACTGAAAGTCCCCAGTCCCAGCAACCCCCCCTTATGGTGACTTTGCCAAACAGGTATGAACCACACAGCAACAAAAGTAAAATGGATAAAAAAAAATAGATGAAGACCTCAATATTCAGTGTACCCTAAAAGGCAGGCTTTATAATTTAAGTATAGACAGTGGCAGACATTTTAAACAAAGGAGATGACTAAATATTTTGTAGGGGGGAAAAAAAGCAACCTATTGTCTTTCTGTAAGCAATTCATGCTATGATGTATATTTTTATGCACCTCTCACTTTAAAATAAACATTTACAGTAGGCAGTATTTCTTCAGTAAAAGTGGCAAAGAAGCTTTGTATATAAATCTCATTTCCAGATGTATACCATTTTCAGATACAGCTGCTTCTGGGCTCTCTGTCAACAGTCTGAGTGAAATTAATCTATTGCTTCCTTTAGGACAGCAGTTTCACCTCCCTGGTTTGCTTGAAGTTTGTTAAGCTCTAAGTCTCTAAGGCCTCAAGCGCAAGCCCTGTGTGGAGATGCTGAGGGAGCTGGGGTTGTTTAAGCTGGAGAAGAGGAGGCTCAGGGGAGACCTTATTGCTCTCTACAATACCTGAAGGGTGGTTGCAGCCAGGAGGGGGTTGGTCATTTCTCCCAGGCAACCAGCACCAGAACAAGAGGACACAGTCTCAAGCTGTGCCAGGGGAAGTTTAGGCTCGAGGTGAGGAAAAAGTTCTTCACAGAGAGAGTCGTTCACCATTGGAATGGGCTGCCCAGGGAGATGGAGTTGTTCAAAAGGGGATTGGACGTGGATTGGTCTGTGGTGACAGGTTGGACTCAATGATCTTTGAGGTCTCTTCCAACCTTGGTGACTCTGATTCTGTGAATAATTCAAACACTACCTGCTTGTGGAAACTGAGCTCTAATTGGAGACTCTCATGTTAATAAATATTACTGAGGTGTTCCTAAAAGGTTATTCTGTTAGGGTGAGATTCTCTATGCACTCTGGTATTATTTTTCGTGGGGCTTGAGCCTTTCAAACTTCCACATTTTCTTTTCTTGCTACAAAAGCATAATGGATAGAGTGAGGCGATTAGGCAATAGTACCTCAAAAATTGCTACCAAGCTGCCTGAAGTTTAGAAAGCTCAGAAAACAGTCTGAAGTTCTCAGTAATAAAGATGTGATATTCTGTCTTTCCTCTTTGGTTCTCTGACCTGACTGTTCTACAAACAAGGAGAAACACTCTGGATGGCATCTGTTGGAAAACTGACAGCAAATTTTAACTTCAGATGTTTATTGCCACCAGGTTACATCCTCAGATCAGATGAGAAGGAAACAGACACTACATGTGATGGAAACGTCTTTGTCTTCAGAAAATCATAGAATCATAGAACAGTTTAGGTTGGAAGGGACCTTAGAGATCAGCTACTCCAACCTCCCCACCATAGGCAGAGGTAGCTCTCAACTAGACTAATTTGAAAACCAGAAGTACTCTTCTCCTCCAGACCCACCTCGTTGCTGCCTGTTGACTTTGGATCCAAGCTATAAGTACAGAGGGCAGAGGGAAAAGATTACAGCATTGAAGGAAAAGAAGACTTCCAAGTTTTGCCTGCATGTTGTTTGGTTTTTTGATCCTTTCTTGCTGTTTCAGCGCACCCTATTATGCCAAACATATCTGACTAGGTCCTGGTTGATGGTAGGATGAACATGAGCCTGCAATGTGCCCAGGCAGCCAAGAAGGCCAATGGCATCCTGGCCTGCATTAAGAACAGTGTGGCCAGCAGGAGCAGGGAGGTCATTCTGCCCCTGTACACTGCACTGGTTAGGCCACACCTCGAGTACTGTGTCCAGTTCTGGGCCCCTCAGTTTAGGAAGGATGTTGACTTGCTGGAATGAGTCCAGAGAAGGGCAACAAAGTTGGTGAGGGGCTTGGAGCACAAGCCCTATGAGGAGAGACTGAGGGAGCTGGGGCTGCTTAGCCTGGAGAGGGGGAGACTCAGGGGTGACCTTATTGCTCTCTACAACTACCTGAAGGGGGGTTGTAAACAGGCAGAGGTTGGTCTCTTCTCCCAGGCAGCCAGCACCAGAACAAGAGGACACAGTCTCAGGCTGCACCAGGGAAAGTTCAGGCTGGAGGTCAGGAGGAAGTTTTACACAGAGAGAGTGATTGCCCATTGGAATGGACTGCCCAGGGAGGTGGTGGAGTCGCCGTCACTGGAGGTGTTCAGGAGGAGACTTGACAGGGTGCTTGGTTACATGGGTTAGTTGATTGGGTGGTGTTGGGTGATAGGTTGGACGCGATGATCTTGAAGGTCTCTTCCAACCTGGTTTATTCTGTTCTATTCTATTCTAAATGAGAGGCACAGAGAGGCAGAAAATAAACTGACACGACAAAAACATGCATCACAAAACAGAAAAAAAACATTTTGCCTATATTTAATGAATTGCTATACACACTCACCTCTATATATACCAGTCACATAAAGGAACATGTGTAAGTGGGGCCTTTACTTGCATATTCTGTTATTGTGTAGGAACGTGGAGCACAAAACAAGCTCTAACCAACCTTTCCCTCTTCTTGTTTGGTGAGTCAAGTGAGGTGGGAAATGCCCCAGATGGGTAACATTTGGAAAATTATTGTACTTAAAAGGCTTGAATAATTAATTAGATTACACTTCTGCAGCTGTATGTGTAATTGAATAGCCTTTCTTCCACATTTTCCTGGAAGAAAAAAAGAGTCCAAAACAAAACCCTACCCTTAATTGTAACCACTGAAAGGAAATAAATGTCTGTCTTCTTTTTTTTTTTACAAAATAGATGTGGTGTTATGTCTCAGCAATCCACTGCCATTTAACTCTGCAATACAGCTATAAAATGGTTGATTTGGTTTACTGTCTTACTTCTGAAGTACCTCTACACCATATAAGGCAGCAACCAGAAGAGAGGTCCAGACTACAAATGGAAATGCAAACTCTGGGATAAATCAGACAAATCCTCTGTAATGAGAAACTTCTAGGGACACGCTGGAGGGAAGGGAGGCCATCCAGAGGGACCTTGACAGGCTGGAGAGGTGGGCACAAGCCAACCTCATGAAGTTCAATAAGAGCAAGTGCAGGGTCCTGCATCTGGGTCGAGGTGATCCCAGGCACAAATACAGGCTGGGCAGTGACTGGCTGGAAAGCAGCCCTGAGGAGAGAGACTTGGGGGTGCTGGTGGATGAGAAGCTCAAGATGAGCTCTCAGTGTGCACTTGCAGCCCGCAAAGCCAATCAGATCCTGGGCTGCATCAGGAGAAGTGTGGCCAGCAGGGCAAGGGAGGTGATCCTCCCCCTCTACTCAGCCCTGGTGAGACCCCACCTGGAGTACTGCCTCCAGTTCTGGAGTACTGCCTCCAGTTCTGGAGTACTGCCTCCAGTTCTGGAGTCTCTATTACAAGAGGGATCTGGAGGTGCTGGAACGTGTCCAGAGAAAGGCCACAAGGATGATCAGAGGGCTGGAGCACCTCTCCTGTGAGGACAGACTGAAGGAGTTGGGGCTGTTCAGTCTGCAGAAGAGAAGGCTCTGAGGTGACCTAATTGTGGCCTTCCAGTATCTGAAGGGGGCCTACAGGAAGGCTGAGGAGGGACTTCTCAGGATCTCAGGTAGTGATAGGACTAGGGGGAATGGAATGAAGCTGGAGGTGGGGAGATTCAGGCTGGATGTGAGGAAGAAGTTCTTCACCATTAAAGTGGTGAAGCCCTGGAATGGGTTTTCCAGAGAGGTGGTTGGGGTGCTGTCCCTGGAGGTGTTTAAGACCAGGCTGGACAAGGCTCTGTCCAGCCTGATCTAGTGTGGGGTGTCCCTGCCCATGGCAGGGGGGTTGGAACTAGATGATCCTTGTGGTCCCTTCCAACCCTGACTGATACTATGATACCTATGTGCTGTCATTTTAGAGAGGTTCCCATGAGTCCGAAGCACCATCAGCACAGCTTCACCAAACCGTTAATGTGCCAGCCCCTCCCTGTCTTTCCCAAAAGATGATATTTCTTACCAGTTTCCACCTCACCCACTCTGACAAAGCATGGGCAGAATGAAAAGGATCTCTTTCCCACCATAATTCAGCCACTTGCTTGCTGATTTTTACTCTTCAGAAAGGTGCTTCCCTTCCTTTCCCTTGCTCATATAATGCTCTGCAAACCCACAGCTGTTGTCTTGGTGCATCTTTTGCAGAGGATCCACTTTAGACACAGGGCAAGCACGATGGGCTGAACAACTCATTCACACACAGCCCTCATTACTGACTGTCCAAACAAGTTGATGGCCCTGATGCTCACTTACAGGAAAGCCAATTAGCCCGAATAGTCTAAACTCACGATAGCGCCCTGGCAGCATGGAGGGGCTTTAAAATGAGTCACGGTGTAATTCATTCCTCCTTTAGGATGCCAGAGGAGCATAAAGTATCCTAAGTGCAGACAAGAACCTAGCCAAACTACTTTCGCCATTGATTTTGTCAAAGGAGAATTCAATCTGATTTTAGCATTTATCGAACTGAGCTCAAAACCCAGCTCAGCTGCTCTGGTGTCAATGAAACTGCCAGTTCAGCTCAGCTAGGGATGTTCACCAAGATATCTGAGCATCTTTGGTGCTTAATTTGAAAGTCACAGAATGTCCCAGCAAGACATGCTAGAGAAAAGAGCCAGTTCAGAGGGTGGATACAGAATGTTTTCCAACTTTAGTCCTCCTATTAACTCATTAAATGGACTCCAGAAACAGAAGGGCTTAATACATCCAGTTGTACCCAACTGTAATGCTTTGGCCAGTTTTCAGCTACTATTATTGCATTCATACTAGGCAGCTCAGCACTTTGCTTGATGTCACCATATTACAATCTGCTGCATTTTTTAACCTCTTTCTTTTTTTTTTTTCCCATTTCCCTCCTCTTTATTCCCCGGCAGTGACTGGAGCACAAATGAGGCCAAGAGGCCTTCGGCAAAGCCACTCCTGGTTCTTTTCTTACTGTGCACCTAAATCAGACCTACATTGCTCTAAGCCACAAACAGTCATCACACAGCAAGCAGCAGAGAAATCAGACAATATTGGCAGTCTTCATCCATGCCAAAAACCTGCTGGGTTTAGCAGCCTTTCCTCATTTTAGCTTGTGTCCACATGTGGCCCTCTGGTACATCACAAAGTCACATTTTTATTTTGCTTGTTTGTTGTTGGTTGGTTGTTTTTTTTCCACTGTCACCATTCTTAGCAATCCCATGGATGGAATAAACAAGAACTAATCCAGCATTCTCTTAGTGAGGAGCAAAACCAAAGAAGGTCAGTGAAGGAATGAAGCTTTATGACTATTAAAGCCCGTGAGCTCTGCTGAGTTCTACCCACACAATTTCCCTTTGCTGGGCTTGCAGCCCACTAGCATTGTGGTTGCTATCTTGTTCATATAAATTGATAGCCAAAAAAAGACTGTAATCTAGGCACATGTAGTTTTTGAGGTGAGATAAGGGTAGCCAGACTAAAGCTAGAGCCAAAATTCTCAGCTCATTTCAGTAATCTCAAATAGCCCCAAACCACAGGATTTATTTCTTTTCTGACTCTTGGTCAGTATCCTGTCTGTGATACTAATCTTGTACTAATTTATAAAGTACTCTCAGCTTGAACACTCAGGATCCAAAACTTCATAGAAATTAAAAGTACATATCAGCAAGGTGTATTTCTTAAGATACAATACCACACATAACAGCATTCTTCCCCTCAGTTATTGTAGGTGGGCAATAGCTAGATCATACTGAACGATTCAAGACCATTCTAAAACTAAAGTTGCTGTGAATGTTTGCAATGCAGCCTGTCCAAGACTGCTAAGAAATAGTAACTGTTTCCATGCATCAGTGCTGTAGACAGAGTAATGAGCAAAGCAATGCTATCACAGAATCACAGAATCACCAAGGTTGGAAAAGACCTCAAAGATCATCATGCCCAACCTGTCACCACAGACCTCATGACTAAACCATGGCACCACGTGCCACGTCCAATCCCCTCTTGAAGACCTCCAGGGATAGAGACTCCACCACCTCCCTGGGCAGCCCACTCCAATAGCTACACAGCCATGTGTATCTTCATTTTCAGTGGATATTCAAATCATTCCTCTATCCTTTTCAACCATTGCTGACATACAGCATAACTAATGACTACCACCATATCTGAACAGCCCAAGTAGACTCTATGTGGCTTCTGGTTAGACCAGAGCAAACATTTTGGATTACATTCAAGTAATATCAAGCTCAGTTTCATCAGAGAATATTATATGTATATCCTCTAAAAAACAGCAGTGAAAATGCACAACCAGGCACAAAGAAAAAGAGACTCAGTCTGTTCTGTGTGCAATCATGCAGCCTGCAAACCTTACTTAGATGTGAAACACTGGATGCCCAGAGCAGAATAGAGTAGAGTAGAGTAGAGTAGAGTAGAGTAGAGTAGAGTAGAGTAGAGTAGAGTAGAGTAGAATAGAATAGAATAGAATAGAATAGAATAGAATAGAATAGAATAGAATAGAATAGAATAGAATAGAATAGAATAGAATAGACCAGGTTGGAAGAGACCTTTGAGATCATCAAGTCCAACCTATCATCCAACACTATCTAATTAACTAAACCATGGCACCAAGCACCCCATCTAGCCTCTTCCTAAACACCTCCAGTGATGGTGCCTCCACCACCTCCCTGGGTAGCCCATTCCAACAGCCCACATATATTCCTGTGGAGGCACCAGACTCTACCCAAAGCTTCATGGAAATATGTCTTTATTCATCCTCCAGTTGCATTTATCGCCATCATATTGGTGCCTAGTGTGCTTCTGTCAGAGCTCCCAAGTTAGATGCACAAATATTTCATCATTCCTTCAGCTTTGTGGTTTGTCCTACTGAATTTGATCCTGTTCTCACTGCTGCCTTCTCCAAGGTGATTCATTCCTTGTCCATGAGATCCTTTTCCACTATTCCTTTTAGTTTTGTTTTGCCAAGAAGTTTCATTGGGAGGTGGTCGAGGCCCCATCCCTGGAGGTGTTTAAGAGCAGGCTGGATGAGGCTCTGTCCAGCCTGATCTAGTGTGGGGTGTCCCTGCCCATGGCAGGGGGGTTGGAACTAGATGATCCGTGTGGTCCCTTCCAACCCTGAATGAAACTATGAAACTATGAAACTATTAGCCCAAATCGTTGTGGGTTTGAGGTTTTGTTGGTGGTGGTGGTGGTGATTTGTTGGTTTTGTGGATTTTTTTTGGTGCAAAGGTTATTTCATTACCAAAAGTAAGAGGGGAAAGTACATGCTATACAAACACAATGTCAACTTTAAGGTTTATCACAGTTTAGTATAAGTATCTCTGTTGAGATACTTGGCTTACTGAGTCCATTAAGCAGCTATATTGGCTCTGTTACAATTCCTTTGAGCACTGATACTGCCCTTAAAAAGATCAAAATACCTGTCACTTGCACATGCATTTAGATAACCTAAGCAAAACTTACATCCTGAAGGACAACCCCAATATCTAAGACCCAAAACAATTAATGGCTTCCCATTTGTAGAACGCTCGTATACACAGGATTAATAAAGGGCAAATTACAAGGCATATTTTACACGCGTCATTAAACCAGCAGAATTAAGTTTGCACAAAATGTAATTGCCTTTTGATGTGAAGAAAGCACAAAAAGCCCAATCAGATGTAGCGCAATCTAATTTATGACACAGCCCTAGAATTTTTTGGTGATTAGTGTCATAACATCAGAAGTCTAATATATTACAGTGTTAAGAGGTACACAGCCCGGCTGTAAATTATTTCGCTTTTCTCTCCTGCACATCTGAGGTGACAGAATGAAGGTAAATTTCTTCCTGACCATTTAGACAGCTCATTATTTCCCCAGAATGCTCCTGTGCCATCACTAATCTCTGCAATGTATCATCTTTCGTACAAAATATCAAATCATTGCAACCAATGTTCAACAGCATCTTTTGGGCTCTAATTTCTCAGGGCAAGCTCCCAGTTGAATTCTGCAAAGACTCATGAAGTGGAAACCTCCAAAAATATGAGGATAAGAGACCATTGTGGGCTAGTTTATCAGGTGATGGAAGCCTTGTTTTCTTTCTTATAGAAACGTTATATTTATCTCTACTACATATGTTATACAGAGAACGAGGTTAGCACTCACTAAACTGAGGGGCATGAGAGCCACCTTTCATTTAGTGTAAGCTATGAAGAAGCCAACTATTTGTTAAGAACTGGTAAAAGGACTCAGTACTCAAAAGCATCTGCCAAAGACACCTGTGCAATTCCAGCCCATGTATATTGCAGGCATTACTTGTGGGTCTCTTCAGAGATTCAGGCAGCAGTGAGGGGGCAAATGACATGCAGGAGGAAAAAAAAAGGGGGAAAAGATCCACCAGCACCACAAACAATAAACCAACCTCACACACAAACCAACCAGTGACAAAATACATACATGCAAGGAAAACCCAGACCAACCAACCAAACACAACAAACAAACCAACCAACCAACAACACCCAAGGAAGCTAAGCAGAAATAGCTGTCTATAAATCATAGAATCAATAAGGTTGGAAAAGACCTCAAAGATCATTGAGTCCAGCCTGTCACCACAGACCTCATGACTACGAACCCATGGCTCCAAGTGCCACGTCCGATCCCCTCTTGAACACCTCCAGGGATGGTGACTTCACCACCTTCCTGGGCAGCCCATTCCAATGGCTAACAACTCTGTGAAGAACTTTCTCTTCACCTCAAGCCTAAACTTCCCCTGGCACAGCTTGAGACTGTGTCCTCTTGTTCTGGTGCTGGTTGCCTGGGAGAAGAGACCAATCCCCTCCTGGCTACAACCTCCCTTCAGGTAGTTGCAGAGAGCAATAAGGTCTCCCCTGAGCTTCCTCTTCTTCAGGCTAAACAATCCCAGATCCCTCAGTCTCTCCTTGTAGGGCTTGTGCTCGAGGCCTCTCACCAGCTTTGTTGCCTTTCTCTGGACATGTTCAAGTGTCTCAATGTTCTTCTTGAATTGAGGGCCCCGGAACTGGACACAGTCCTCAAGGTGTGGCCTAACCAGTGCTGAGTACAAAGGCACAATGACTTCCCTTCTCCTACTGGCCACACCATTCCTGATACAGGCCAGGATGCCATTGGCTTTCTTAGCCACCTGGGCACATTGCTGGCTCATGTTCAGATGGCTGTCAATCAGTACCCCCAGGTCCCTTTCTGTTTGGCTGCTGTCCAGCCACTCCAACCCCAGCCTGTAGCACTGCATGGGGTTGTTGTGGTCTAACACTTTGGTACCAGTTTAAGTCATCAGAAGCCATGCACAGAAGTCATCAGGGAATCTTCTCAATGAAGCTGATAGAAATGCCAATGTTTTCCTTCTCCTTTATATCAAGGAAGGAAGAAATGGAGGTATTCTGGAAAACAGTATATTCAATTAGGTGCTTTTCCCAATATCAAAGTAATGCATTGTCTGCATAACAGCAGTTCACATCACAGCAACTCACATAAATGAAATTATTGGAAGGGTAAAAGAGAAAAATATGAGACAATAACTCAACATGTCAGTCAGGGAAGGACAACACTGTCACAAGCCAGTCTTGTCATCTAAACATACCATGAAAATTACATTTAAAACGATAAATTAATGGAGTAGGGCTAAGTACACCTATTAGGGGCCAAGCCACCCTCAGCACTGTCACACTTTTAGCCATCAGCCACAACCAGTGATGAAAACTAAGCCTCAAAATAAACTACTTCCTGAAGATTTCTTCTGTTTCCCCATCTACAGTAGGATTAATGTCAGGTAGGATCATCAGGCTCAATCAAAGATAGCCTGGTAAGTAAGTTTGCAAAGCAAAGAATGCAACAGGCGGATGCAAACTAGTTCAAACACCAACTCTGGCAATAAAAACATTTCAGAGACAGACACAGCAAGCATCTGCCTCATCCACTGCTGGAAGGCACTCAGGAGAACAGGAGCAATTTTTATGTTTACCTAACAGGGAAATGATAAATATTCAGAAGTATACATTATGTAACATTTGCCTTTTATCATTTGAAGAGCTGTGACTGCCTGGGGGGAAAAAAGGCAGCAGGAATGGCACAGTACCTGGGAGAGATGCTACAGAGGTATGGAGGTACGCAAATATTGTGTATCCAACTAAGGAAGGATTTCTTATGCTACTGGAAACTAGAGTGGGCCTTTTAAACATATCACACTTAACTCCTACCATCTCCCTTTGCCCAAGAATCACTACTTCTCTTTCTAATTATATTGGGTTTGGCTGAGATAGGGTTAATTCTCCCCAGACTGTCTTTCATAGTGCTGTGTTTTGCAGTGATGTACCCTGGTGTTGATAACACCACTGCTTTGGCTACTACTGAGCCAAATTCCAAGGCTGTGCTTTTCCAGCATTTTCCAACCCCTACAGTAGGCTGAGGGACAGGCAAGTTCTTAGGAGGGGACACAGCCAGGCCAGCTGACCCAAACTGACCAAAGGGGTGTTCCATGCCATATGATGTCAGCTCAGGTGTAAAAGCTAAGTGAAAGAAGGATGTGTGAGGACACTCATTGATGGAGTCTGTCTTTCAGAGCAGCCACTATGTGTATGGAAGCTGTGCTTCCTGGGGAGTGACTGAACATCATCTGCTGATGGGAAGCAGAGAACAACACTTCTATTTGGTTTTGCTTCTACCCATGGCCTTTGCTTTTGATCCCATTAAGTCACTTCTATCTTGACTCACCTGCTTTTGTTATATTTTCCTTCTCCCGTGTTGATCTAAGGGACGTGATAGAGCAGCAGCTTTGGTGGGCATCTGGCCCCTAACCAAGGCCAAACCACCACACCAGTCCACATTCCATTATCCGTTTACCCAGCAATATGACCTTAATTGGACCAGCATATCTCAGCATAAACAGGAACAGAACGTTGATCAAAAGAAAGGGGGGGGGGGGGGGGGGAAGATATTATGTTGTTTACAAAATATTTCTTTACACATCCCAATTTCATTTTTCTGAATTTATAAATGTCAAGAGAATTTGCTGACTGAAATTCGAAGCATCTGCTTACAAGTGCATTCACTTAGTCATCTCCCAGTGCCTGATGCTGACCCCTAATTCACAAGCACCTTGTCAAGACCCAGCATACCAAGCCAACCACGGGCAGTGGGGGAGGTTGTGCTAAGATTAAAAATTTTGCTTTGGAGTAAATTGAAGCAAACTGATACCAAATGGCTGATGAGTTGGAGTTATCAGAGTGAACAAAATGGACCAGAGCAGAGAGGAAATGGGAAGACAAAGGAGAGAGAGAGAGAGGGGGAAAAGAGAGAGTTGAAAAGTAAGAGAAAAAAGAAAGATATCGCCACTCCTTGGATCCAACGACTATTTCACAGGAATAGTTCAAGTTCTTGGTGGTGGGTGTACATTCCAACAGGGTCTTCTGTGGCAAACACAATGCATGGACCCCAGAAGCTGTGGTCCTTTTACACCCTTTCGGCAGGGGGGATCGGGACCTGTCCAAATCACAGAGCGCTGTGCACCAGGCCCCTGCACTGCAAGTGTCCACAGGAACTCTCACTTTTCATTGTTAACCCAGGTCTTCTCCAGAGCTATTAAGGCCATCACCCTGTCCATTCACGACCAGATACGTCACACCTTGTTTGAAACCTTAGAGTCATTATGGGCTATCAGCCCTGCCCTGCCCACATGCACTGTTTTGAGGCAATTGAGGATTGGGCTATCACACACCTTCATGAGCATTTCCATCACTACCACCACTCCACTGCAATCCTGTGTGCAAAACAAGCTGGTCAGCCTGATGCACAACTCTTGCCTGGAAGAGTGGCTATTGTCCCACACCTCTGAAAGGGACAGCAACACTTCATGGGGCCATCAAGTCAAGCAATACCTCTCCAAACAACAGCATCAGCTATGGCTTTCAGGCAGCTGGCCTCAGATGCGCACTGCCTCAAGTGGCATAAAGAAGGGAACAGTCACAGCCTGGTTTTACCAGTGTTTAGTATGAGTACTTAAACAGTTCAAAATCATTCCTATTAAGTGAACATGCTGGTTTTCGTTAATCAGTTAACTTTGCTCATTGTTAGAGAATCCTACTCTTGAACTGTACAGGATTAATATTGATGAGGACAACTCACGGGCTGACCGAGCTTTTCCCAAAATCTCCTTAATTCAGTGGAAACTGAGGCAACTTCTGTGCCAGAGATAGTACCAGTGTCTGTTTAGGAACAACTTTTCTCCATCCAAACAAATTTGGGGTTAATCTTCCCTTTTTGATGCAAGAATAGAAAAGTTGTGGGCTTGCAAACACCTGAATGCATCTTCTTCAGCACAGAGCATTGACTTATCCATCATCCCCTGGGCAGCACAAGAATTCTGCCTTCTGACTGCTTTCAAATTAGATTCACAGTTTCCCTCCAAGAGATAGTGCATGTTTCTTGATACTGGGTATGGCAGACAGAATGAAGAACTGTAAGACTGACCAAGTTTTATTGTTGTTGTGCAGCATAATCATCCTACTCACATCAGGCAGAACTTGTTTCAGGCACACTTCCAAGCACATTCTGAAAAAATGTGTCTATCAAGAGTAACGATAATGTATGTCAGCTTTAAGCTATGAAGCTTAAGTGGATACAAAGGCATGAAGCACCACCTGCTAAACTCTAAAGCAATGCAAAATTCCTGCTCCAAGCCCAGCCACAAAAGGATTCTTTGTCTGGCACCCAGGCTGAATGCAGCACAGAAGAGGAAAAGGGTAACCATGATTTTTGGCTTTTAAATATATTCCTAGTCCTTGTTTAAATAATTCAACCTATAAGAGTTGCAACAGAAGAGGCTATTCATCCAAGGCAATACAAAGAGGTTAATCCATTTCAGCACTCATACTGCTCGAGCCATGAATGCTTTCACTGTTACTGAATCAACATAGGAGGAAGAACATTCATGATGCTTTAAGTTATCAAAGTCAGGACCTTGAACCCTTGCAGGTTTAAATTTCACTGACAGAGCAAAGAATTAATTTAAACATTCTGTCTGTTGAAGAATCACTTGATTGAATTAAAAATGAGGACACCTGCCAACCCCTGTTTTACCTGCACTACCCTTGTCTGATTGAAAATTCCTCCTAGACAGAAAACCTTAATTCTCTCAGATAATATTGTTCTGATTTGAGATTTCTTTTTCCTGAGCTTTAGGGGTCTACAAGGTTCTCCTTGCCAGAGAGTGCTTATAGGCATCATCATAAATACATGGGCCCTTTCGGCTGGTAAAGGTCAACCCATGGCTAAGAGGATGATGCTGGGAAGGTGTGCTGTATCCTGTTTTGGAAGCAAGAAATAGAAATAATAGAAATAGAAATAGAAATAGAAATAGAAATAGAAATAGAAATAGAAATAGAAATAGAAATAGAAATAGAAATAGAAATAGAAATAGAAATAGAAATAGAAATAGAAATAGAAGAAATAGAAATAGAAGAAATAGAAATAGAAACAGAAAGAAATAGAAATAGAAATAGAAATAGAAATAGAAATAGAAATAGAAATAGAAATAGAAATAGAAATAGAAATAGAAATAGAAATAGAAATAGAAATAGAAATAGAAATAGAAATAGAAATAGAAATAGAACAAACCAGGCTGGAAGAGACCTTCAAGATCATCATGCCCACCCATCATCCAACACCATCTAATCAACTAAACCATGGCACCAAGCACCACATCAAGCCTCCTCCTGAACACCTCCAATGATGGCAACTCCACCACCTCCCCATGCAGCCCATTCCAATGGGCAATCACTCTCTCTATGAATAATTCCTTCCTAACATCCAGTCTAAACCTCCCCTGGCACAGCTTGAGACTGTGTGCTCTTGTTCTGGTGCAGGTTGCCTGAGAGACCAGCCCCCACCTGTCTACAACCTCCCTTCAGGTAGTTGTAGAGAGCAATAAGGTCTCCCCTGAGCCTCCTCTTCTCCAGGCTAAAAGAACTATTGCCCAAACCAATTCCAATCTAACAGTTACACCTTAGTTTTACAAACTTATTCTAGATACCAGAAGTCATTGCACCTTGATTATTTAGATGTCCTTTACTCAAATCCAGACAGTCAGGAAACCCTCCTGAAGTAGCTCATGGTTCGTATTTATCAAGTGTAAAGAAGCCATGCAGTCTATTGACTTAACCTGCATAATTGAGGGCAAAAAAGTCATAGCAAATTTTCCTCTATGAATTCTATTCAGATTCATAAATGATATTTACAAATGTAAACCTTGACTGGTTAGGAAATATCAGAATATTTAACAGATGTTAAAAGCTTTAAATGAGCAGATTTCCCCCATTGATTGTGCATTGAAATATTCAATAATCTGCCACACAGTGTAATATGCACTACATCTTCCAGGCCAGAAATAGCTGATGGCAATTATTATAAGCAAATTTGCTTTCAAGGGCAGTGGATTAGAACAAAGGGAAATAAGCTGGAGAAATCAGATCTTCTTCCCTATAAGAACACACACTAGGGCAATGGGGAAATGATGACTGCAACCAAGGAGCTACAGTTGTTTTTTTTTAATAAAGGGCCAGTTTTAAGTTAAAAATTTAGAATAAAGCATTTATGAAGAACCAGACACTTTGCCAGCAGATATCTGCAAGCTAAGGAGAAGCATCAGTACAAGCTAGAGGGGTTTCCACAATGACGAGTAGGAATTCCCACTTGCAGAGCTGGGGAAATGTGTACAGATGCCTCATTTTGGCCATATCTCCTGTGCTTTGTCAGTGAGCAAAGACCATTTAATTCATAAAATCCTCTGCAAAAGCTCTGTTTTCTTTCATTCAACTGCTGTATGTCCCTGAAGAATAAAAATATGAAGTGCAGTAATTGGAAGATTAAATTCCACCAAGAGCACGGCCAGCAATGATCCTGGAGATCAGTTCTCCAGCTGCAGGTGCCCTTCCTAAGCCGTTGCACCAAGGAGAGCAAGCATCACACTGCACCCCGAAAAACTGCCCAGGGACCCACAGACAGATTATGACCAGATTGACAACAGCTTAGGGTAAAAAAATATACCACAGTTCCAGAATGCAAGTTTCAACTCAGTTGTTCACAATCAAGGACTCATCTGGGACTGGGCATGCATGGTTGAAATCAGCTCTTCACAAAACCGAAACACTTGAACCATACTGTTTAGAACACTATGTCTGAGATACTAAAATAGGAGGGCATCTTCTACTTCCCCTTCTGAAAAAGGCCATGGAGTCTGCAGGATAGAACTTTTAAGTCCACTTAGAATCATAGAATCAATAAGGTTGGAAGAGACCTCAGAGATCATCAAGTCCAACCTGCCACCCAACACCTCATGATTACCAAACCATGGCACCAAGTTCCACATCCAATCCCCTCTTGAACACCTCCAGGGATGGTGACTCCACCACCTCCCTGGGCAGCCCATTCCAACGGCTAACAACTCTCTCTGTGAAGAACTGCTTCCTAACATCCAGCATAAACATCCCCTGGCACAGCTTGAGACTTTGTCCTCTTGTTCTGGTGCTGGGTGCCTGGGAGAGGAGACCAACCCCTTCCTGGCTACAATCACCCTTCAGGTAGTTGTAGACAGCAATAAGGTCTCCCCTGAGCCTCCTCTTGTCCAGGCTAAGCAATCCCAGCTCCCTCAGCCTCTCCTCCTAGGGCTTGTGCTTGAGGCCTCTCCCCAGCCTCCTTGCCCTTCTCTGGACACATTCAAGAGTCTCAATGTCCTTCTTACATTGAGGGGCTCAGAACTGGACAAACTTACTATGTGAAGCTTTTGTTTGACCATCTTTAAGACGTAATTCCTTACTTAACTCCAGGCTTGGCTGCTAATAGAGACCAGATCCCTTACTGTAGAAGTGCTGCAACAGCCTGATCCCCTCTTTAGGACAATTAATTTAGGCACTAATGCATTTAGAGATTTACCTTTAGGTCCTCACCTCCCTGAGACACAAATATGACTACCATGGATTTCAAACAAATCTGCTGCTTTAAGAAGAGCAAATTGCAGCTCATTGTGAAGGAAAAAGCCTGGTGTGCCTCAGGACAGGGCTTGTAACAGCAGCATTGGCAGACCTTCAGGGAAAGCAGCATTTACAGGGGCTGATAGAGCATCCTGTAAGAAACAACCCTCATCCATTGGTTTGGTTTTTTTTTTAATTTATTAGTAGAGTTGACATCTCCTGCATATGTTACTATGTATGGAATATATCACAGAATCACCAAGGTTGGAAGAGACCTCAAAGATCATCGAGTCCAACCTGTCACCACAGACCTCATGACTAGACCATGGCACCAAGTGCCACGTCCAATACACAACATCTATCCAAGTGCACTGAGAGGAAAGACAGCAGCTGAGTGAACTAGGGGAAAAAAAGATCCAGCTACAGGAGATATGAATTCAGTAAATGTCAGAGTACAATGGCAGCATTCCTAGAGCAAAACATCAGGAAGTAAATGCTACACCCTTGTCCTCCCCAAATTATTTTGCTCAGTCATATCTAAATGTGAGTTCTTAAAAACAAAATCAATATATCTACATATATGTGTCTAGGAAAGTATAAAAATAATACTTAGAACCATAGAATGGTCTAGGTTGGAAGGGACCTCCAAAGGCCCTGGGGCATCCTCAAGTAGATCAGGTTGCCCAGAGCCCTGTTGAGCCTCACCTTGAATGCCTCCAAGGATGGGGCCTCAACTACCTCTGTGGGAAACCTGTTCCAGTTTTCCACTGCCCTCATTGTAAAGAACTTCAAAATAGTTTTTCTATATTAAAGTAATTTCTCCCTTTTTATCTATGCCTTTAAGAGAAGTAAATACTTCATTTCTTGCACAGTACTCCTATTTTGTCCTACAAATCAAGTTGCATTAACCAAGTTCCCCCTCTGCACCACAGCTGACAGTAATAGTCCTCCTGTGTTGAGTTAATCTCCTGACACCTTAAAAAATAGTAAGGTGAGATCACTGTCTACTCATCCAGTACACTTTAAGGAATAGTATCACAGTATCACAGTATCGCCAAGGTTGGAAGAGACCTCAAGGATCATCGAGTCCAACCTGTCACCACAGACCCGTGACTAGATCATGGCACCAAGTGCCACGTCAGAAGGCCAACAGTATCTACAGTATCACAGGCTCTGGTCAATGCCAGATTTACTGCAAGGATCACATATTAAAAGGCCACTTAAAATATTTTATTCATTTTGCATCTCATAGTTCATTGCAACTCTTAAGCACACACAGGAGGACCCAGAAAAGTCACAAACAGCAGGATGCTCAGCTGCACAGGTTGTCTGTAGAACTTTGGGTTGATTGATAATAATAATAGTAATAAACAACCAGGTTGGAAGAGACCTTCAAGATCATCATGTCCAACCCATCAACCAAGCCAACCCACTCAAACAACTAAACCATGGCACCAAGCACCCCATCAAGTCTCCTCCTGAACACCTCCAATGATGGTGACTCCACCACCTCCCCAGGCAGCTCATTCCAATGGGCAATCACTCTCTCTGTATAGAACTTTTTCCTAACATCCAACCTAAACTTCCCCTGGTGCAGCCTGAAACTGTGTCCTCTTGTTCTGGTACTGGCTGCCTGGGAGAAGAGACCAACATCCACCTGCGTACAACTTCCCTTCTGGTAGTTGTAGAGAGCAATAAGGTCACCCCTGAGTCTCCTCCTCTCCAGGCTAAGCAACCCCAGCTCCCTCAGCCTTTCCTCATAGGATTGTAGCCCTTGCTTGTGCAGTTATCTTCAAAACCACACAGCTGAAGAACATTTCCGTTCTTGGAAGAAATGCTGTTTCTAAGACTCACTCACCTTGAAATGAATAAGTAAATTGAGTTCCACTCTGAAAGAGCTTTCTGGAGGACAGCTCTGAGAGCTGCAGTGCATTGCACCTATCAAGCGTTCCACAGAATTGCTGTAATTGTTGCTTAGTCAAGTCACTGATGTAGCTGCAACAGAGTCACAGAGGTCTGACTTTGACTTGTTTCTTCACTGGGACCTTAACATTTAATACAATACAACTCCTACACTTATAACTATCATAATGGATTTGATTCAAATTTGTTTGCACACTCCAATTCTATTTACAGGACTTTCTGACTGACAGCTCACACTAACACCAGCAGCAGCACAGACACAGTGGCTCAGGTCTGTGCAGCATTACAAACACCAGTCAAGCACTAACAAGACAACACTCTGCAACCTTGTCCCCTTTTATTTGCATCTCTTTGAATATAGGAAACAAAACACATGCCAAAAGACATTTCTGGAATAAAGACCTTAACACATCCTAAAATATCCTCAGCAATCCATGGTCCATAGGCACTGAGGAGCACAAACAGCAGCCTCACAGAGAGCCCAGCCTCAAATGCTTTGCCATTGCATTCCCTTGGGTCACAAAGATGATCCAAGGGCTGGAACACCTCTGCTATGAGGATGGGCTGAGGAAGATGGAGTTGTTCAGCCTAGAGAAGAGAAAACTCAGGGAGGACCTAATGGTTTGAAGCTGAGGAAGACTAGGTTTAGCCTGGATCTTAGGAAGAAGTTCTTCAGTACCATGGTGGTGGGACCCCGGAATAGGCTGCCCAGGGAGGTTGTAGATGCCTCTTCCCCAGGGGTGTTCAAGGCCAGGTTGGATGAGGCCTTGAGCAGCTGAGTCTAGTTGAGATGGCTCCCTGGCCATGGCAGGGAGGTTGGAGTAGGTGATCTCTACGATCCCTTCCAACCTAAGCCATTCTGAGATTCTATGTTAATCGTAGAATTAGTAGTAGTTTGTCCTCTTAGTACTGGAGTGCAGGGAAAATATCAGAGCGGTTCCCTCCTTCTTTGCCACTGATGTTCCATATATTAAATCTTTTAATATGTTTTGTTTGTTCTTTCTTGATTTTTTTTCAGACTTGGATGATGGTAGAAATGAAACTGCTTTAGACAGAGTGGCAATAGAGTGAAAACTTATGGTGGCTTATTTGAAAGTAAGGAGCTGTCTTCCTGTGCTGCAATGCAACACCTAACCTGTCCTTGTAGTGAAAATGTTATTTGCAGGGGAAAAAAATAAAAAGCTTTCAACTTCAGCAACTCCTATTGCAATAAAATCTTGGAAGATCTTGTAATACTCAACAAAAGACTTCAGTGAAAGCAAAGATTAAATAAGTGGGGGGGGGAGAAAACAGAAGTCTGGCCTCAATTATTTTAATGTTTCTACCTACAGAAGCAAGAAATCTTGTGGGAGGATAGAAAGCAGCAGGTGATTTAAAGGGTGCACTATCTCCTGTTTTGACCAAGAAAAGCTTTTTATTTTATTAGTTTCCCTATTGAGCAATTTTTAGTGGTGGAAGGAAAGGAACAAATGAATCAATGTAATAATTCTGAAAGAAAAGTGAAGTTTAATAACAGGGAGATGTAACTTATGATCAGGTGTAAGAAAAGCCTTTAAGATGATAGTTCTGTGTCAGCCTTTGACAACATGTGGCTGGAAGATTATGTATTGCATTTTGCATCCTTTTCTGTTAGATGAAAGTGGCTTTATTTTTCTTTTCCTTATCTTCTGTAACTGTGATAAAGAAGTAACACTACACCTGGGGAAACATCAGCTGCTTCAGTGCTTTTACTTGCCATAACCAAAAAGAGAAACGCAGACTCATACAAGCTAAAAGAAGCAACCATTTAAACAGATATGATATGGGACTTAATAGATTGAAATATCTTACTATGCTACTGCTACCCACAAATCAGTAGAAAAGTTTAAGTGCTACTTTTATAGGTCACCCACCAAGAATCAACCACCTTGACTCCACTTATTCCCTTGCTCTTTGGGTCACTTAATATGTAGACTATAACTTGGACTCCTGGTCAGGGCAACAGGGCAGGGACAAACAGAAAATAGTAGGAGTCCATGCTGTGACTCTGTCTTAAAGCTAACAGTTCAAAATGCACAAAAATTCAGATGCTCATTATGTGATGCATTATGAATCCTCCCCAGCAACTGTTGCTGTGACAAACATATTAAATAAGCTGCACTGCTTGATGTTTTTTAGTTGAATTCAGTAAATACTTCAGATCTCACAAAGTCATTATGAAATACTACAAAAGCAAATACAGATTCAAATACAACACTGATAAATCTTAAAATAAAGGATGATTGGGGAAAAAAAAGTCTCTAAAGTGTTACCTTAACTTAGCAAGTACAAATAGATGTAAGCAAAAGTAATGTGGTTCATCTACTTACAGAAAAGACTCATCAGATGGTAAAGCAAGCAACATCTCAATGAAAGGTGAGTTGGGGAACAAGTCCTGGTCAGCTGAAAGATGAAACCTTCTCAGACTGTAAACACTAAATGGTCAAGACTTCTGGTTTACATGCTTTATGATGAATTATGAAAGGTAGTGGATTGAATAGTTTGCACTTGATGATCTCTGAGGTCTTATACAACCTGGGCAATGAGGCTGGTGAGAGGCTTCAAACACAAGGAGAGGCTAAGGGAGTTGGGCTTGTTTAGACTAGAGAAGAGGAGGCCCAGAGGAGACCTTATTGCTGTCTACAACTACCTGAAAGGAGGTTGTAGATAGGTGGAGGTTGGTCTCTTCTCCCAGGCAACCAGCCCTAGAACAAGAGGACACAGTCTCAAACTGTGCCAGGAGAAGCTTAGGCTTGAGGTGAGGAGAAAGTTCTTCACAGAGAGAGTTGTTAGCCATTGGAATGGGCTGCCCAGGAAGGTGGTGAAGTCACCATCCCTGGAGGTGTTCAAGAGGGGATTGGACGTGGCACTTGAAGCCACGGTTTAGTAGTCATGAGGTCTTGGGTGACAGGTTGGACCAGATGGTCTTTGAGGTCTTTTCCAGTCTTATTGATTCTATGATTGGCAATTGCAATCCTGTTTTGAAATTTTTCATGCAGAAAAAGAATAATGACTACCCTTTACACAATGTAGAATAACGAGACATAAGCATCTGTCACTATTACAACCCAAAGCTGATGACTAGTATGAACCAGAGTGGGAGAACCAGCAGTTTCATTCTTTTTTTTTGGTCTCATGGTTGTGTGCTTAATGGTATGAAGTCATTAACAAAGTGTACCTTCCTGCCTACCATACATGAGGACAGAAAGGTTTACTGGTGTGCTTAAAAGCTGTTTAAATTGAACTTTAACAGCCAATGAAAGGCAGTAGTCCCTTGCTCCGTTCTCCTTGGTGTGCTTGGAATTTATACCATTTAATTTCATGCATTTGGTGGGGGGGAGGGGAATATGTAATTAATAGTCTGTAGATGGTGTGCATTTTGGAGCTTTTAATATGCCTAAAGAAGCAGCTTTGGGTATTCTTGTGAATAATCACGAATCACTCAGCTCTGCTGAACAACATGCCAGTATTGCCAGTCCAAAGAATTCACTCATCTTAAGCTGGAAACTTCAGAACCATGAGACTTCAATTAAAAATTGCATGTTTTACTCTCTGCCTTCTGATTCTTATTTTCATTTCAAGGCACAGCCAATGCCTACTTGTAAGTTTCTTCACTATCCTAAGAGCTTAAAAGAAGCTGAAATTCTCATAGAATTGCCAAGAACTGGAAACTGAGACCTTAAGCACAACATTAAATACTGTAGCAAAGACAGAGGTTGTGAAGCCTGAGCAATTTGTTTTCCAAAAGAGGCTTCTGTATAAACTTTTGGAAGTTCTGGATGATTGAAATTTACAGCTGACACAGAGGCCTCAAAGCTGCTCCCAGGCTTATCATTCTTGCTGCATTCCTTTGAGAATCCAACTGGGAATTCATATGATGATTTCAATGGAGCTGATAAACACACAAAGGCTATCTTCACTAAAACCTCTGTTCAGAGCTAACCAGAATCTTGGAAGTGCCTATTTTTACCCATAAAGTGGGATCTAAATACATCTGCACCTTGACTTTGCTTGTCTTAAAATATCTGAGCTTCCTTTGATAATATTGAGTTCTAGCACTTCAGAAATATATTTCTCAGTCCTTCTGGGTTCCTGCTTTGGTGGCAAGTTTTCTCCTTTGATCTCACTGTAAGAGTTTTTCCTGGTGTGATCTTTGCTCCCACCTTCTTCTGGCCTACATCCAAGAATGAGAGCATTTTTATTTCTCCCATTAGGTTTTAGCTTTTGTGTTGTTTGCTGTATTGGAACTGGCAACATGGTGCTATTTAAGCACAGCTCCATCTGTTAGAGCCAAGTCCTGCATGTAGGGTGGCATGTTAGATTTCATGTTATCATTTGTTGTGCAGTCTGGGCTTTAAAAAGGTTTAAAACAAACAAACAAACAAAAAGTTCAGTATAAAACAGTTACTTTTATAACTTCCTTTGAAAGCCCTTCTACTGTTTTTGCAGGACATGCTTGTGTCTTTGTGAATACAGCCCCTTCTACGCTGCCAGAGAGAAAACAGAAGGGTTCTGTGCAGTCTGGCCTTGCTGCTTGCGTTTCCCTCTTTTCCTCTCGTATCACCTTTATGTCTTAAGCATGCATGTGAATTTGTATGCCAGCACTACAGCTGATGGAAAACATCATAGGCCTAAAATAAACCTGACATTTGGAGACTGAGAATTCAGATTTGAAAACCAATGTGTCTGTCTTTTCACCACCCAGCTCCAGAGCTGTTGTCCAGTAGGAGGTTATATCTGACACTGCAAGAAGAGATATGGTTGACTTTTATCCCAGCATGATAACATTTGAGTTTTACAGTCAGTGCTCCCCAGGCAAAAGGGATCTGGATGAGAAGAAAGCCCTAATAAAAGGCATTGCTGGAACCTTTCTGTGTGTATATCAACTAGATCTGATGAACACAATCATTTCTTCCCCGTCTCCCACACTGGCATTGCTGCTTCTGTTTCTTTTTCTTCTCTAAAAGACATAACCTCTAAAAAACTTTACAATTTAATACTGATTGTAGTCCAGAGAAATTTATGACAGAATGTATGGAAACTTTTGCAACCCATTCAGTGTTTGTCTTTTCACAATGAATACTTCATCAATGTGGTATTTTGTCAGCCCTCCAAAACTGGCTATTCAGGTGTAGGGGTTTTGCTGAGTTTCTTTTTTCTCCTTTAGGTAGTTCTCAGCCTGTTTTTAACAAACGTGTCCAGAGAAGGGCCACGAGGATGATCAGAGGGCTGGAGCACCTCTCCTCTGAGGACAGACTGAAGGAGTTGGGACTGTTCAGTCTGGAGAAGAGAAGGCTCTGAGGTGACCTAATTGTGGCCTTCCAGTATCTGAAGGGGGCCTACAGGAAGGCTAGGGAAGGACTTCTCAGGATCTCAGGTAGTGATAGGACTAGGGGGAGTGGAATGAAGCTGGAGGTGGGGAGATTCAGGCTGGATGTGAGGAGGAGGTTCTTCACCATGAGAGTGGTGAAACCCTGGAATGTGTTGTCCAGGGAGGTGGTCGAGGCCCCGTCCCTGGGGGTGTTTAAGACCAGGCTGGATGAGGCTCTGGGCAGCCTGATCTAGTGTGGGGTGTCCCTGCCTATGGCAGGGGGGTTGGAACTAGATGATCCTTGTGGTCCCTTCCAACCCTGAATGAAACTATGAAACTATGAAAATGGCAGCATTAATGTTTCTAGCCCGGCAATTTTCTTGCAATATATACTGCCTGTACAGCTTCACCAAAGGCAATGGAGTCCCAGGGCAGAAAGCACAGTCAGCATATCTCATGCCCTTCTTCTCAGAGAGACACCACAGTGGAAAACAACCAAGTGATGCACAGACCATCCACGTTGCAATAGTGAGGGATCCAGCCATGAAAGCACCTCTCAAGAGACAGTCACATGTTGCCTCTCAATATTAGGATGGGCTCGAGTGCTGCAGGATGGGCTGTTACAGAGGATCTGATACCACAAGAGTAATTTGCATTGAAAGGGGTGATGGGTACCACTCAGTCTCTCAGTGGCCATGCAGTGATGCAGGACAGCTTTCCTGCCACAAGGACTCCGCAGACTCTCTCCAGAGGGGCCATGAAAGGAAGCTGTAAATCTGAACATATGGAAGTGAGTTGCAGCCCGAAGATTGGGAGGGCTGAGCTGCGGCCTTTCTGCAACTCTTAGAGGTAACCACACCACCAGCTACCCTGGGCACCAGCTTCAGCCATGCAAGCCCAGCATGGCCTTCCACTTTTAACAGCAAATAGCTGGGGAAAGGCCACATCTTAATCAGAGTTCCTCTGCTGAGCAAAAGTGAATGATAAATTGGAGGGCATCAACATCAGCACAGCTGATCCAGTGCCAGTCTGCTACCATGAGATCTCTGCATTTAGTGTAAATCAACTACTGTGTTGGGGGAAGGAATCAGTTAAGCCCTCTGCTATTATCTCAGTTGTCATTGTAAGCACTTTTCCAGGTTGTGCTGATGGAAGCAGCTCTTCCAATTCATCCATATATTTTTTTTCTTCAGGAAGATATGAACAGATTATCTGCTCTCAGTGGAATGTAAACCAGCAAAGTAGATGCAGTGATCAGAACAGAGGACACACACACACAGACTCTCCTAAATGGCTATATTAGTCTGGTGGTTTGGAGAGCACTGGTGTGCTGGACATTGTGCAAATAGCACAAAGAGATTATGTTCACAATATAAAAATAGCAGGTAAATTATTTGATACCTCCTACTTTCACAGGTGACTAGTGATCCTACTTAAACCTCTGCATTGGAGTAATCTAAACCCGAACTATTGTGCTAGAGTTATACTGTTACTGGCCTTGCCCAGGAAGGCTGTTGAGATTCCTGGGACTGTGTGTTTTATTCCAGTTAAGATGGCATCTTCCTTCTTCATTAGTTAGTGGCTGTCCTGCACATGTGGACAGAATTCTGGACAGCTGGAGAGCCTTCACCCTGTAGCAAGTAGCTACCAGAATCGTATTTGGCACAGGTTGTAATGGAGCAAACTTTGAATTATGTACAGCTTGTGCAACAAGCACTCAGGCTGATATCATAACACTGGAATTAGAGAGATCTTTTCTTTTGTTTGTCTTTCTTGTATTTACAGCTGCAAACATCAAAGGCTGACTCAGTCACAGACCAACAGGCACATATAAGTACCAGGATATGCTAGAATAGCTGCTGCCTGATCAGGAGAAACATCCTTCAAGAACCTTTGTCATCAACAGTACTGTAATTTATATTGATAGCAATGCAGGGAAGCAAAACCAACTGTTGTTCAGGTACTAGCAGTCCTCAGCTGGACAGCTTGTCTTTCTTCAGGTGTTGATCCCTCCAGTTTAGGGAAGGATGGAGAAATGGAAGATGAGAGCTGGAAAGCAGCTGAGTAGAAGCACATCCTGCATTGGCAGATTATAGCCTACAGTAATACATACTTAACATATTTAGCAATTAATTTAGTAGCCAATGAACAAATGCATGTCACAATGGCTTGGACAATTCCTGCCAGCTTTAAGATGCACCATTTCTTTGATGGATCAAACTGTTCCTACTGGCCACCATGTTTCTAATACAAGCCAGCTTGCCATTGGCTTTCTTGGCCACCTGGGCATGCTGCTGACTCATGTTCAGTTGACTACCAACTAATACCCCCAGGTGTCTTTACACACATAATAAATCACTGCCTAAAAGGGAAAGACCAATGAAGAAAGAAAGCAGAAAGAAATAATTATGTCTTGACAGGAGGGAAATAAAGGAGTAGAGTGAACTACCCAGTATAAATATTCTGGGCAACCACCTTAGCACCTTACTCAAGAGGCTAGTTAAGCTTTTTTAAAATGCATTCCTCTTAGTTTCCATCCTATATAATAAACACTAGACAGCTGCTTCATTCTCATTAGTGTGAATCTTTAATTTGTCTTCTGTCATCTGCTTTAAAAAGCAGAGTATGATTTTTGCTGTGATAAAGTTCTGGAATGATAATATATAAATCTGTTTGTGATTTGTAAATGTCAGTACACACAGTACTCAGGCATTTGATTATTGACTGCCTCAAGCATATAAACTAGCATATTAAAACCTTAGCATTCTTGTCAGAATTGATTCATCTTAATGCTCCTGAAAACATCTCTCCCATGCAGAAGTAACTTCTCCCAAGGTTTCTTTAACTATCCCCTCAGTTCAGCTATTCCACCTTTCCTTGTGAATGGCAGAATGTGTTCCAAAAAGACCCTGCTGCCAACAAGCTCACAGGGTCACACGCTCAAAGTATTTAACTTCTTTAATTTTGAGGCATACATATGAAACAAGACATCCAGAAGCCTTCAAAGAAATCCCAGTTACAGGCATATATCAGCACTGCATGCAACTCCCACATCTATGAATATAAATAGGTATTTGGGCTAAAGCTGTGAAATCAAAAGAAAATTCCCTCCCACCCACCTGACAAAACTTCAGATATTCACAAAAACAGAGCAAGCAAATATCATCTAGTTTCTGTTGGCAAGTGAACTTCTCTCTCCTTAGTTACCCATCTCTTGCTCCTCTTGTTTGACAGAGCGTACTCTCATCCTTCTTACTCAGATTCTTCACAGTGGAATTCACCTTTGCCTTCTTACTGCTATCACTGAATGGCAAATCTCTCTTTAGTTCAGCACAGACAAGAAATAAACATCATCTTCTGCTCCACAAGCTTGTCATTTAAGTAACCTTCATGTACCTTGGTTTACTTTCTGTACATTCAAAAATTGCCACTTCAAGCACCCTACACTGCCACAAAGAGAGGCAGAGCAGTACAGGCTTCAGTGCCTCCACTTCAGAGGTACAAACACAGACAGCTAAAGCACCTTCCTTGCTAAGACCTGCTCTACTCCATGTGTTCCAGTCTGTTCTCTCCTTACAGTCCATAAAGATACACATTCTAAATTTACATAGTGCAATATAAACCTATTTAAAGTGTAAAACACAGGTATGTAGTATCCTTGTGAACAGAAGACTTGATTTGTTCCTGTCTGTTCAGAACTCTTTTATGCATATTAAATTTATTCTTCCTGCAGCTAATTCAGGAGAAAGATTAAGCACTAACAAAGTACCTGAAGGGGGCTACAAGAAAGCTGGAGATGGACTGCTTACAAAGGACTGTAGTGATAAGATGAGGAGGCAATGGTTTTAAATTAGAGAAGAGTAGATTTAGGTTGGGTGTTAGAAGGAAGTTCTTTACTATGAGGGTAGAGTAGAACACTGCCCAGGGAGGTAGTTGAAGTCCCATCCTTGAAGATATTCAAGATCAGGCTCAACAGAGCTCTGGGCTCAGGGAAGATGACCCTGCTCACTATAAGGGGCTTAGACTAGATGACCTTTGCAGGTCCCTTCCAACCCAAACCCATTCTATGATCCTGTGAAGGTGAAAACACGTTGTAGTATGTCCGCTAAAACAACCACTCTTGGATGAATGCAAAAGAATTATTCAATAGACTATTAAAGAGCTGGAAAAAACCTCCTGCCAAGAAGTTACTCCCTGTTTTATTTTGTTGTTTCAGTGCTTTCTTCTTCCTGATTTTTAATTTTGAGTGACAGCAAGGCAATCTCTTTTTCCATCTAATTTTTAACTGACAGCATGACACATGTCTCTAGAATCCTGCCCACTGAACATGCTCTGGATTTTATTTTCAGGGTTTGGGTTTTTTTTCCCCCCACATAAGGGCAAGAGATAGCTAATGATATAACATCGTTTTAACCAGTTGTCTAAAGTTCTCCAATTTGTAGAAGCCTCACTGGATCCCAGAAGACAATAACAACAGTCCCTCATATTCACTTTCAATTAAATGGAAAAGCCATGGGAATCCTACTCTTCTGCCATGGGAGTGTGGAAGGCTTCCATGGTCAGTGCAGTATGTAATTAGTGAAAAACATTACTTTGGAGTACATTGTCAGCACCCTGCAGGGGGAATTAGATGTTCACAGCTGCCAGTATGCCTAATTTCTCACATGCTGCATGGAAAGTTTACTCCACTGTGGGTTGAGACTGAACAATGAGCAGGAGTGAATTTGTCTGAGCATATTTTAATTCTGGTTTTCTGATGAAATTAGAAGAAATTGTGATGTGATGCAGTATTAATGGACATAACTGTGAATATGTTCTTACACATTATTATATGATTATACTATTATTATACTTATTACAGAAGTGGATGAATCCTTTGAAAATGAACCACAGTCAGTATCTAAGTCAGCTAAGGATCCCAGAGGTATAGTGATATTTGTCTACCCAGCAATGTGCTGGGCTTTCAACAGGAGTCTGAGGAATTAAACAGCTATTGCAGATGGGTTTGAGAGTCTTGTCACTTTGTGCACCTCGGTTCTGCTTCAGTAAAATGAATATAATGTGACACCCTTTGTCTCCAGGGCCTATGAACCACTGTGGTTTCTCTGTGGCTACAGTGGTATCTTCCTAGGTAGAGAAAACATTTGATAGCTAGCAAAGAGACCTCAATCCATTGATACTTCTGCATGTGCCCACATTGAACTTTTCTAATATCTCTGTAGAATAGAATTAACCAGGTTGGAAAAGACCTTTGAAATCGAGTCCAACCTATCATCCAACACTATCTAATCAAGTAAACCATGGCAACAAGTGCCCCATCCAGTCTCTTCCTAAACACCTCCAGTGATGGTGACTCCACCACCTCCCTGGGCAGCCCATTCCAACAGCCAATCACTCTCCTCTTCTTTGTCTATCATAGCAAAGGGCATGAGTTCAGTTGGGACAAACCAAACCTAAGCAGAAGGATGGGGTGGGAAGACAAGGTGAAAACCAGATATGGCTGTTCTGTAAATTAATACTGAAGAATTGAAAAGTCAGCTAGTAAAACCAGTGAAATTTCATTGTTCCCTCCTGGAAGCAATCAGCACATAGTAAGGCCAAGCTTTGCTTGGACCTTGAAATAAGGATTTATTTTGTTTTCCTCTGAAATTCAGAAAGATTTGTTTTTTTAACAAAGTTCTTAGGTATTTGGCTTGCCTGCAAAGCAAATGAATATGATTGAAAGCAAGGAAATAACATGCTTTTGGACTTAATTACTATTTGTACAATAGCTATTTGTGACACATTTGTCATTATAAAATTAATTGTTCAACCTCACCAGTGGAATTCTACACTTGTGCATCCTGTGATTATAGCAGTTTCAAATTAATGGCTTACTGATGCCTGGTTATTAACAATTTAACAGTTATGTGGTTAACATTTGCAATTAAGTAATACAGTTCATGAAGCTGATTAAGGTAGTAGCACTCTCCACTGTGCATATGCTGTACCTGAGCAACCTGATCTAGTGTGAGGGGTCCATGCCCATGGCAGGGGAGTTGGAACTAGATGATCCTTGAGGTCCCTTCCAATCGTAACAATTCTATGAGTCTATGATCTACAAGCTTGAATAATCACCTGCAACACTTCAGGAGGAGTTAGAATAGAATAAACCAGGTTGGAAGAGACCTTCAAGATCATCGCGTCCAACCTATCATCCAACACCACCCAATCAACTAACCCATGTAACCAAGCACCCTGTCAAGTCTCCTCCTGAACACCTCCAGTGATGGCGATTCCACCACCTCCCCAGGCAGCCCATTCCAATGGGCAATCACTCTCTCTGTGTAAAACTTCCTCCTGACCTCCAGCCTGAAGTTCCCTTGGTGCAGCCTGAGACTGTGTCCTCTTGTTCTGGACTTGTTCAGGAATTAGCCTCTGGACCACTTGCCTTATGTTGGAGATATAAACCACATACTGGACATTTTAGTGAGGAATGTTTAAAATTGCCACAAACTTATCACATGTGGATCCTTAGTTATGACAGCTTAGTGCACATTTAGCACCGAAAAAAAGAAAAAGAGCTACAGACAACAATTTAAAGAAAGGACTCACAGTATGAAGAGCACTGCTTAGCCAAAATTTCAAATCCAAACAGCCTCAAGGGGCTGGATCTATTCAGTTGGTTGTATTTATAGAAAGTCCACAACATCAACTGTTTCATGTGATGTACTCTTTGTTAGTTCACTAAGGGAATAACATAGGCTGTGATGCCAACAGTCAGTCTGGAGAATTAGTTCTTAGAGCTAAGAAGGCCAATGGCATCCTGACCTGTATCAGGAATGGTGTGGCCAGCAGGAGATGGGAAATCATTGTGCACCTGTACTCAGCACTGGTTAGGCCACACCTTGAGTACTGTGTCCAGTTCTGGGCCCCTCAATTCAAGAAGGACATTGAGACACTTGAACGTGTCCAGAGACGGGCAACAAAGCTGGGGAGAGGCTTTGAGTACAAGCCCTATGAGGAGAGGCTGAGAGAGCTGGGATTGTTTAGCCTGGAGAAAAGGAGGTTCAGGGGAGACCTTATTGCTGTCTACAACTACCTGAAGGGAGGTTGTAGCCAGGTGGGGGTTGGTCTCTTCTCCTGGGCAACCAGCCCCAGAACAAGAGGACACAGTCTCAAGCTGTGCCAGGGAAGTTTAGGCTTGAGGTGAGGAGAAAGTTCTTCACAGATCTTTAAGGTCTTTTCCAACCTTGTTGATTCTATGATTCTGTGATTCTGTGTCCTATCAGCTTGAGTGGTGATAGCTTCTTTTCAACTTTTCAAACATCACAGGCACTAAAATTCCCAAGAGTGAATATCTCTTGTTTCAATACTGAGGATTCAGTTTCTAGGACCTCACAAATCCATGATCCCTAATGTATGTACTATCAATTTACATATGTTTTTCCTGCTCTCATACTGTATCAAAGCAGTTTTCTGTCATGTGTATGTCACAAAGCTCCACTGGGCTATGAAAAATCAATTTGATGGTGTCAGTCAGCCATTTCTATGGACAGACAAAACCAGGAAAAGAAATACTAGCTCTGCTTCCCCATACTAGAGAGACTGATGACTAGAGCATGTGCTGCATTGAAAAAAACTGTAGGACATTCAGGGAGGATGTCTAACCAAATAGAGCTCATTAGAGACTAGATGCTTATTTTAGACTTCATCGGTGATCTTTCTGTGCTTACATCAGACTTTACCTACCCCTCCTTTGCACTAGTAGAGCCAGTACACAGGTCCATTCAGATGGAATAACCATTTCAACCTGAATACCAGAAACAGTCCCAGGGATATTGATCTTTGATTTAGCCCTGCCCCCATGTGGTCTCTTCTGTAGTTTTCTTCTATTAAAAGTACCACTAGAAATACTTAATAAATTCACAATATTTCTTGCCACCTATTCTCATTCTCAGTTTTTCCCATTCATTTGTACTATAGTTTCAGCTTGATCTACCTACTACCTCCACTCCTTCCCACTTCTCATTCTGTTTCAAACCTTTCTAACCACGACTGGCAATTTCTGTGTAGCTCCACACATATCTTTGTATGGTTTGTCTATGATGTATGACTGAGCCACTGTACTGTGATAAGACTCAGCTTTGGATAAGCACTATTCTCTGAGATAGCTGCACAATTCAGAAGCAGTATAGCACAATCAAAACACTGGACTGGAATGAGAAGTTGGACAAATTCTTAGGTCTATTCCTGTGGATGAGCTCTGTTCCCAGGAATCCCTCTTCCCCCATGTACAAACAATATAAAGTAGAGAAACAGCAATCCCACTAGTCCAGAAAAGTCTGGATAATATTGGCCTGTAAAAAAGTCTGCCACTTTGTCCATTCTGTTGTCCTGATCTACAGGTTTACACCAAAATCCAAATGGTGTTTGAGTCATAGCATGAATCAGACTGGCACACTGTCTTGCCTCACAGTACTGCCTCTCTGGGCACTCAGAGGTCCTGCCAGATCCACACTCCCCAGCTTCATGTTTCTCTACCACATGAGGCTTCATGTGACATGGAAGAAAGGAAGGTTGGAAAATCAGTTTATACCAGCACAGAACAGGAAGACACGCTTGCCCAAGGGATTTCCAGTTCAGACAACAAAGAAATTTCTATGTAGATGAGAGATAGTGCAACTAAAGACCATTTGACTGTCTTACATTCCAGCATGCAGACACATACACCAATGACACTTGCAGCACTTTATGGCTAAATGAACAATTATTGACACAGATGCTCAAAAAAATTATTCAGATTTGAATCTAGAGGTTAGACCATACAAAGGTTGCTCTTTCACAGACCCTGAATCAGAAATGCCAGGTTACAGGTGAACATCTTCAGAAGACATGAAATATAAAAATGACAAGAGAACACTCAGAAAGAGACTGTTGTTCAGTGAAAAACTGTATATCTTTGATGCACATTGCCAAGTTACAATCAATATCCAAAGCTACTTTCTTCTGCAACTATTACACTAGGTGTTTTCAGGCAATGCTCTTCCTTGGCTGATTACTGCTACACATCTTGAGGGCACAAACACTTCTGATGACTAATGGAAAAGTTTCCAAACCTGGTACAGCATGAGATCACCTGCTGTGTTTCTGCATTCAGAAAGAACAATGTGAAAAGAAGAGAATAAAGCAGGTTGGAAAAGACCTTTGAGATCATTAAGTCCAATATATCACCCAACACCATCTTAGCAACAAAACCATGGCACCAATTGCCTCATCCAGTCTCCTCTTGAACACCTCCAGAGATGGTGACCCCACCACTTCCCTGGGCAGCCCATTCCAATGGCAAATCACTTTCTGTGAAGAATTCCTTCCTAACATCCAGCCTAAACTTCCCCTGGTGCAGCTTGAGACTGTGTCCTCTTGTTCTGGTGCTGGTTGCCTGGGAGAAGAGACCAACCCTCTCCTGGCTACCACCTCCCTTCAGGTAGCTGCAGAGACCAATAAGGTCTCCCCTGAGCCTCCTCTTCTGCAGACTAAGCAACCCCAGCTCCCTCAGCCTCTTCTCATATGACTTGTGCTCCAAACCCCTCCCCCACTTTGTTGCCCTTCTCTGGACACATTCCAGCAACTCAACAGCCTTCCTAAACTGAGGAGCCCAGAACTGGACACAGGACTCAAGGTGTGGTCTAACCAGTGCAGTGTACAGGGGCAGAATGGCTTCCCTGCTCCTGCTGGCCACACTATTCCTGAGAGAGGCCAGGATGACATTGGCCTTCTTGGCCACCTGGGAACACTGCTGGCTCAAGTTCAGCCTAGTATCAACTAGTACCTCCACAACCATTTCTGCCTGGCCGCTCTCCAGCCACTCTGACCCCAGCCTGTAGCACTGCATGGGGTTGCTGTGGCCAATGTGTAGAACCCGGCACTTAGATGTGTAAAAGATAAAAACCTCAAGCATACAGATGGAGCTCTTTGAAAGCTGGGGCTGCACTAACTTCTTAAAATTATCTACTGGTGTGGATACAAGCATGAAAAAACTTCAGATTAAGTGGTTCAATGGTTAATTAAGAGAACTAAGAGAATCTGAGAACATGCCTTTGCAGCTAGAAACAAAGGGCAACATACTAATATGGCATATTTCCAGGCTGGTTCCTACTACACTTTAAAAAATAACTTAGATCATGTATTACTACAACATGTTTTCATTTGTGTTCTTTAGATGGCAGGAAATTAGAGAATGAAAGAAAGTTCGATATTATAAATTGTCCTTTTCACCTGATAGTTCAGGTTAATAACAGCTGATACTAATTTTGTGATTCTTCTTAGTAGTATGGTGTATCATAAATAGTTAGAAACACTTCTTTTTTACTTCAAATTTTCCACCCTCCAGCAGCAAGTGAATTGGCACTATGAATTTTAGGGGGTCTCCTATTTGCAGAACAGATGACAGGATCGATTGAATTTTAACAGAGGAATTCTGCTGATCTACCCTAATTGTGTTATTTTCTTCACAAAAATCAATATGAAAATAATTTCTTTTTCTCAGAACATGAAGAACTTCTTTCCAGACTCCACATTCCTGCCTTCTATCCTTTCTTCTTGACATCAAGCTCTAAAACTAAAAACCTAGAGATGAAAATGCTGCCTGTAAAGCTGGCTGACATCCAACTCTGATCACCAAGCAGAGGTAATTAGTATTTTGCTAGCAACACACCCCTTTTTCCTGATAATTCTGTAGTCACATGCCTGTTGATCTAATTGCTGGAGGGATTCTATCTTTCCTGATTCTACTTTCTATCTTCACATAGAGTTTTCCATCCAGTTCTGGGCCTCTCAATTTAAGAAGGACATGGAGACACTTGAACATGTCCAAAGAAGGGCAATGAGGCTGGTGAGAGGCCTCGAGCACAAGCCCTATCAGGAGAGGCTGAGGGAGCTGGGATTGTTTAGCCTGGAGAAGAGGAGGCTCAGGGGTGGCCTCATTGCTCTCTACAGTTCATACTATCATAGTATCAGTCATGGTTGGAAGGGACCACAAGGATCATCTAGTTCCAACCCCCCTGCCATGGGCAGGGACACCCCACGCTAGATCAGGCTGGCCAGAGCCTCATCCTGAAGGGAGGTTGTAGACAGGAGCGGGTTGGTCTCTTCTCCCAGGCAACCAGCACCAGAACAAGAGGACAGAGTCTCAAGCTGCACCAGGGGAAGTTTAGGCTTGAGGTAAGGAGAAAGTTCTTTGCTGAGAGAGTTGTTAGCCATTGGAATGTGCTGCCCAGGGAGGTGGTGGAATCGCCATCCCTGAAGGTGTTCAAGAGGGGACTGGATATGGCACTTGGTGCCATGGTTTAGGTCATGAGGTCTGTGGTGACAGGTTAGACTTGATGATCTTCAGGTCTTTTCCAACCTTGTTGATTCTACAATTCTATTTTGCTCTCCATTCTCTGCTCCAGCTGCCTCACTCTACTCTAGTGTGCTCTTACAATCAGAAATTCATGGATATGCCTTTCTCCAGGGCCCATTTCTTTAGAAACATGAAAACTTCATGATGGCTTGAAATAAGCAAAGCAGAAAAATTTTCCTATATAGAAGAGTGTATCCCTTTCCCCTTACTGAAATAGGCTATTCAATGCCCCATTATAACCCTAGTACCAGTCAGAAATAGCTATAATTAAGCATTTATAACTTCATATGCTGACTTCTGATGATAAACTACTTAATCATGAGCTAATGGCTCACTTACAGTCAGTTACTCCAGTGCCAGAGTCTGCTGGCTCAAGCTGCCCTATATGCCCTTGTGTTAATTACTTTGACTAACTACAGGAGCAACTTATTCAATTTACTGATTGTGCTGTCCATAAACCAATATTTTCTAATTCTTCTGCATCAATAACTAGAGTACTGCTCCCTTTGGCAGTGATAATTTTCCTTGGTCCCTATTGTTCAAATTGAGTGAAATTTCCTTTTGTGTACAGGGCCAACACAAAGATTCAGTGTTAAAGCCTTGCAAATTTCTTTTGTTAATCAGTGTACACCTTTATCTAATGTCCCTGAACCGTTCTTACAATTTGCAGAGATGCTGTAACAGTTCAGGTTTTATTAAAAATTCCCTTTTCAGTTTCTTTCAAGAAGAGGTGAATGCTGTATTCACCTCCAAGTATCAGTAACTCCTTGATCTGTCGAATAGACTAGACTAGAACAGAACAGACCAGACCAGGCTGGAAGAGACCTTTGAGATCATCAAGTCCAACCCATCATCCAACACCATCTAATCAACTAAGCCATGCCACCAAGCACCCCATCAAGTCTCCTCCTAAATACCTCCAGTGATGGTGACTCCACCACCTCCCCAGGCAGCCCATTCCAATGGGCAATCACTCTTTCTGGGAAGAACTTCTTCCTAACATCCAGCCTAAACCTCCCCTGGCACAGCTTGAGACTGTGTCCTCTTGTTCTGCACTAGTTACCTGGGAGAAGAGACCAGCCCCTGATTGGCTACAACCTCCCTTCAGGTAGTTGTAGACAGCAAGAAGGTCTCCCCTGAGCCTCCTCTTGTCCAGGTTAAGCAACCCCAGCTCCCTCAGCCTCTCCTCACAGGGCTGTGCTCCAAGCCCTCCCCAGCTTTGTTGCCCTTCTCTGGACATGTTCCAGCAAGTCAGCATCTTTCCTAAATTGAGGGGCCCAGAACTGGACACAGTACTCAAGGTGTGGCCTACAAAAGGAAGAGGACTAGTGAGGAAGTCAGACACATCCCCAGCATTATTAATTTTAACGCCAGCATACCTATAGGTTTGCATATATATCCCAGGAAGTAAATTCTTTCCGTCTGCTGCTTCTATACTACATTTTCCATTTTCTCCCATCACTAACTAATTTCTCAAATTCCCACTTGTTTTCTTCAGTTTACCTTAGGCTACTGCATTTTGGTCCTGCAAGACCAGAAATTTAATATATTCTTTTTTTTCTTAGTATGTCTTGAAGCAGACTGAAAATGTCACCCCTCTGCCAGGTGCATTAAACTTTAGTCTCTCAGGTCTGCACTTGGTGACTACCTTTCTCCACTTTTAATTAGAGATAATTACTTATCTCTGTGCTTCACCAGTTACTGCTGGCAGAATCCAGAGAAGGGAGTGATACAGTATTGCTTCTATAACTAGAAGGCAACAAAGACAAGGTTTCACTTTTGTTTGAGAGACAATCTGAAATGGAACAGAATTCTCATTTCTGGTGTCTCTAATGCATTATCTTCCCTAGATGTAGTTCCCTTTAGGTCTTAGGATAGTCACAGTATCACAGTATCGCTTAGGTTGGAAAGGACCTCGAGGATCTTCGAGTCCAACCTATCAACACAGACCCCATGCCTAGACCATGGCACCAAGTGCCACGTCCAATCTCCCCTTGAACGCCTCCAGGGCTGATGACTCAACCACCTCCCTGGGCAACCCGTTCCAATGACGAATTACTCACTCGGTGAAGAACTTCCTCCTCACCTCGAGTCTAAACCTCCCCTGGCACAGCTTGAGACTGTGTCCTCTTGTTCTGGTGCTGGTTACCTGGGAGAAGAAGCCAACCCCTTCCTGGCTACAACCACCTTTCAGATAGTTGTAGAGGGCAATGAGGTCACCCCTGAGCCTCCTCTTCTCCAGGCTAAACAATCCCAGCTCCCTCAGCCTCTCCTCATAGGGCTTGTCATCTTGAGTAAAGAGTCTGTGTGGTAACACACTGTAGACTGCTTAGTACATGAGAATTAAGGAGTCATTAAGCAACATGGCTGTTCTGGAGAGGACACAGCCTAATCAGAATAAGGACCCAAAGCTTTCTAAGGTACAGTAACTTCCCCAGATTGTTTTACAGCATTGCCTAGAATTTCAGCAGAGCTCCAGTCTTCTTTCTAATACCCTTTGCAGTTAAATCCCCCCTCAAGCAGCATGCTACATACTTTGAAAAGGAGATTTCAGATTGTACCTAAGCTGAGAGAATATTTCCATGGCCAAATAAGAGATTTTTAAGAGTAGATTATCTTTATTTGGAATAAGGAATGTAAAGAGAAGGCAGAAAATTTCAGACCTCTCTCTGTGTGATAAAAATCACAATACATTTTGGAAAGTTGTAAGGTTATCTATACTGAAAATATTTATAATGTGTTACAAACACGGGGGCCACTGTAGAAGAATAAAACCAAAGAGCAATTCACTACATTGCAGTTTTGTCACTGAGCTGCTGTTTTAGCAGGCAGTAGGTATGATATCTGCCTCATATCATCATGCAGCCCACAATTTTGTGAGTCTGTGGTGTTCTGGAAGTAAGCCAGGCAATAAAATAAGGAGAGATTTGGACATGAGTCAGAAATAAATTATCCTGAATATTAAAAGAAGAAATTAAAAAGCAGAATTGACCAAGCTAGAATAAAAATCACAAGGTTTTAGAAATTACTGGTGATTTTTCTCATACTGCAAGTAGATAGATTATTGTAGAACCTGGAAACAAATGACCTTATTTCTAGAGATTCTGAGCAGCCGGAGTGGTTTCTACTCAGTTCACAGAATTGTTAGGGTTGGAAGGGACTTCAAGGACCATCCAGTTCCAAGCCCACTGCCATGGGCAGGGACACCTTACACTATATCAGGTTGCTCCGAGCCTGGCCTTAAAAATCTCCAGGGATGGGGCTTCTACCACCTCCCTAGGAAACCTGTTCCAGTGTCTCACCACCCTCATGGGGAAGAACTTCTTCCTTACACCCAATCTGAATCTACCCATTTCTATTTTTTAATGTACTATTTCTTTCCTAGTGAAATAAATAATGTCCAACAATACCATCTGTCATCTCTCACAGTGTTATGACTGCAAGCACTCAAAATCCTATGAAGAAATGGATTTCTGATGGAAAAGGAAAAAAAAATGAAGGTAAACATGAAGGTGCAGTTTTTGCAAATTTAATAAGCTTTTCTTCTGGGAATCTAGGTCAGGACATGCAGCTTTGGAGTAGATCTAACTTGTAAACAAACATTTATAATGCCTCACACAAGGAACCAGAAGCCTTATGAATCCCACTGTGAGTCAGAGAATTCAGGGTCAAAGCAGTGCTCGGCATTTAACACACCTCAAGTCTTCATCACAAAAATGTGATCTTGAAAGTCATGAGCTTTCTGTTCCAAGATGGGGACATTAAACAAAAGCCAAAAAGCTCAGGCCTACCAAAACTTGCATTTGTGACACAAGATCCAATTATTTAGGTGCACTGCTGCCTTTTGGAGAGAGGTGTTCCCCGTAAAATGAGAAGAATCACACACTTCGTTTATCATCTCTTAGAAAGCATAGTGAACAGTTTCCATTTCACAAAATTAAATATGCAGAGTATTAATTGTAAGTCTGTTTCCTCATGACTCTGGATTTTAACTCTGGACCAGACATTAAAAAAAAAGTGGAAAGGAAGATCATAGAATCAACAAGGTTGGAAAATACCTCAAAGATCAAGTCCAGCCTGTCACCCAAGACCTCATGACTATTAGACCATGGCACCAAGTGCCATGTCCAAACCCCTCTTGAACACCTCCAGGGACAGCAACTCCATGACCTCCCTGGGCAGCCCATTCCAATGGCTAACAACTCTCACTGTGAAGAACTTTCTCCTCACTTCAAACTTCCCCTGGTGCAGCTTGAGACTGTGTCCTCTTGTTGTGGCGCTGGATGCCTGGGAGAAGAGACCAGCCTCTGCTTGTCCACAACCTCCCTTCAGGTAGTTGTAGAGAGCAATGAGGTCTCCCCTGAGCCTCCTCTTCTCCAGGCTAAGCAACCCCACCTCCCTCAGCCTCTCCTCATAGGGCTTGTGCTCCAGACCTCTCACCAGCTTTATTGCCCTTCTCTGGACATGTTCCAGCAAGTCAACATCTTTCCTAAATTGAGGGGCCCAGAACTGGACACAAATTTCCTTCCTAAAATTTTCTAAAGCTTGCTCTGCTTTATCTCCTCAACTACTTGATCAAAACTGTTTACTCAAAAAGGACACGTGTTAATGATTCCTAAAACCTTCTCTCTACAAAGGGATCAGCAAAGCTTCCAATGACAAAAAGCAGCTCACCCTTCATTCTCATCACTGTATTTGCATTTCCACTGAGAGTGGTCAGAGAAATGGGGAGTAAACTGCCTACAACAGTGGTAGGGGTAACAGTGTGTGGGGATGGGTATCTGCACATCAGAGAGCTTCAAAAACACAACAACAAAAAAAGAAGCTAATAGATAGCCTAAGTAGAAGAAAATGCCTTTTACATACATTTTGGTGAGAAGTCCTCAGGATGCCTTTCTAAAAGCAGTTTAAAATGTTACCTGTGAACCTCTTTTTTCCTGCTTCTCAGTAGTCAGCATGGATTGGCTGGGCTTTATATAGCACTATGCATGCAAACTAGTTACAGGATTATTAGCACTAGAAAATCACCTGCTGTTAAGCTGCAGACTGTCGATGCAAATTTACCATGCTCATAAATGGAAAGCTTGAGAGGAGTAGAGAATGTCCCTACAGTTACAGCTCAGAATATTAATCAGTTTGAAATATATTTAGAGTGGATGAGCTGGGATTAATAACGTCACAGAGATAATAGATCTTTCTTCTTTAGATAATCGATCCAGGTTTTACTTTATTACTGTTTTATAGCTGAGTGGTGACCATGTGAAACAAATGGGAGGTTCTGAAGTTCCTTAGTGAACAGCTTGGCTCGCACTTCAAGACCTCTCCTCTCAAGCAGTATTAGTGATCCCAGATGAAAGGTGAAAGCCTGAGAAAGGAAAAAATAGTCCAGGGTGGGATTTCTGAAGGCTGTCTCAGGGCATTGGCTCAGACTTAGAAAGCCCCTTTTATCCTCATACCCAAATCAGAGCTGGAGAGCTCTGCACTGACTTATGCAGGATATTTCTTTCACACCACCCCAGCACTGCCAAATTCTTCACTGAATATCAACATGCCTCCAGCAACATACCTCCTGGGAATAGGAAATACAGACATAAAACATTTACTTGCACGCAAAGGGCAATCTGCTAAGCAAGACTTCCTGATATGGACAGGCTGTGCATGAGATCATAAGGCTTGTGCCCTCTCCTCCCTCAACTGGAAAATGAGGTCATGTACTAAGAGAAGGTCTAAAGGTACTAGGGTGGTACAAAACACAATTCAGCACTACAGCTGAACTATGGCATTCTTGTGCCAAAGGGCTGAAATCCAGCTCCATCATTTTTTCCTGTATTTTAGCCCCTTGCTTTTCACACCCTGGCTCTAACATTTATCCCATAGAAAGCCAGTACAACTCCTTAAGCATGAGTGCAATCCATTGGGGCAGAAAGCAGAGTCTATTTCTAGAAGGGAAGTAGAGGAAAATACATTTTGGACTAAGAGGGTAGATTAGCAGCCTCAAGAAACATTCCCCTTTATAGGTCAGAGTCCAAGCTTAAAGACATGCCACTTCTCAGTGTCCATCTAAGGTTAGGCAGCGTGCTTATACTTTATGCTCCCTCTATAATGTGCTTAACTCAGCGTTCTTGGATCTCCTGCAGGCACTAGGGCATGCATACATTTTTATAGCAGCTTTGCCATACCTGAGACTTGAGATCTTTACAGGCAGTTACAGGGAAGCCTCCCACTGTTTTCAATTAAGAAGTCAGGAGCTTAAATACCTCCAAAAATTTGATCCTGTAAATCCTATTTTTGTAACCTCAGCTCTTCAGGTTTCAGTTCCTATGCCAGAAACTATCATTTTTAGTTACAAAAGGCTTACATCCAGACCTTACTGATGGCATATATACAAGGTTTCAATTTCTGAGAAGCAATTTTGAAATATGAGATAAATATGCCACAGCTCCTATCCAGCATGGTTTCCAACTTATTTTACAGCTGACTATCAGCTTAAAATGAGATTTTATACAACTCAGCCTAAAATTGGAAGTTTACCACAGAACTGGTGATAGACTCTTTGCAATATGTTATATGCTAATGCTTTGAAAAGCCCTGATTTGCAATCTATTTTATTTTTTTTTCTTTAAAGGAAACAGAGAAGAATGAAACATGACCACTAATACAGTCTTTTCAGCATGAAAATATCTTAGGCTATTTCCATATATATATATAAAACCTGAGGGTAATTCACCTTTCAGTTGCTAGTAATAAAACTTTGCTATCTTCATAAAAAAAAATTTGCCTCAAGGAACTTGACAAAAGTTGAACTCCTCCATTAATGAGATTTTAACAAGCTGTTGTGGGTTAAGGCTAAATGCTTTTAAGAGCCAGAGAGATGACGATCCTCTAGATAGCCACCGGAAATCATAGGCTATGGTGTTTTATCCCACAAGCCCTGTATCTGCTCTATAAGAGGAATGCAGAGATTATTCATCCCTTCTTTTCTTGACCTTCTTTCTGCCTTCCTCTCCCCCCTCTTGGCACAGTATCTCTTGCAACGTGCGGGAGGTCTGCTGCCTGGGTCAGTTGTGACAGAACTAGCCTGGTCTCAGAGCTGTTCAGCCAAGCTTGGGAGGGTAGGGAGGACAAGCGAGAAGCCTGGAAGGGCATGGAAGCCTGGCTTGTTGGGGGGGTTATGGTTTGCTGAATGGGTTATAAGCTGAAACATGAACCCAGGAGTTTTTGCACATTTGTACACAGTGTGCAGCCAGTTGAATTTCCAGTGCCATGTGGAGTGTTTTTATTTTACTCCTTTTTGGGAAGGGTAAAATACTTTTTTCTGTCCACTCCAAACTAAACTGAGAAACAAGGGGTTTGGAGCACGAGCCCTGTGAGGAGAGGCTGAGGGAGCTGGGGTTGCTTAGCCTGGAGAAGAGGAGGCTCAGGGGAGACCTTATTGCTATCTACAACTACCTGAAGGGAGGTTGTGGACAGGCAGAGGTTGGTCTCTTCTCCCAGGCAACCAGCACCAGAACAAGAGGACACAGTCTCAAGCTGCACCAGGGGAAGTTTAGGCTGGAAGTTAGGAAGAAGTTTTACACAGAAATAGTGATTGGCCATTGGAATGGGCTGCCCGGGGAGGTGGTAGAGTCCCCATCACTGGAGGTGTTTAGGAAGAGACTCGATAGGGTGCTTGGTTGCATGGTTTAGTTGATTAGGTGGTGTTGGATAATAGGTTGGACGCAATGATCTTGAAGATCTCTTCCAACCTGGCTTATTCTATTCTATTCAAAGAGATCAAAAAGGACTTCAGGTTGTAGGTGTTGAAAGTCTCCAGAGAATGAGACTCTATCTGGATGCATTCCTGTGTGACCTGCACTAGATCCTGCTCTGGCAGGAGGTTCATTCCAACCCCTAACATCTTGTGATCTCATCAGAGAATATTTACAGTTGCAAATCAGATTGTGGCCTAAACACAAATGAGGAGCAGTAGACTTCTTCCGAGTGAATAAAAATCCATCTCCGTGACAGACGTTTCAGGTATCTTGATTTAATAACCTCTCTTACAACAAAAGTACAAATAAAACAAAATTTAGCTACTTCTATTTGCTAGGTATTTTAATATATCACTTTCAGGGAAGTTTAGAAATCAGGCAAATGCTATTTCCTTCATTTTACTGAAAGCTACAGCAGAGAGAGCAGCATCATGTTACCCAAGGTCAAGAGCTGGATGTTAGGAAGAAATTCTTCACAGAAGGAGAGATTGGCCATTGGAATGGGCTGCCCAGGGAGGTGGTGGAGTCACCATCCCTGAAAGTGTTTAAAAAGAGACTGGATGAGGTACTTAGTGCCATGGTTTAGTTGATTAGATGGTGTTAGGTGATGGGTTGGACTGGATGATCTCAAAGTTCTTTTCCAACCTCGTTAATTCTATGAAGAGAGTCAGCAACAGAGCTGGAACAGTAGTGCCCAGCTGAGACTAATAGTCACTGGTCCCCTAATCCAGAAGGCAACAAGAAAAGAGACATCATGGCTCCTGGAGAACCTGTTTGCCCCGAGAAGCTCCTTGCACCTCTGAAAACACTCTTGATCAGTAACTGTGGAGACCATGCAATGAGGAATCTGAATCAAACAGAACATTTAAAGTTCTTATCCTGAACCTCTGAGAAAATAATAAACCTCTTTCACTGCATCTCTGTTTTCCCTTTATACTCATCTACAGATGTAACCCCTTCACCATTCTCCACCTCATTTAATGTATATGCATCATTCAAAAAACAATAAAACCCAAGCATGGAAATAACTTTTCATAAACTACATAAAATCAGCCCCTCTTGAAGATGACACTGTGTTTCCAGTGTTTGGTTTCTCCACTCCCATGCACATTACAGACAGCCTAAAATGGCACAGGGACTCTGTTGGGTATGATTTATTGCCTTGATTTATTGAACTGCGCAATGACAGAGCTCCCGCTTGACAAGTTTTCGTTTCTTCATGGGAAGTAATTAGCCTTCATATTGCCAAAGGGCTCTTCAGCTGCCCTGTCAATGCTGTTCCAGCCTAATGAAAATACACTGTCTTATCATAGTAAGACATTTACATTATTCACATACTGCTTTCCAGTGGCCTCTCATTAGCTCCAGCCTGATTGACTTTGCTGGTTTATTTGTGGCAACAGAACAGGAAAAAAAAAAAGTATGATTCTCAAGGAGGAAGGGAATCATTCAGCTGCAGTCTTGTTTTGCTCTGGGTTGAAACAAGGTCTTCTGATACCCTCATGCCAATGATTTTCAGGAGAGCATAAAGAGAGCACACATTTTTGGCTATATATTTACTCTTTAGCCTTCACAACGCTGCACCTTGCCATTAAGCACAGTCCCAAATAACAGGTTGTGTTATAATCCACACCTCATCACAGTCATAATCTCCCTCCTACCTTTTCCTCCTGACAGGTAGTTTACAGCTATCTCATCCTGATACCAAGCTCTTCTCCTGCCAAGCCACCAGTGCTTTAGCCAGCAAATAAAATCTGTAACCACATCCCTGCCTGTTCTGCAACTACCTGGGAAAAGGATAACTGTCAGCAGTTCAATAGCCTTGCTAACTCTTTCAGACTGGGACCAAACTCTTTAAGGTGGCAGCCCAGCTGGGAAGGGAGAGGAGCTGTGAGGGCATACAGTGCAAGGCACAGGGCTGCCACATTTATGCAGAGGAAGAAGGTCTGCTAAGTAATCTCATCAAATCCCACAAACAGTGTTTTGTCCAATGTGTTGCTTCCTTACCCACCAGAGATGTGCAAACTGCAAAGTGCCTCAGCACCTTAGAACACATCATGCACAGACCTGCCCAAACCAACTTTAATACAGTCAGTGTAGCTTTCAAGAGCAATTTTGAGCAGCAGCAAGATCTTTAGCAAGACTGTACAAGACCATCTGGGTCTGCAGGATAGCAATATAGGCAGGCTTGTGTTCAAGCAAAAGCATATGGTGAGAGTGAACAGACAAACTGCCACAAAGCACACACAGACCCTTATAAACTTTCTAGGGTTCAATATTCTTTTTTTTTTTAGCATTCCAATCCACCAACTAGGATTATACTAGAGTACACCAAAGCTTCTCTCTTCTCCAGTTTTTCTCAATTTGCAATAAATTTCTGGGACAAGAAACTGTTCTTCATTGACACAGGACTGGGACTGCCAGAGAAAGGAATTAGTAAGCAAAGCATCATTAGGAAGAAAACTACATAGCTAACAAATTCAGTCTGCCACTGAAAGAAAAAAAAATATAAGACAGAGAGAGATGAATCCTACTAGGAAACAAGCACCCATCAAAGCTTTGCAGAAGCTACCTTGCTTACTGGCCAGTGCAGTGTTAAGTGCCTTTGTATTCAAGAAGAAGCTAATTCATGTCTGGACTGCCGGAGCCTTGCTTGGTTTATGGCTAAAGCTATGTGGATGCAAAAGGGTGAAATAAGGAATAAAGCCCCCACAGCCATGCTGTTCTGTGGCTTTCCCCAGACCTTGCATTCCCCAAGAGGCAGAACAAAGGGAAAGCAAATCTGACTGCCCTCTGCAACTCTTGCTGGATGACATTATGTTTAGCAGTAACATGATTATGAGATTTGAAAGTGTGGGGATAACATATCTTCTTTTTCCTGCAATATATTTGTTTAATTACAGAAATTTTCATTAGAAAATGAAGAAAAATAAGAGGATGAGCATGCTTCTCAGTAGTGGTTGGGTCACAAGAGTTAAGAACAGAAACAAGATACATTAGTAATACATCACTGGATAAGATTAATACAATTTCAAAAAGATCAGCTGATCTCACTTGTGCCTCCTCAAAAGAGCCCCAAATGTACCAAAAGACCCTTTTTATATCAAGAGAAATCAAATTAATAGATATCATATAATTTATTAAAATTACCATCATTAGTATATTAGCCATTGATTCTTGCAATCTGATCCAGTGAGATGAAGAAACAAGTAAAAAAAGGGCATTTTCCTTAGATGTTTCTGCACTATAATTTTCTAATCAGTACTGATTTCTTACCAAATGCAAGATAATCACATAGATCCAGCTGCTCCTATGTGATTCCACAGCCTCCTGCTTTCTGTAGGTCATTTTAACAACACATTTATTGTGGTGGTAGGGCCAAACAGGCCCAACACAAACCCAAAACAAGTCCTGGCATGTCCAGGCATGAACCCACTCTCCCCCTCCCTCCTGCAAGGGCCTGGGGAATGCAGGAAAAAGATGAAGGACCCAGGCATCAGAAGGTCTGGTAAACAAGGGCTATGTCCTCCCTTTGTGGTGAACAGGCACATGCACTGCCCATGCTTCACTTAGTCTTGGCTTCTGTCTTTACCTTATATGGTCACAGCCCATTATATTGGTTGCCAATTAGCCAAATTCATCCTCAGGCAAATGATAAAAGCAAAGCCAAATGGTAAACGAGGTGCCTTGCCTTACCTAAGATCTGAGAAAAGAGGCCATGAGCTTTGCAACTCAGAATCTTTTCTGTGCCTCAGGTCACCCAGAAAGATGCAAGCCCCTTCATGTAAGCTTCACTGAAGCCATAGTCAGCCTCTTCATGTCATAGAAGCCCAGGAGCAGATAGAAGCGTCTTGCCAGGCAGAAAGGACAAAGCCCTGGTGAGCCGAGATCTGGAGAACTGTCCCCTGCAGCAATAAGTCACTTGCAGCTTAAGCACCCACTTCTCAAACCCAGACCTTGCAGCAAAGCTCCAAGAGAAACAGGCTTTTGTCCAAGAGCCTGAAACCCCAGACAGCCTGAAAATCCTGGGAAGCTTTGAGAGCCACCTGCCATCATGCCGGGGCCAGCCTGACCTTTGGGACTGTGAGACAACCCTGCCGGCAACCAGCGCCTGTGGGTGCCCCAAAAGCCATTAGGTACAGGAGCAGCACGGCTCCATGAGAGTGGAACTCCTGTTGCTCTGTGTAACTTGGACTATATTGCAGCCCCAGAGAGAATTCCAGAGAAATACTATTATGAGTAATTGGCTATCTCTAAAAAGCCTCTTTCTTCATAGAAATGGGCTGCCCAGGGAGGTGGTGGAGTCACCATCACTGGAGGTGTTTAGGAAGAGGCTGGATGGGGCACTTGGTGCCATGGTTTAGTTGATGAGATAGTGTTGGATGATAGGTTGGACTCAATCTCAAAGGTCTTTACCAATCTGGTCTGGTCCATTCTATTCTATTCTATTCTACTGCTGCCATTTTGCAAGGTCCCTGTCAAGTCTGCCCCTAGTGGACAACCGGTGTAGGACCACAGCAGATTCTCTTTCCGGGTCTTAACTTTCACAGTTTGCTTTATACTGTTTAAATTGTTCATATTGCCTATACACTGTATATATCCATTGTAAAGATACTACAGCTGTACACCAAACTTATTCATATGTTTTGGACAATTTTCACATTCATAAATGATAATTAATACTTCTATTAATACCATATTTGCCTTAATAAATCACAACCCATGCTACTAATATTTATGTGTCAAGTCTAAAATGTCACTGCTTTGAAGTGCTAACAGCAAGTGGAGAAGTAGCACTGGAACTAAAACAGCAGGGCTCATATAGACATGTCAATTTATTATTTACAAAGCCAGGTTTGGGTTTCTTCTCTTAAAAGGCCTTCACCTGTGATCTTTGGTAAGTCTTTTTAAGATAGATCTGAAGAAAGAATTTTAGTCCCAAAGTCCTGCCTAATTTTCATTGAGTGCTGTCAAGGGTTGAAGGGGAAGACCACAAAAGCCTTCTTCCCCCCCCCCCCCCCCCCCCCCCCAAGTGAAGGGAAGAAAATTGAAAGGAAAAAAAAAACCACACAGCTGGATTAGCAAGGGGATTGTGTGCTGTATTTACAAAGCAGTTTAGGGAACGCAGGGAAATATAGATACAGAATTTACAGTATTTACAATATATACAGAAATATTCAACAAAGTGACACCCTTCTCTCCCCTTTTCCCCAGAGAGGGTTAGAAAGAGAGAAAAAGGAATAGTTGTTAATTAAAATCAGTTAGGCAGTTATGTATTAGAAAAGGCCTTATCTCTTTTTTCCAAGGTCAGTCTGGCTGAAAGCCCAGAAAGCTGCGAGCTGCAGCAAGGAAGAAAAGAAGTGCAGGACTGCCCAGAATACTCTGCTGTACTCCAAGTTCAAAGGTACTTTCTACCAATCTACCAATGAAATTAGTTTAGATCTGTCTTTCGTTTATAAACATTCAGCCACAATGTCCCCTTTCTTAAAGGGACAGCCTCAAACGGTCACAAGCGCGCACAACCAAATACGGTCCTCAGAAGCACCAGTCAGCTGCCACTCCAAAGACTCAACCTTTTAACATTAAAAAGCCTTTTACCAATGATAAACAACCATTTTAAAATGTCATTTCCTGGGAGTGTTCAGGAACAACCTACTTCAGCTCACCTTCCCGTAAACCACTGTCTGAGGGTTTTTTGCACAAAGACATGTAAATAGTATACACAGTCAAGGAAAAAGGCAGTAAAATACAGCTTTCTGTCCTACAAAAGCACCAGCCCCGGGCTGGAGATCAACATCACTTTCTCTCTCAGCACACTGTATCTTTACTTCTGCCATATAACATAAATTTGCATCTGCCACTGATGGTGACTTTCTTCTTCCATCCCAGCTCCCCCAGTAACTTGCACTTTAGGAGACTCTTCAGAGAGCGGAGGTGTGAATTCATAGTTTCTATAACCTGGCTTACATTTCTGAACAGCTAGCTACTGGTTAATCTGAGGGGACCTTCTCCAACTGGATTTTGAAGAACCTGTTTGATTGTTTCAGCATTATTCCAGGTGCAAGGCTCTGATACTCAAGTAGAAGGAACTGTCTCCCCACTGACCTCTGGCATCTTCTGTAGCCCTTCTCCACCTTTTTCTTGGGAAATAACAAAGGCAACAGTGTTTCTGTGTGCTCTCTCTCCCCTTCACCTGCTAAAATCTGCAAGGAAGTGCCTGGCTTTCCCCATGCTTTTGATGGAGACAGTAGATGCCTGGTTTAGTTTAGAACACAAATCCTGGGCAAAGGGATTAGTAGTAATTTTAAAGCCACTGCAAGTCAGTGGCAAAGCTGAGCTAAACTAAGCATAACAGTACTTGCCCAGTTAGGCAAATAGTACTCAGGACAAAACAACTGAATATACATAGGTACGCATGACTAAAATTCACAGAAATAGGTTGAGTACCTTGAACTACTCATTTGACAACAAACTAGACTGCATAGCACAGTTAATACACACATCTGAAACTATCATAGTATCAGTCAGGGTTGGAAGGGACCACAAGGATCATCTAGTTTCAACCCCCCTGCCATGGGCAGGGACACTCCACATCTTACGGATACATTAAAGAAAATGAATCTAAATACAGAACTGTTTTAAGAAGAAAAATGAGAGCATCCATACAGACAAAAACGAGGGGCCAGGAACTGTATTATTTCACTACATGGTTTCCTGCACTATGAGATAATGAATGGTGGAGAAAGAAACTGTTGCTGTGTTATCATTCTTCATACAGACATTCATGCAAAGATATCTACAGCTTTAATGAGTTCAGTAGTCACAACTCAACTTCAGATGGTGAGGAAAACAATGTTAGAAAGACAGAAACATAGGGTCCAGCTTTAGGTCAGCTACAGCTATCTCAACAGCAAGGTGTACATATACTATTGACATACAGAAGGTGAAGAATGTGAATATAGGCAGCTAATTCAAAAGACCTTAGTCTACAAGATTGTGTTGAAGGATGGAATACAAAGTTTCCCACTTACATAATAATAGCAGTGATGAAGAACACAAAAACCTGAAATAATGTAGGAGGACAAGGAAGAATAGAGATGGAAGAATGCAAACATGCTAATTCATGCATCAGGAGAAGTGTGGCCAGTAGGTCAAGGGAGGTGATCCTCCCCCTCTACTCAGACCTGGTGAGACCCCACCTGGAGTACTGCCTCCAGTTCTGGAGCCTCTATTACAAGAGGGATATGGACGTGCTGGAACATGTCCAGAGAAGGGCCACAAGGATGATCAGAGGGCTGGAGCACCTCTCCTGTGAGGACAGACTGAAGGAGTTGGGGCTGTTCAGTCTGCAGAAGAGAAGGCTCCGAGGTGACCAAATTGTGGCCTTCCAGTATCTGAAGGGGGCCTATGGGAAGGCTGGGGAGGGACTTCTCAGGATCTCAGGTAGTGATAGGACTAGGGGGAATGGAATGAAGCTGGAGGTGGGGAGATTCAGGTTGGATGTGAGGAGGAAGTTCTTCACCATGAAAGTGGTGAAACCCTGGAATGGGTTGTCCAGGGAGGTGGTTGGGGTGCTGTCCCTGGAGGTGTTTAAGAGCAGGCTGGATGAGGCTCTGGCCATCCTGATCTAGTGTGGGGTGTCCCTGCCCATGGCAGGGGGGTTGGAACTAGATGATCCTTGTGGTCCCTTCTAACCCTGACTGATACTATGATACTATGCCTGGCCTGTAACAAAAGGAACCCCATCTAAAAAGTTTAACTCCAGGGTTTGAAAAAATAACACCTAAACCACAACCAACTTTAAATAGAAGTTTAAAAAGAAAGAACTGAAAAAAGCACTGACAGTTTTCACCTTCAGATAAAAGCTACTGAGGGAAAAAAGAAAGCACAGAATGTAAAAGGGTATTTTCTTTAAAGGAAAAAAAAAATACTTTACATATTTCAATTCTTGTATTTCCCTTGGGGTTTGCATATTTCGGTCACATAGTTATCCAATTAAAATGAAAACTCTGCATTATCCTTTAGGCGAGGACAGCTGCCAGCTGCTAAGTTTTATAAAGTCTTTAATCTTGTCCATAAATATTTAACAAGAATTGGTTGGTACACAAGCCAAAGTAAAGTAAGAAATCAAAGGCATGAGCTCTGCAGTAACCTCTGTATTGTCTGAATGGAGATGAACTGCTTGAACAAAATTATGATTTTTTTTTTTTCTTCCTCTTTTTATGCTAAAATTATTATTAAAATGGATTCAGGCAAATTTTCTGATGATTTCCCCATCTTCTGCTCATGTGATGAAGCAAAGAACTAAAAAGATCTCAGAACTGACATAAATCTCTTTTGTCCAAATTGAGTTTGCAGCACAGCAAAGTACTAATCTTTGCCATTTTATCCCTCATGCTTTCCATGTTAATTAGTTGTTTTTCAAGCACAGCCTTCAAGAAAGGGTAACCTCTTTTCATGGTATGTCACGCATATAGAGACTGTGGTGAATATCTGTAGGCAGAAACACACTGACAGATGTAACGAGACCACAGGCATAGCCCAACTCATCACATCTTTGCAACATCTGCAGCAGCACACCATTACACAAGGTACATCTAAACCCCAAGGCAGCAGCAATGCTCGTGGCCTTCTCATTTAGACTGACATCAGCATGATCATAGAATCAATATGGTTGGAAAAGACCTCAAAGATCATCAAGTTCAACCTGTCACCCAAGACCTCATGACTACTAAACCATGGGACTAAGCTGGCAGCCTAAGCCATATCCAGAAGCAAGGATGAGTCTTGTGATCTGCTCTGTTTGCACAAACTACATGCACAAGAACACCTGGGAGGTGTTCCTTCAAAAACACATCTGAGAAAATCACAGATGCAACAGCCTCTTGCCAAGCCAGGGAAAAATCTCATGGCAGCTCTTTCTTGGGTGTATGATATTCTAACAGTTGCTGAGCTGAGGGACTCAAAGATTTGTATTTGTCTACAAGTTGGTATCCATAAGGCTACATGCAGCCATAGCCTTATACAACCCCAATTTTGAAGAAAGCAGAGGAATAGTCCTGTTGTCTATAAGGTAAAGGTAATCCATCCCCAAATATCAGGCCTCCAATTTCAATGTCATGTCTGCAAAGGATTGGCAGCAGGAGACACAACCTTGCCCTGCAGTAGAGCATTCATAATAAGCACACAGTAAAGTCACAGCACGTACAAAAGCAGCATTACACCACTATCACCTCTTGGTCGCAAGAGAATAAGCTCACTAACAAGCTCTACATGTAGGCCTTGCATAACCAGTCACCAGGATCTTATCAATGCTTATAAATATCTAAAGGGCCTGGTCTTCAGGATGGTGGCAGTAATAGGGTTGGCAAGAGCAAGAGGCAAGGGGTACCAAATAGAACACAGGAGGTTTCAGCTGAACTTTAGGAAAGAAATTCTTTACTTTGAAGATCACAGAACACTGGAACAGGCTGCCCAGAGAGGTTGTAGAATCTCACATTTTGTGGACATTAAAACCTAGACATACTTAAAATCACTAGTTCACAAAGAAAACTGTAACTTTTCCTCCCAGCTCCATCACTAGTGAGTCAAATAAGCTTGGAAAATTATGGTCAAAAGCAAGGTTACTGCAAGTCTCTCTGAAGTTAATGAAAGCTGCAGAGACTAAGCACCTGGGGAAAGTCATTAATATCCCTTCTGCAAAATTTCATATATTTATGCATAATTCTGAGGCAGTATTGACTTGCCTTTTTCCTCTTCAAGTAATCAAATTAATACCTTCAAATATATCCATTTAAAAAAATGTTTCAAATTCCTCTGAAGACAGACTCCAAGTACAAAGTTAATGGCACATCCAACCCAATCTGTGATTAAGATGCTGTTTGAATTTTAGATCTGGACTTAAGAGGTATTAGTCCTGGGTTCTGTTAGCCCTGATAGATCAGAGCACAGCCCACCACAGGACTGAATAATTGAACATAGGAACTCACTGCTACGGTCAAGCTGAGCAGAACTTGACAAATACATTCATGGAAGACTTCATCCTCATGAGAAAGTTTTATAGCATGGATTCACCTCTGACATGTCTTAATTATATATGAGGAAGGTCAATGCATGGATAAGCTAGAAAGGACAAGTACTATGAGAGCTTCATAAAATCTGCACTTAGCCTAGCATGCCAACACACAGCAAGGAAGAGCTCCTCAGGCTCACAAGCCCTTAGGGCAGGTCCAATCAAAGTTCAGAAAGAGCAAAAAGAAGTGATGAGCATGACAATTCCTCTGATGAACAAAACAGTCCAGGAGAAATCACTGGGAAGCTGAGCATAATTACACTGCAGTGACATGTATCAAAGCCAGGGAAGGCCATGTGAAAACTGGTGATCTGGGTGAGAAGAGAGTTATAGACAATGAGCTCTCCCCTCAGCCTCCTCCCCTCCTGCAGTCACTCTTCATAAGATTTATCCTCCAGATCCTTCTGCAGCATTGTTGCCCTCCTCTGCACTCACTCCAACACCTCGACAGCTCACTTGTATTGAAATGCTCAAAACTGAACACATGAAAGCCTGAAGACATGCCTACTGGCAGAAATGCTATGAGCAGGTGAAAAGACATAGCTGCTACAAACTGAAATATGGCCCATGACTGCTGTGAGACAGGAAGGAAAGGGGGAGCACTTCACATTGTTCAGCAGTGCAAAGTAAGACTGGCAGAAGAGAGAGTAGTATCTTGCTTGAGTTCATCCAGACAGCAATGAAGCTTTGGCAAGAGGCCCAAATAACATCACTCACCCATTTTGGATCTCCCCTGTGGACAGCACACGCTAAGATACAGCACAAGACATATAAACAATTTGAAGTGTAAGACATATGGCAGTTCTGTTTTAACCTGATATCACATTGGAAATGATTGCTATTAAGCCAGTAGAAACTTCTGAAGCCAACTGCCTTTAACTGATACTATTACTTTAACTGATTCCTTCCAGCAAAGAGCCAGCAATAGCCCTTTATTTCCAAGCTTACTCCCTCACAATCGTAATCCAATTCTTGTTAACAGTTTTGACTCATGGACAAAACCTGAACAAACTAATCTCTGATGAAGCACCTCTGTTCACTGCTGGGCAATCTCAAGTACTTCTGAGGGTGAGACATAGCAAGTGTAGAAATTCTTCCATGTTTTAGCCTTGCAACAATGAGAAAAAGAAACATTTTAAATGAGTTTTGAAAGAGTGTTTGCAAACTGCTGACCTAGAAGAAGAGCCTTGCAAATCATTTGCTTAGATTGCTTACAGGACTGGTGAGAAACCTGACATGAAGCAAGCCAGCTGGTGAGTGCATAGTGCACACTGCTTTTCACAAGCCTCAGCGAGAGCTCCATTTAGCTTTGATTCAGTAGCAACAGATGCATTTAGCACCACAGCATCACATGCACCATTTCAACTCTAATTTAAAAGGAAAAACCCAAGAAAACACAAACCCAGGAAAACATAAATAGATCCAGACCATTCATTGTGCTGCCCTACCAGCAGAGCACAGAGGTAGAAACTCAAGCTGCTTTAGCAATCATCTGCTTCTTCCCTAATTTGGGGGGGAACTCTAAAATTGTCACAAAACTTAGATACAGAGTACACAGGCTCATGACATTCCATTAGGAAATGGTTCAGCATAATTCAACTCTCAACACCACACTGCAGATGGTAGATATATATCTCCTCTAATGCTAACTTACTGTAATAGATGATTTGGTTTTGATTCCAAGATTGGATTTCTGATAATGAAATGTGCTATTAAGCTCAGAGACAACTTACAGCTGCAGAGAAACACACACCACAGTTACTGAGAAAGAAAAATATGGAATTATATGGCCCACATTCTTGCACTCCCATACCAAGAGATTACATTTTGGGTTATCTTGACAGGCTGGATTGTAATACTTGATATTTGGAGCAGAGTGCACTTATGTCAAATAATTGTTCTATCATAAGTGAAAGACAGGTTTATCAGCGAGAGACAGGTTTGAAAGCAGCGATCAGACACATAGAAGCATCTCTGTGCAGTCTCCTGCAGCAGCAATGTCACATTAAAGTATCTTAGGTGACCTGGTGCCAAAGGACACAGAAAAGGCCAAGATGCTCAATGACTTCTCCACCTTGGTCTTGCACTGGTAAAGCTTGCCATCAGCAATCCCAGGTCCATAAGAAAGTCTGGAGCAAAGACAACCTACTCTTCATGGAGGAGGATAAGGGCAGGGAACACTTAAACAGATTGGACTCCTCTCAGCAATGACCAGGCAAAAGAGAACAGGCACAAAGTGAAATATTAAAAACTCCATGTAAACAAAGGCAATGAAATGGCAGGATGTCTAGCATTTCATCCAAAAAAAATTGTATGTATTCCACTAGACAAAACACATTTGATGTTGTGTTTGACAGTTACAGTCAGGGAAATGGTTTCAAAGTATACTTTAGACTGCTCTGCATTAGTGTGACTGCTCTGACTATCTACTTATCATTATTTGACAGAAGTACTTGAAAGAAGGGATGCCATTGTTCTTCCCAAAGTTAAGTAGCTATCAAAGAGCCCAACCTCTTTGCTAACGCATAAAGAAATTTTAACTTGTGTTTTCACAATTCAAAGATACCAGCACTTACATATTACAGTATCACTTAGGTTGGAAAGGACCTCGAGGATCATCGAGTCCAACCTATCAACACAGACCCCATGACTAGACCATGGCACCAAGTGCCACGTCCAATCTCCCCTTGAACGCCTCCAGGGTCGATGACTCAACCACCTCCCTGGGCAACCCGTTCCAATGCCGAATGACTCGCTCGGTGAAGAACTTCCTCCTCACCTCGAGTCTAAACCTCCCCTGGTGCAGCTTGAGACTGTGTCCCCTTGTTCTGGTGCTGGTTGCCTGGGAGAAGAGGCCAACCCCTTCCTGGCTACAACCACCCTTCAGGTAGTTGTAGAGGGCAATGAGGTCACCCCTGAGCCTCCTCTTCTCCAGGCTAAACAATCCCAGCTCCCTCAGCCTCTCCTCATAGGGCTTGTGTTCAAGGCCTCTCACCAGCCTTGTTGCCCTTCTCTGGACACGCTCAAGTGTTTCGATGTCCTTCTTAAACTGAGGGGCCCAGAAGTGGACACAGTACTCAAGGTGCGGCCTAACCAGTGCAGAGTACAGGGACACTATGACCTCCCTGCTCCTGCTGGCCACACTATTCCTAATGCAGGCCAGGATGCTATTGGCCCTCCTGGCCACCTGGGCACACTGCAGGCTCATATTGAGGTGGCTGTCGATCAGCACACCCAGGTCCCTCTCTGTTTGGGAGCTCTCCAGCCACTCCGACCCCAGCCTGTAGCTCTGCATGGGATTGCCGTAGCCAAAGTGCAGCATTTGGCACTTGAGTATATTGAGTATAATTACAACTCCTAAGTCCTGAGACTTGTTTCTCGAAGCCAAGCATCACCATTTTTCCCCTCTAATCCAGCTATTTATTTTTTTTATTAAAGAATTATTTCACCCACTGGCACTCACTTGCAGTCAGTTGCTGCTTAATAGCTGTAAGTGCCTCCCTGGTTTTCCTCTTTGCTTTAGTGTAATTTCCACATCAATTCTGCACTGATTAATCTTACTTAAATTTAGTGTACATGTCTCAGCATAAATATTGAATTTCAATATGCCACCTTGCAGTCTGGTACTTCCCTGCCTTGTCTCATCTATAAACTTTGGAGCAAGAGGCATTTCAGCCAAGGAACACAGGCACTATTCCGACAGAAACAATAGGAAATATGGACAATAAATCTCTCCCTGCGTGCTGAAAGAAGGTCTTGGCTTCTCTCTGTATGTGGATCTTCAAATTGAGGTTATTGAACACAGGAAGACTTTGCCTCTTTGAGATGGACATGGTGAGGAGGGAACATAAGCAGGTCAACTTGAATAAATACATGAAGATACAAATCCACATTTCCCCGTGTGAATTCAATCTCATGCCTAGCCTTCTCCACAGATTTACTCCCAGTCAGAAGTAATAAATGCTCCTATGGTCCCAACTTAGTTGACCAATAATGAGTAGCTGGAGTTGCACTTAATGTGGTCTCACTAGCATTCAGTAGTACTATATCATACTGCAGCAGGGAGAAGGCATGGGAAAGGGAAAGGAAATAAAACAAAAGAAGGATTAAGATAAAAATTATTTCTTACATTACACAGCAGGCTTTCATGCTAATGGAGATCACCTCCCAGACTCCATGCTAAGTAAAGGAATTGGCATAGTATCTAGCAAAGACACTAGTATGATTATATTTATTTTGGGTAGTTACATTTTGGCAGGAATTTGGGCAGCCTTATTCCACACAGATAAGTAGATGAATTATTTGTTCTGTAAATATGCTGTCCATTACAGACTCTCTCTCTAAACTCCTGAGACAACATAATTTTTGCATGAACAAAGAACACAGAATATCCAAGTTCTTAACAGCACCCCAGGGCCAAATACATTTTTTTGGTGCTAAAGGCCACAGAGGACAGCAAACACCAGTGCATATCAGTTGACATGTTGACTTGCTGGAACGTGTCCAGAGAAGGGCAACAAAGTTGGGGAGGGGTTTGGAACACAAGCCCCGTGAGGAGAGACTGAGGGAGCTGGGGTTGCTTAGCCCGGAGAAGAGGAGGCTCAGAGGAGACCTTATTGCTGTCTACAACTACCCGAAGGGGGGTTGTAGACAGGTGGGGGGCTGGTCTCTTCTCCCAGGCAACCAGCACCAGAACAAGAGGACATAGTCTCAAACTGCACCAGGGGAGGTTTAGACTCGAGGTGAGGAAGAAGTTCTACACAGAGAGAGTGATTGCCCATTGGAATGTGCTGCCCGGGGAGGTGGTGGAGTCACCATCATTGGAGGTGTTTAGGAGGAGACTTGATAGGTTGCTTGGTGCCATGGTTTAGTTGATTAGATGGTGTTGGATGATAGGTTGGACACAGTGATCTCTAAGGTCTCTTCCAACCAGGTTTATTCTATTCTATTCGCAAAGATCCTCCTGGAATTTGTGACCAACATGTGCCACTCATGCTGAAGCCTGTGATTCTGCAGTATCACTGCTATCAGTATTCATGCTACATGCAGCAAACTGACTTGCTTTTCTGTACTGCAATCACACCATCACATTTCCAGTGATGCTGTACACAAGCCTCCGCTAGAAAGCGCCAATGGTCCTAGTACAGCATTTTTCAAAGGTATTTAACATGCTTGTTATTAATATTCTCTCCAGGTTCTACAAACCTATAATTGCATGTGGCAATGAGGCCACATTTATTGAAGGATTATATACACTTTTTTTAATAGAGTTGTATTTTGTTGGAGGATTATACATATGTATTTCCACTCATAAGGCATTCCTTTTCAACCTGGGCCCAAAAAAAAAAATGGGCAGTTTATGCTTTTTAATGAAGCACTACAATTTTCAAGTAAAAATCCACCTTGCTTAGCATGGAGCTTGGACTGGCTCCATGCACAAATCCCCAGGAGAGATTGTCATCTAGAATAGAATAGAATAGAATAGAATAGAATAGAATAGAATAGAACAGAATAGAATAGAATAGAATAGACCAGACCAGACCAGGTTGGAAGAGACCTTTGAGATCATCATGTCCAACCTATCATTCAACACTATCTAATCAAGTAAACCATGGCACCAAGCACCCCATCAAGTCTCTTCCTAAACACCTCCAGTGATGGTGACTCCCCCACCTCCCTGGTTTTCTGGCATTCTCATTATCCAGAGCTTTCCCAGTCCCATGCTGACCAGATACATTGGCTGCTAGGGAAGAATGCAGTCACAATCCATGGGCCAACCACTCATTTTCACCTCCACAGACTCACACAAAATTTGGTGGGAAAAAGTAATACTTCCATTTCTTAACAATTTATGGCAAGTGCATGCACTGCAGAAGAAAGCAGAAAGAGTGAACTGTAATGAAGACACAAGTATAGATAAAGTTTCAACTTGTAGTTTCACATAGTGTTACTGTGAAAGGAAAAACCTCTTCCATTTATGTCTCCTTTCCCATTAACGTTGCTAGATGTATTGAAAGACTTCACTCTCAGACTTAGCAATATATAATCAGATCTACAGCTGGCTCTAACTGATTCATTATGCCTGTTTTCAGAGACCTGCCTGGAATTTTGTAAAATATAATTTCAGCGGTTTGCAGTAGATCTGTTGAAAGGGTCCATGGCTTTCTGATTCCCATTTGTATTGAAAATCAATAAGTACATGGCATAATGCAAGAAAAAAAAGTTTTGTTATTAAAATGGAAGGTCAGGAGCTCATATAACTGGGTTATATTTCTGGGTTGAGTCAAGGTGCCTGTGGGCTCAAGTATATAACTTCATACTTGCTTTTCTAGCTCTCTTTGTAAAATGAGATACTTAATCTGCAAAAGCCTTAGAAAAGCAAGGTACTATTTAAAAAAGACCTGAAGTCTTCAGGTGGAAGGACAGTCTGGTATGAGCAGACTAACACTAAATATCTCTTATTTTTAATAAAACTCAAACTCACTTGGAACTAAGAGGAACAAAGTCTAGCTCACAGCAATTAGTCAAGGCCAGTTCAATTACCCTCATTCCCCTCACTTTGTAAGTCCCTTCTGTACAATGGTTAAGGCAAGTACCCTGTAGAGAATGGAAGCAGGATGTTAGAATTTAAGACACTGGACACATAGTTAATGTTTCACAGCCAAACATAAACCTGGCATTTTTCAGCTGCAAGATACTTGACTCTGCAACCTAACTACCTTGATGAACTACTTGGCTCCAAATATGAAGTAGACTATTAACCTAGGCAAGCATCACTTTCAAGAGGGAAGTATAAGGAACATAAATTTATATTTAAGTCTTACCTGGTCGCAAGCTTACATACCCATAGTCAATCTGTCCTTTGTTCTATGAATATATCTGCTGAACACACAGTTCCACGACATGGAGGTCTGGCTGCATTTCCTGAAGCTGCTTCTGAATTCAGAGAGCACCACTGAGCTGTGAAAGACTCCAAGGCCCTTGGTCAAACAAGCATTTACCAAGGAGCCAAACTCAGTGTAACAATTCTTTTCCTTCCCCTGGAGCTGCCTTTTCATCACCCCTGACTTTGCTTCTCCTTTAGAAGCAGCCCTTGAACATCCATCCTGCCATTTACATCTTACAGCACACTCCAGCCATTAACACCTGGAAAAGTCCTAGAGACTTCATTTAATGCTCATTTAAACTAAGGCACATCTTTGTGTGAAAGAATAGTCTTGCTATCCAGACAGGCAGAGAAAGATCTGAACCTTACACTGGCTCTTTATTTCTTGTACAACACTATCATCAAGGGGGAAGGCTGCGTAGGTCAGACGAGGTGCCCAGTTTCACCTGTGTAACACCCTGGCTGTCAGTGTATTTGCACAGCTGTGACTTAGCAAACGGTTCTAACTCTGAAGAAGGAGAGGGAAAGAAATGTTTTTCTTTGTGGTACTAGCTGAGCAAACCTTGCAGGCACTCTGCTAACAGAGTGAAAAAAATCATTCACAGCTGTCTCTTGTCACAGTAGTCAGTGAGTATTATTCCCTGAGTGCAGCCTTGTTGAGAAGAAGCTATCCTTGCAGAGATACTTTTTGATCTAAAAATGCATTTTAAGGTGGAAGTATACTTTAAAGTGAGAACACAGACACCAGACAGAGAAGAAAGAAATGCAGAGTGTAGTAGAATGAAACCAGTAATTGCAGGACTATGATGAAATACTTTCTTGTACAGCTTGGATATCCAGCTTCAGAGTGCCTTTCACAAAGCCTTGAGAGCTGACCCAGACCCCAGTGAAATGAGCAGCACATTTGTCTGCACAGAATATTGTTCAATGCACATTGACTTGACTGCAGATATCTACAGATTTCTTGCAGCAGACAGTCTTTTCTACCTACTGACAACCAGCCACCATCATAACCCAGCCTATGGGTGGCTGACTGCTTTCCCATTATTTATGTAAAACTAACTAGGCTGAGATCTGGCTGCTTACACTTATCTGTTTGTCTTTGTGGCAGTTCTGTATGACTGACAACAGACAAACAACAGTGTGGGATCCTTCCTAAGAGTGTTTTTTTGGCCACATTTCTTCATTACAGTGGTGCAACTGGACTCCCCATGGTCCATGAGCAAACTTACATAGAAATTCCCTGCAGGTCTCCAGAACAGGCTGTACCCAGCTTGTCTTTTGCTTTCACACTCATAGATGTTAAAATAAGCATTTCAGCTTCTTATTCTAGAGAGCCACAGCAATCAGACAGATGTCTCTCCTGGGGCAGCTGGAGCAAGTAGTAGAAAGCCTTTTTAACCTATAATGGAATTATATGTGTGCTTCCTTAGGTTAAAAGTAGAAACTGAAGAAACAGATGGAAAAGCATAGCTGTGCTGAGCAGACAGGTTGACCTTCATTTTACACAGTCATATTCCCAGTCCAGTCCAGTCTTATCTCCCTGGAAGAGTGTCAATGCGTTTAAGATAAAAAAGATCACTGGAGATCCAATCTGTAATGGGCAGTTTTGCAGTGCACCAAAAGCAGATACACAAACACAGACACAATGTGTGGAAAAACACTACTGCTTGTTAATTCAGCTTATAGGTATATTAGTAGTTAGCACAGTATTTCTTCTCCTAAACTCAGCGTATTTTACAGTTGTCTCTAGAAACAGAGAGCTAGAGCAGGATCATACTGCGAAACAAGATAAGGTCAGATATTTTCAAAGAAAAGAACAATTAAAGGGAACAACTGTATTTTCTTAATGCTGTTCTGTGTTTCAAAAGAGGCATTTGGAAATACAGCAAGGACATTTGACTATTCAGCACCAGCTGAGGTCAGTAAAATCACACTGATTTTAAGATGAGGAGAGTCACAACATTAGTTATAACTTTACATCAGACCTGCACAAGGAGGTAACTTTAGAGCGATAATGACATTAGATTTGGGATGAGCAGTTATATAGCTGAAGATAATTTCTCCTGTTAAAAGTATATGCATTTACAACTTCTATTTTTATATCTAATAGACAAAGTTACACTCACAAGCTCATTGTGCAGGTATGGAAAGTTCCATTCTAACATGTTTGGGTTAGGGAAAATTTTGCAGATAAAAAGAAATACAGTCCTTTTTCATTTAGAATAAAGCTTTAGAATGAACCAAACCAGGTTGGAAGAGACCTTCAAGATCATTGTGTCCAACCCATCAACCAATCCAACCCACCTAAATGACTAACCCATGGCACCAAGCACCCCATCAAGTCTCCTCCTGAACACCTCCAATGATGGCGACTCCACCACCTCCCTGGGCAGCCCATTCCAATGGGCAATCACTCTCTCTGTATAGAACTTCTTCCTAATATCCAACCTGAACCTCCCCTGGCGCAGCCTGAGGCTGTGTCCTCTTGTTCTGGTACTGGCTGCCTGGGAGAAGAGACCATCATCCGCCTGTCTACAGCCTCCCTTCAGATAGTTGTAGAGAGTGATAAGGTCACCCCTGAGTCTCCTCTTCTCCAGGCTGAGCAACCCCAGCTCCCTCAGTCTTTCCTCATAGGGCTTGTGTTCCAAACCCCTCACCAACTTTGTTGCTCTTCTCTGGACTCGTTCCAGCAAGTCAACATCCTTCCTAAACTGAGGGGCCCAGAACTGGACACAGTACTCGAGGTGCAGCCTAACCAGTGCAGTGTACAGGGGCAGAATGACCTCCCTGCTCCTGCTGGCCACACTGTTCCTGATGCAGGCCAGGATGCCATTGGCCTTCTTGGCTGCCTGGGCACACTGCAGGCTCATGTTCAGCCTGCCATCAACCAGTACCCCCAGGTCCCACTCTGCCTGGCTGCTCTCCAGCCACTCTGACCCCAGCCTGTAGCACTGCATGGGGTTGTTGTGGCCAATGTGCAGAACCCGGCACTTGAATGTGTTAAATCTCATGCCATTGGATTCTGCCCATGTATTACTAGGCAAATTCAAAGACTCAAAGACTGTGGTCTCCTTATATTACTTGTGGGAAAATAGTATACTCTCAAGTGGCACAATAGCCATGGTAAAAAAGAATCATAAAAATAAAATACAGCCTGTCATTCATCAGTGGTGAATAGCCACAAGGTAGATTTAGGCTATCAGCCTACGATTAAACTGTTAGGCAATTGGAGATTGATTTGATTTCCACTGATGTCAACAATTACACTTCTGTTCACATCCATGGTAGAGGTTTGACACTTTGACTAAATACTTTCCCAGTTGTTTGATCACAGAATGATAGAATACCATGCTGGAAGAGACCAGAATCATCTGATCCAACCTGTCCTGGCAAAAGCACAGTCTAGACAAAATGCTCTAAAGAATGCTAATCTTTTACAATAAAATGTCGAGCTGCATAGCTTCCCAGCACCATGGGTATGTCCATATAATCAACATCTGGTCAAAGTTGTGCTCAGTCTAAACTACTACTGTGTCCACAGTGTGGACACAATTTTGTGTGTTGAGACAAGACCATGAGAAAAGCCCTCATGACCCTTGGAAGAAGCCCAAACACATCAATATCCCATACGGATAGGACATATATACTACATTTAACCTGGCTCTTGCCACATATGCTCTTGTTCTTGCATCAGTGCCTCATGGCTGAGGTCAAGAAGTCTTATACTAGGTCTTTCCTGGGACTCTTTTGTAAATATTGCAAGGACTCCTGCACTCCAAGCAAGTGCATGCTCTAGACAACAATTTACACACATGGCATACACACAGATCTGATTCTACCTTGCTCTCAGGTATCTACATGGCAGATTCCCTTAAATTCACAAGAAAAGCAGAACTGATTAAGTGAATAATATACATGCAGATCCATCCCACTTTTTGTGGTTTTTAGGACCTCTTCCATTTTTCTGCAGTAGACTACCTTCTGGAACATAACAAGTATTAGAATTAGAATAAACCTTTATTAGAATAAACCAAACCAGGTTGGAAGAGACCTTCAAGATCATCATGTCCAACCCATCAACCAATCCAACCCGCCCAAACAGCTAACCCATGGCACCAAGCACCCCATCAAGTCTCCTTCTGAAGTAAATGCAATATAATTTCTATGGTGTTTTCAGTCACACATAAGTGTTAGCATTAACATGATCTCGAGTCTGATAACATTGTTTTATAGAACTTGCATCCTGCATCCATAATTCCTTGCCAACCTGACCTTATAACCTTTAAATCTGTTGCCACAAATATTTACACAGATAAACAGTTTATGGGATAATCCAGTTTTGCTCAAAATGCAAAAGCCCACAAAACCAACACAGTTCAACTATCTAAATGTTTGTGTGATGCTGCTTAATTTGGAGCACTGCCTCTACCACACCACTGTACTTAACAGCATTTCTTTTGAATTCCAGGATGCCATACTGTAGAAATGTGCTCTGTATTTGTTTCAGCACAGAAGGGTCCAGACCCTGCCATCATACACCTTCCTTCACTGACCTGAATGAGAGCTGCATCAAGCCTGATAGATATATCTTCCAATGAGGAATGTTAGTGAACAAGCAGTTTTGCTTCTTTGTCCTGTGAAGATTCAATTCTGCAACTCCTTCCAGGTACAGAGAAGAGTGTTGCCTCACTCCCATTGAATGTAGTATGAATTATGCTTCACCCCTTTACAAATCTCTCTCATTCCTCTCTCAGATGGGAACTGTCCAATTTCTACTGGAGGGAGGAGAAAAAAAATGCATTTAAAAGATGGCAAGTGTATGGTGATTGCCTTTTCCCATATCTAGTGAATCCTGTCCCAAAGATGTTCTCCTCAAGTCAGATGAAGCTGAATAATATATTTTAATATCACTGCAGGATAAGTTTGACCTTTAAATATTAATATTTAAATATTAATGAAATAGTAGGATGGAAGCAGACTGACAGCTGTAATACCAGTCAGACAAAATAGCACAGTAAAATTATATGCTGCACTGAAATTCTCATTAGTGACAACGAGATATGCACATATAATCCATGATCTGCAAATGCACTCCAGAAAATCCAGGTAGAATAAATGATCAGAAAATTTTGCTAAGAGTAATTATTCTTATTTCATAACTTGGGGGGCAACTCTTTAAGAGATGAAAACTCAGACACCTGTACCTATGCATGTAAGTGGACTTTTTTCTCTAAGTTGGACTCTTACTCAATTTTTTTCTCTAAAGTATTTTACTCAAGGCTCTATTTCCGTTCCAACAGTAGAGGAAAATCTTAATCTTTATACTGCTCTTCATATTAGCTCTAATAATGTGTTCTTTATTAATCAAAGTGTAACTCTCAAACACACCCTGAGTACTGCTTATGCCACTAAAGTTGTCTGAGAACAGTAGAAAATTAGATGCTGAAATTATAAACACTCTCCCATTAAGTGCAATATACCAAGACAGAGACATGATTTTGAAGTAGGCTCAGTCCTTTGTTCAGCACCTTCAGCACAACATCAAAAGGCAAAATCATAGAAGTCAGACAAAGACCCTGGGAGCTTTCAAATTATTCACACTTAAAACCATGTGTGCAAATCTACAAGACAGGCATTTTTTTCAGGCTAGATGTGAGGAGGAGGTTCTTCACCATGAGAGTGGTGAGACCCTGGAATGGGTTGTCCAGGGAGGTGGTCGAGGCCCCGTCCCTGGGGGTGTTTAAGAGCAGGCTGGATGAGGCTCTGGCCAGCCTGATCTAGTGTGGGGTGTCCCTGCCCATGGCAGGGGGGTTGGAACTAGCTGATCCTTGTGGTCCCTTCCAACCCTGAATGAAACTATGAAACTATGAAACTATAAGAGTGATTTAAACCCGATGAAAACAATACACTAATACTGAAGGAGAGCTTAACAGATCCACAGCTGCTGCTTCACAGGTCTGTCCCTCTGCTAAAGCTGTGCCATTTAATGGAAAGACAGTAAGCTGCTGGAAAATGTGTAATTAAAACAAAACAAAACAAAAAGCTATTTGCAATGACTTTATCTCTTTTGGAGATATTTAATTACCTAGAAGGTGTAAAGTTGTAAGTGGCAAAAATATGTGGAAATGCATGGTGGAGGTGAGGTTTAACTTCCCTGGGAAAAGCAAGCATTTTAGAGCAAAATGAAGCTGGCTAGGGAATTCAATTTGTTGTATCTCCCAGTGTCTCTAAGCATCACCTGCAGGGCCAGACTTACTCAGTGCTTTATCTTTGTCTGTCAGGAAAATGTGACTAACACTAATTCTGTGTCACAGCACGTTACTTTACTTTTGCAGCTAAATTCTTATCCTGAGCAGTCAGACACCAGAGGAAGTCTCATAGCAGCCAACAAGTAGCTGTACAGCAGCAGCCAATGTGAAAGTACTGCAAGACCATGAATGTAAAGTACAACTGAAAACGCTGCTTTCACAGGGCTTTTATAGTCTGAGGAAGCCAAGATCTGTGCATGTCCCAGCTTTGAGCTGCCAGCATAGCAAGTTTGGGTTTTGTTTGGATTTTTTCAATAACACCTGTACCACCCACTCCATCCTCTTCTCACTTGCTCCCTATGATAGGACAAGGAGTAATGGATGTAAGCTGCAGCACAGGAGGTTCCACCTCAACACAAGGGGGAACTTCTTTACTGTAAGGGTCACAGACCACTGGAACAGGCTCCCCAGAGAGGTTGTGGAGTCTCCTTCTCTGGAGACTTTCAAGGCCCATCTGGATGCATTCCTCTGTGACATGAGCTAGATTGTGTGGTCCTGCCCTGGCAGGGGGGGTTGACTTGGTCATTCATTTGGGTCCCTTCCAACCCCTGATATCCTGTGATTCTGTGATCCTGTGATCCTTACAGATCTTCTGACATAGCTCTTCCAGTACTTATGTCTTCAACACCTCATCTGCAGTGTGCATAACTTCATGGCTCAAAACACAGTCCTACAAAGTGTCCTGACAGCTCCTTATTCTCCCTAATGGTTTCTCTTGGCTTCATTGTGCCAGAATCCTATTAACAGGTTTACAAAATTCAGGAAGAACAACTGGAAGAACAACTGAGGGAGATGAGAAATGGCATACACCTTATCTCAGGCACTACATGGCCCAAACCCATGTGGCAGATGGGCCTGGATGGGGCAGCCTCTAAGCACTGGAAACATGACTGACGTCATGCCAAAGACATCTCCACTGTTCTTAGTAAGTATCACACATCAGCAGAGACACTCACTGTCCTGACATGAGATGATCAACCAGGAGCCATTGATTTCAGAATATAACACAAACCTATGTTGGAGGATACACAACGTGCAGCTGGCAGTGACTGAAAGATGGCAAGTGCCTGGATGTGAGACATTGCATTTGGGCATCATCAGAGGGTTGATGCTGACACGTGCTCTTTTAGAAGTGCACACTCAAGGAACTCTAGAGTATAGCAAATATTGTTGAAATCAACTATCACTTTTTCTTTTAATCAAAGTTTAGTTTCATGGCACAGGAAATAGCACCTTAACCGCAGAAATTTTGCTCCACATTTGGTATCTAGAGAGAATACCTTTTTCGAATGCTTACACTTGCTGAGATGTTAAGGCTCAGTCACACAAAGATCTCTTTTTTTTTGTGGCATTTGTTGGCAGTTTGCCATTTAAATTTGTTAGGCATCTCTTGTTTTTCCTGCTTTCATTTGTAAAATGACATTAATTACAGATTAATGCATTTTGCCATTCAAGTTTGAAGTGATTCAGGCTTCATTTAAAGCCTTAAATTGCCCTTTTACACACTATACAGGGAGTACATTTGCTCTCTGCCTGGAGCCTACCTATACTCATTTGCTGACTCTTTGATTATCTTCATCCCTTACGGACATGGATGGGAAAGGATAAAACACACTATTAATCCAAAGGTTGGTATTATATAGGAGCAATGTCATTCTGAGACTGGAACAAAATAAAAATCCTTTCCAGATCACTCAACTTTACTTTAGAAAAACCTTTTTTTTTTTCTTCACTCTGCACCCCCCAAAAGAGGAACAAAGGCACAGGCAGAGAAACTGCTGCAAAGCAACTTGAATACCAGGATTCCCTTGTATTTTGTGTAGAAAGGGCTGAGGGAGGACAGGCACTCTGAGAGAGCAAGAGCTCAACAGGACACAGGAGCAGCTCTAGGTCACACCCTGTCTCTGACAGTAACCAGGAGCTGGGGCAAAGATTGGTTGTTCTCACAGGTAGGCAAGAGTAGTTACTGAACTCTATACAAAAGGGTATGAGGAACACCTCTAGGAAAGTCCAGCATTTCAACTCAAGCAGGTAATACTTAAAGCCTATAACCCCAGATAAACAATCAAAACTGCACATGAGGACCTTGACTTCGTTAAGGGTCCATTCACTCTGTACTCCCAACAGTCACTGAAGAGGAAGAGGCACCACTATGGTGCTCATGTGATATTTGAACTGCTTCTTGAAGTGAGTGCTTTAATACAGGACCTCTCTTTGTGTCCATAGTTAGATGGGATGAATGTGAGCATGGTAGAAGCTCCACATGTACTTTCCAAGTTCCTTAATTGAGTGACATTCCAGATTAATTTAGCTTCTATTATTAATGTTGTTTCATTAAGCTGTCAGAGTATGGGGGAGTGTAGAAATTAGACTGAACACTGTTTCAATCACCAAATGCTTCCTTCCTTTAGTAATACACATCCTTTAATAACACTTTGTTAATTCCCTACAAGAAAATTCTAGTGTCTGGTGTGCTGTTGCATCCATGGTAAATGACCTGTGCTTTACCATTATGTAAGTAAAGATGGAACATTTCTCTTTTCGTGACTCAATGATTTAATAATCATTAATGAGACATTATGACTTTAAACATTTCTGGCAGATAATGCTGCATGGCAACTGAAACTTCATCTACACATCTATAGTAAATTCCATAATAGGTATCTGGGAATTGTAGCTGAGATATTGTGAAGCAGACAAAATATCAAACTTTGGTCAATACAGTCAGTGTCACTTGTATACCAAGCAATTTTACCATACCAATGACTTCTGCACTCTCAGTGTTTCCATACTCCAAACCCACATCCAGGTACTCCTTACCATTCTCACCTGCAGAATCCTGGCACACAAGTTCAAAGATATTTGCCTTTTGCTAGATGTGAACAGCTCATCTTCCTGCATGCCAAGTCAAAAATAGAGTTCTGCTGTGAGAAACAGTCATCTGCAGGATGTCTACAGGCATGAGTGCTCAGGAAAGCAGTGGAAAGATATTGAGTAACCTGCATCAAACTGAACATGGTGAGCTGCAAGATAAAGGTTGTGAACCTTTACACACAAACATGACATGGAGCTCTGTTGTCACTAAATTTAAAACACTTTGAAATGGCTGTAAGGTAATGCAAAGTAAGAATTTGCTGCAGTAGAAGATGTGTTAGTTCAAACAATATATAAGCCTGATGTAGTCATGAATAGCAAGTGCTCTTAGTCTCTATACACTTAGCATTCCCATGCACCTTACTGCAGTTGAAAGGCAGGAATGATAACATTGAACAGCAGCTTTGGGAGTCCAAAAGCCATGATGTTATGGAGATGAAAGATTACTAGTTTGTTAGAATTCTTTCACTTGCTTCTAATAAACAATTGAAGGTAGATCACAATTTTCCTTAGCTTGCTTTGAGCTGTGCTGTGACAATAAGGACAAAGTCAATTTAAGCTACTTTTATGCTCTTCTGCCTCAGAGTTTCTGGTGCTTACTCTACAGAAAAACATATAGAAAGGTAGTAAGTTTTTAGAATAGAATTAACCAGGTTGGAAAAGACCTTTGAGATCATCAAGTCCAACCTATCATCCAACACTATCTAATCAAATAAACCATGGCACCAAGTGCCCCATCCAGTCTCTTCCTAAACACCTGCAGTGATAGTGACTCCACCACCTCCCTGGGCAGCCCATTCCAATGGCCAGTCACTCTTTCTGCGAAGAATTTCTTCCTAGCATCCAGCCTAAACCTCCCCTGGTGCAGCTTGAGACTGTGTCCTCTTGTTCTGTTGGTGGTTGCCTGGGAGAAGAGACCAACCCCCACCTGGCTACAACCTCCCTTCAGTTTTGTTCATGTTTGCAGCCAATGGCTCAAAATAAACTGATTATCTAATACTGTCATTGCAGTAATTAATTTCTCTAGTTAAGAACAACCACATACCTTAGTACAGTGACATCCCACCAGGTTATAAACTGATGTAACACTGCCTTTTGCCAGGTTACAGGAACAGACACCAAAAGCACCACAACCAGTTAAAACCACCTAGAAACCCTGTGGAGCCTCTGAGCTGTCCAAGAATGGTGACAGATACATTAAGGAACAAACTAACAGAGAGACATACTAGGTCATACAGTCTCTACATTACTACATTTTTACCAATTAAACATATATGAATGAATTGTGTTTGGTTCCTATAATGGTCTTCTTTGATTAAGGGACTGGAGTATCTCTTAGGAGGAAAGACTGAGACACCTGGAGCTTTTTAGTCTGAAGAAGAAAAGGCTGAGAGGGGACCTTAACAATGTCTACAAATATCTGAAGGGTGGCTATCAGGAGGATGCAGCCAGTCTCTTTTCAGTGATACCCAGTGATAGAACAAGGGATGCAAACTCTATCACAGGAAATTTCATCTCAACATGAGAAAAATCTTTTTTACTGTGAGGAGCACTGGAACAGACAACCCAGAGAAGCTGTGGAGTCTCCTCTAGAAATCTTCAAAACCTGCCAGGAGGTATTCCTGTGTGACCTGCCCCAAGTGGTCCTGATTTGCAGGGGGATTGTACTTGATGATCTTTGGAAGCCCATTCCAACCCCGAACATTCCATGATTCTGTGAGTGCAAGTACACATTCCGAGGAAGGCTGACTAGTCTTTGAATCCTCCTATGTGTTACTAGAGAACTGTAGTTCCAATACATTGAAACAGCCAGTTATGGAAAGTGCATTAAGGCTAACCTGAAGACTGGGAAGACCACCATTGCCCCTGGATTTATGTGATTGTCCAAGATCCGACACCTGAAATTAAAGGCTCTGGAGGATACCAAGACAAGTCAAGCATGCAACAACTTGTCTGCTGTGAGAGACTAAATCTTGTCTCTCTTGATGTGACTCAACAAAGATAAAATCACCTTTGCTGCTTGCCCAGACAATAGGTGATGTGTAATGGGCAGAGCCACTGGAAGGTGCATAGATAAAGATTGCTCACCAGACTGCAGCTGTCCTGGAAATAATGGGCAGAGGCCACTGCTATCAATACTCTCTGGAATATACATAACTAAGAAACTGTATAAAAGATCTGAGCAACTACTGGGTCGTTAGAACGAAAACACAAGAGAAGGAAAACACGAGAGAAGGAAAACATGGGAGAAGGAAAACACAGGAGAAGGAAAGACCTGGACAATGATGCTGAGAAGAAAAACATGAGCCTGGAAGAAGCAGACCAAGAGGAACCCTCTCTCCATGTCCTACTTCCACCTACTGCAACTCATGTTGCTGAAGAGGCTACTCAAAGGGCAGCACAGCCAAGGACACCAAAGCTGCAGTACCCTTCCTCCACAGATCCAAACTGTCTGGGGGGGTGAGGGGTGTGGTAATAGAATTCCTTTCCTCTTCTCCCTCCCTTTTCTCTCTCCCCCTCTCTATTTTCTCTCCCTCCCCTTCTGATCTATCCACTTTATTCTGTTAATAAATAGCCTCACTATTGTTATTTTGGCCTGGTTTGTGCCTCTAATTTCATAACACAGGAATATTCAAAAGAACTGAGTCTCTTTCCCTCCCTGGTCTGAGACACATGCCAACAAGACAAGAAGTGTGGCTCTTATTTCACTTTATTTTCAATTTCTGCCTACTCTGAGACCCAAGAACAGAAACTGTCATCACCACTACAATTCAACTCTGATCCATTGAGAAAGACTGCCATCTCCTGTTTTTTTTCATCAATCTTCCTTGGGAAAGAAAAGGAGATGGTTTAGTTAAAGATTACAGCTGATCATAAGTCATGCTTGCTCTGAACCTTTAAGGGAAAATGTCACTAATAATAAAGGACAGGCAAGTGAACGTTGGAAAGGCTAATGCATTATGACTACACTAGAAAGGTTAGGCCACTGTGTGCAATAATTAGAACTATCATAGCCTGACAGAGTTTATAAAGGCTTGAACTGTAAAAGCTCATAGTCCAATAACACAAGCTATTGAGGATTCATGGGGTGCTGACTGTCCAAGCTGCCACTGAGTTTCAGTCAAAAAAGCAGTATTACATAACAGACTAAGAACTGTCATTTTCAGGAATATTTAAACTCCTTTAAATGTCAATCTGAGAGGGTCTTAAAAGTAAAAGTAACTCACCCTGGTTTTAAGGAAATGCAGAACTATATGAAGTAGAAGACTAGTATAAAACTATGGAGGTAGGAGCATACTAATAATAGCTGGCAAGGAAGGGGTGAGCCACTTCAAGGAAAGTACTGGTAAGTTTATTCCTAACTGCAGAAAACATGAGAACTAACTCATTTTATTGAAGGTACTCTGTTATTCATCATGGCCTAAAAGAGGTACTATAGATAGAGGTAATATAGATTATTTGATATGCTCAGTGTTCACTATTTGGTTTCCTTCTCTGTCTAGGCTGATGAGAACCTAGTCCCCTAAAATGTATCTTTGGTAACAAAATAGTAAGGGAAAAAGAAAGGAAAGGAGCAAATCCACCAAGAAATAATTTGGAGTTGGCTTGGAAGTAAAGAGTTTTCTTCAAACTATGTATATATATATATATATATATATATATATATATATATATATATATATATAGTAACTATATATATATAGTTATATATATAAACCATATACTATATACTATAAACTATATATATATAACTCTCTATATATATACTATAAACTATATAAACTATATATATATAAACTATATATATAGAGTATATATGCTATATACAATATAAACTATATATATACTGTATATATAAAACAATAACAGGTAAGGTTCACAAGGGCAAGGAACAAGGATGGATGGGAGGGGGAAAAAAAAATAAGAATACAAAACCAGTCTCTCCGAAGAGGCGCAGAGGCAGCAGGGAGAAGGATCAGTGGCAGAGGAGTAGGGAGCCACCAGCAGTCCTCGTCCAAGCAAAGGCAGGGCCCAAGAGAGCTAATGGCTGCAGTGTCCTCCTCTTTATACCCTTGCTGGACAGGGGAGGGGGAGTGGAACAGATGAACTGTTTCCCAGGGGGAAAATGCCCTGCAGGGAGGGAAATGCCCTCCCCTCCTGCTTCCAGGATGGGCATTAACCCATCACAACCAGGAAAATGTTAAAACAATGGATCTTCATAGGTAAAGAAAGAATATTTTGAATTTAAATGCTATCTTAATAAAAGTGACTATACCTTACTGCCATGTGCATAACAGGCTATCAGAACTCATTAGGGATGGTGGAACAGCTGAAACTAAAGCTATAAACAGACTGCTAAAATGGACCAGAAAATATGTGATTGTTATTTCATGCAACTCAGAAAAGCAGTTTCTGTGAATTTAAAAACATATTTTGTTTAGTTTAAATTTCAAGTATCAGAAACAACTTCTTCTTGATAAGATAAAATAGAATTGAAACTGTTCAGCTGTGTGCCACTCATGTGCCATACACACTCCAGTCATCCACAACCTCCTGCCTGCTAGTAGTACGTTACAAGCTGTGCACTGCTCCTGTATTATGTGTTATTATTTGTTCTCTGACTGCCTCTATGAGGATAAAAATGTGTATGGCACCTTGGTTTCCTTTTTTTTTGTGTTTGTTTGTTTGCTTGCAGTGTGTAGGTGTCAAATATGAAATTACTATTTATCTTGGAAATGGCAAAGTTTTCCTAACAAAAACAAGTTATACAATCAGATTACAAAATCCCGCTGTGACAACTGGGACAAACAAAAGAGAGTTGATCCTTCCCTCTACTCAGCAATAGTGAGACACACATGGAGTAACGTGTTCAGCTCTGGGATCCTCAGTAAAAGGACACGGATGCACTGAGGTCAGCTCAGGAAATGGCCACACAAAGAAGATAAAGGGATTGGAGCACCTGATATTCAAGGGGAAACTGAGAAAGATGGGACTGTGCAGAAGAACCTTCCCAAAAGGTTCCATGTGTATCAGTACCTGACAAGACTCAGTAAAGAAGACAGAGTCTTCTATGGAGTTGCCATTCTTGGAGACACTCAAAAGTTGAGTGGACAGGGTCCTGAGCTCTAGTTCACCTTGCTTGAGTAAGGGAGTTGGACTAAGCAATCTCCAGAGGTGCTGTGCAACCTCCAACATTCTGTGATTCTACAATTGCAACTCTCAATTTCAGAGAGATTTAAGCAATATTTCAGACAAATTGATCTCTAGTGATGCTTTTAGAGATGAAGATCAAAATACTGACCTCAGCATAAATTTCTGTGGCAAACCAATGAAGAACAGCTCTTACTGCAGAGAAGAACTACATCATTTTATACTAGGTGGAATTTCCTAAACACTGAAGACTTTTTTGCTCACAAACATCACACAACTTAGCTGTGGTAACATCTACATGGCTCACTTCAGTTTAATTAAGATAATCACAATTGGCTGATCATCTTGGTAGTGGCAGTGTTGGTGAAGCAGTCACAGATGGTAACAAATACAGATGGACAGATATCATCTGCAAATTGCTAAGCTCTGAGTCCAGCATTCTGTTGCTAGAAAAGGACAGAAAGAAATTGATTTTTATGTGTTTCCAGCCATTAAGGATCATCACTATCTGTTGGATGCATCAATTCAGGAAGCACCCAGACTAGTACAAAAACCTGGACTCCTGCTATCCAGCTCATGTGACACACCAGAATTCCACAATTAACCATACTAAACTCTGCAGAGAGGTCTAAAAGAGTGAGATTAGACTTTGGTTCTGTATTTGTGGAAAAGATGAGATCATTCATTCAAACAATTTAAATTGTTTCAGTCCTTTATCCTGGCATGATATGGGATGGAATGGAATGGAATGGAATGGAATGGAATGGAATGGAATGGAATGGAATGGAATGGAATAGAATAGAATAGAATAGACCAGGTTGGAAGAGACCTTCAAGATCATCACATCCAACCCATCAACCAATCCAACCCACCTAAACAACTAACCCATGGCACCAAGCACCCCATCAAGACTCCTCCTGAAAACCTCCAATGACAGCGACTCCACCACCTCCCCAGGCAGCCCATTCCAATGGCCAATCACTCTCTCTGTATAGAACTTCTTCCTAACATCCAACCAAAACCTCCCCTGGTGCAGCCTGAGACTATGTCCTCTTGTTCTGGTACTGGCTGCCTGGGAGAAGAGGTTACTCCATCTCTAGAATACTGAATATCCCTCTAATGAACTAATGAGGTGACCTAACACTCTGAGATATTAAACTGCTTCTCAGAAACATCTGAGCACTTTTCAGTTCCAGAAAACCCACAAGAACTATGCAAAACCTTCGAGGTCTTGTATAAAATGAAACGCAACCCATCTGTGCTTTCTCATCCCAGCTGCAGATCTGCCCTAGATTTGATCTGGAACAGATTCAGGTAAATGTCCACCTGCATTTATAATTAATACACTGAATAGTTTCAGCTGTAAAATATGGAGTAAATGAGAAAATTTTTTAAAAAAATAAATCACAAATGTAATTTGAATCCAGCTGCATTCCCCATGCTATAAAAACTGCTGCTATCAGTTATAACTGAGACATCCCTCCGTATGACACAAGGGAGACACTATTTGAAAGCAGTATTAAACAAAACTCCTAAAAAAAAGTGACTATAATTATAGAATCAAGAAGGTTGGAAAAGACCTCAAAGATCATCAAGTCCAACCTGTCACCCAACACCTCATGACTACTAAACCATGGCTTCAAGTGCCACATCCAATCCCTTTTTGAACAGCTCCAAGGAGAGGGACTCCACCACCTCCCTGGGCAGCCCATTCCAATGGCCAACAATTATTTCTGTGAAGAACTTTCTCCCCACCTCAAACCTAAACTTCCCCTGGTGGAGTTTGAGATTGTGTCCTCTTGTTCTAGCTTGTTTCTTCCACACACAGATATCTCCTTGTCTTAAAATCAAAGCCATACTTCAAATTCCCTCACAGACTGAACAATATTCAGTGATACCTTACAGAGATATGAATTGCACCAGCAATTTCTAGCCCATATTTTCTCTACCAAAGTCCAGATTCCTGAATTATATATCTCAATTAAATTGGAAATTTTATTATCTCTACAAATATATTTATATCTATCACTTACATATATATACACATATTTTTCTTACACATGCTATACATACTTTAAAAAATATATAAAAATCTATCTGATACTTTACTTTCATGTAAGTCCCTGTTCAAAACTTAGTACTTGGAGCAAAAGCCCTATGAGGAGAGGCTGAGGGAGCTGGGGTTGCTTAGCCTGGAGAGGAGGAGACTCAGGGGTGACCTAATTGCTCTCTACAACTACCTGAAGGGAGGTTGTAGACAGGCGGATGTTGGTCTCTTCTCCCAGGCACCCAGTACCAGAACAAGAGGACACAGTCTCAGGCTGCGCCAGGGGAGGTTTAGGCTGGAGGTTAGGAAGACGTTCTATACAGAGAGAGTGATTGCCCATTGGAATGGGCTGCCTGGGGAGGTGGTGGAGTCACCATCATTGGAGGTGTTCAGGAGGAGACTAGATGGGGTGCTTGGTGCCATGGGTTAGTTGTTTGGGTTGGATTGGTTGATGGGTTGGACACGATGATCTTGAAGGTCTCTTCCAACCTGGTCTCGTCTGGTCTATCCTATCCTATCCTATCCTATCCTATCCTATCCTATCCTATCCTATCCTATCCTATCCTATCCTTTTCTGCTTGCTGATAGACACATCTGATCTACCAGGGAAAATTATAATCCATTAAAAATTATGAGACAGTTCTGAAATGTTTTCCAGTTTGTGGCTTTAAGCAATAAAAGCTCTCATTTTCTAGTACAAAACTTTTAGCTTAATGGTGCAGATGTTCAGTGATTACATCAGTGGTGGTTTTCTTCATGTCCAACCTAAGACTTCCAGAGTTTTTGGTTTCTGAAAATAAAATCTTTCAGCCTTAATCAGCTCTGTACCACAATTCCATTATCCAAAAATGGACAGGGGACACAGTCTCAAGCCGCACCAGGGGAAGTTTAGGCTGGAGGTGAGGAGAAAGTTCTTCACAGAGAGAGTCGTTCATCATTGGAATTGGCTGCCCACGGAGGTGGAGTCACCATCCCTGGAGGTGTTCAAGAGGGGACTGGATGTGGCACTAGTGCCATGGTCTAGTTGTGGCACCAGTGCCATGGTCTAGTCGTGGCACCAGTGCCATGGTCTAGTCGTGAGGTCTGTGGTGACAGGTTGGACTTGTTGATCTCTTGCAACCTTGGTGATACTGTGATACTGTAATGACTATACACTTTTGTTTCATGACCTTTTATATATAGCATTTTGACACCTTTTTTATACAATATCACCAGATACTTGAAATGATACAGCTGAAATCAATGAATGCTTTTGAGCCACACTGTTAATCAACATAACACTTCATGGTAAGCAGGAGCGAAGATTTTGAATTTGGCTTTAATGATTAATTGACTTGGGGGCTGGGGATAAACTATTGACATTGGCAGCCCATTGGAAAATCATTCATCTTCAGAGATAAACTCAGAGTATCTAATATGGACAACTTCATTCTATAAAAGGCTTTGTTAACCCAAAACATGATTTCTTACAAACCTTCCTGCAAGATCATGTATAGAGAATTTGAGACATTCTGACAACAACTCAATAACCATTTGAGACAATCCTATTTTTAGCAAGGATTGTCTGCTAAGTCAAGCAATTAGGAATGAATCTATTGGACAGAAATGAGGCAGGTACCAGGGGGAATTCATATGATATCTAAGAAACGCCAAACTTCAGAGAAAAACTATTAACATGAGTTAGTGGTTTAAACGATTGTCTAGACATGCCACAATACAATGATCATTATTGCTTTCTGAATCTTCTTTCTCTTTTTCTTTTTGTGACTTTCCACAATTGCAACTTGAAGGGGAAAAAAAGAAACAAAAATCAAATAACAAAAGGAAAGAATCACATAAAACACATCCTGAAATTTCCAGAGAAGCACAAGTCTTTGCTAACTCCAAGCAACACCTCTTACAAGATGCTGAGACAAAGAAATGTTGGAATACATGATACCTAGCAAAATCAGTAATTTCTTAATTCCTATACATAAAGACAGGCCATCTGTTTACATAGATGAAAGACCATCATTTATATACAAGCACACAAAGTTTTCCCTGGGCACCAAGCTGATAAGAGCAGCCAATATATTCTGAGTGATCAGGAGCTAACATAACTTCTCAGAACAGTTGATCAATTTGTGCCTCATGTCACACTAATGCAATTCCTCAAAAACTTGCCAAGTCAGCTGGGACTCAACAGGGACAGTGAGGTGAGTTCTTTATTTGGGGTTTCACCTGACCAGGATTTCCAGGTCCTAACTGTTGGCAGAGCTGGTGATGTGAAAGTAAATAAGCGATGATCCCAGCACTATGGGTTAAGATAGGAACACATGGACCATGTCATTGCCAAAGGACATAATTTTCTCCTCTCTCAATGTAAGTGTTAGTATTAGGTCTTTCCTGCCTAGATTTTAAATTCACTCCAAGTGCACAATGGCCATATTCCAGAAAGGAGCACCACATGGTTTAAATCTGGATCCAAACAGTAAAACTAGTCACATACATATAAATCAGTACCTGTATCGACTTACAACTATATTCTGCAGATACAATGTAAGGTAGCCAGGAAGAAAATGTGTCCAGAATCTAAATTACATTGAGTTGTAGAAAAGAAGTTTCATCTGCTTAAAATTCAGCCTTGAAGTGAGTTCCCCTGGAGTTTTGTACCAAAAGCCTTTCATGCTGTGGATGATTCAGTTTATTTTCAAACACAGCTGGCGGAGATGGAAGTTATCCTTTCAGCTTAATAAGCCAGAGGCCAGACCTATTACCCAGTTTGTGAAATCTGCGAAGATCACCTGCTTCATGTTCTAAAGTTCTGGCAATACAAATTTATTTCTCATCCTGGTGATCCATATGAGCTCTGCAAGATAGCTACAGGTGGTAATGACCTGCCTTACCTCAAGAAGAGTTGCTTTTTAAAAAACAAATGTTATATCAAGTATACACTTTGAAATTAATATAGTAGCAGTTCTGGAGTTTGTTCTGCATTAGAGCAAGCTATTAGAGGCTGAACTTTACACAATCTGTAGTAATTCAGATTTCTAAGAACACTGGAGTTACTGGCTTAAAACAGCAAAGCAATCAGCTGTAAATCCCTGTACTGTTCGTGCCGTCTGCTGGTCAAGCAGGATCTGAAGGGCACTGCATTTCAGCCTGCAAGAATCACTCTGGAAGAGGATGGAGAGCCAAAAAGCAAGAGGATGCCAGACAGAAAGGTCGTGCTGTGTATGTATCATACAGTTGAGGTGCAGCTGAGAGGTCCAGCTGGCCAGCAGAAAAGCATGCGCAACAGAGCTTCAAGAAACCGTGCCCTGGAAATGATGGGCTCCCAGATTAGGCCCACTCACTAGCACTGCCAGGCTGCATAAAATCTGAAGGATTTCCATGTTCTTTGCATCCATCAGGAGGAACAGAGAGCAGGCCAAATGAGTACCAAAGGCATAGCTCTGTCCTTTGTGCCTGGGTTAGTGCTGGGGATTCTAAAAGCCTGAAAGTTTCACCAGCTTTAAAGTTTCACCAGCTTTACTGCTGGAATTCGGCATGGACGTTTCCACCGCCACATGCTGCTTCCTTGGGGATGCCAATGGAGCTCATGCCACACAGGGATCACCCATTTCGGCTGCAGTTTGGCAGCACTGCAGGGTACAGAGGCACCTGCAACACTGTAGAGCAGAGGTATTTGCACTCCTGCCATCCTGCACATGAGAAGACACGCAGGACACCCCGAATACCACCTCTCCTGTAGGGCCCACGTGCGTGCCCAGGAGCGTTTCTTTCTCCCACTGACGTTAAACGCCTGTAACCACGAGTGGAGGAAACGCTGCCGGGCTGTCGGGTACTGCGGGGCAGGGTGGCTGCGGCAGAGTGAACCTAGGCGCTTTCTGCCCGTGTTCACTGAGCTACAGGAACGGGACAGGGGCACAACAGCCCATAGCAGGGCGCGCACCGCTGCCGTCCAACCGTGCCCCCAACCACCCCTCTGAGGGCTGGGCACGCCGGCTCCGCCTGTTGGGAGGCTCAGGCGCCGCCGGGATGCGCGGCGCTGTCTCCTCCGCGCCGCTAGAGGCCGCTGCGGGATGCCCGTCAGGCCTGGCGCCCGGTGGAGGCCGAGGGGTTCCGGCGGGACCCGGATGCGCTGTGCCGCCGTCCGCACGTGTGGCGGGTGAGCAGGGGTAGGCTGCGGAGATGTCGGTGTCAGTGGCTGCCGCGGGCAACCTGCCCATGCGGCTGCTCCGAAAAAAGATCCACAAGCGTAACCTGAAGCTGCGGCAGCGCAATCTGAAGCTGCGGGTGGCCGAAGGGACAGGTATGACCGGGACGGGGAGATGGCCCTGCGGAACCTCTTCCCTACTGAGCCTTGAGGAGCTGTCGCTGACTTTGTGGCGCTTTTTCTCCCCCCCCTCTCTGTCTTTCTTTCTCTGTTTCCGACACGTGTCTCCGCGCCGTGCAGTGCCTCCGCCAGGCCAGGGACCATCTCAGGACTCTCCGGAGGAAGAGGAGGAGGCGGCGGCCGCAGAGGCAGAAGCGGTGGCTACCGGAGCGGCCTCTGAGGAGGCAGAGGCGGAGACTGCGGAAACTGCCGGCCGGAGCGGCGGGGAGAAGAAGAAAAAGAAGAAGAAAAAGAGGAAAGCAGCAGCCAGTGCGGAAAATGGTACATGATGTTAATAAATACAGCTTTGACCCCTTCCCCCCCCAACCCCTCTACTTTGTTTTTCCGCCCTGTCGGAGAGATCCGAGAGAAGTGCCATGTGTTGGTCTGGTGTACGTTTGAAAGCCCGGGAAGTCTGCAGTATCATCTGTTTTCCTATTCTAGCTGTAACATTTGAGCTCTAAACCGAAGGCAACTAATTTGATTGTTGCATAGGATTCTGCTTTGTAACATTTAAGTTTGGATGTTTCGCTTATTTCTTACAGGAATGCATGCGAGGTATTTGCTTATTCGTTATACAAATGCGTTCGAGGTCTTTCTAAGCAGAGCTTTGCCAGATGGATGGTTTCTGTCCTTGAATGTGCAGCCAGTTCATCCTTTTAGCAATTCATCCAGCCATAGGCAGCGTGTGTGTGTTACGAAATTACACTGGAAAACTATAAAAAAAGAATTGCATCCTGCAAATATTGCTAGATTTTTAGATATTTTTATACATTTAAATTATACATTTTTATCCATGTAATCTTTTTATGTATTTGAAGCTTCTGTTTCTTATGTGTTGGCTATGGTAATGCAAATAAACAAGTGTTTTCATGTAGTTCTCTGAGGATTCAGGTACTTGAAACAAACACGATTCTCTGTAGTCATGAGGTCTTGAGTGACAGGTTGGACTTGATGATCTTTGAGGTCTTTTCCAACCTTGTTGATTGTATGCTTACATTACATGTGACATAAGTACAGGTGACCCTGTTGGAAACTTCATGTTTGCATTGCAGATAAGAGTTTTGTGACTGATTCCTCATTACCACAGAAAAATTCATATGATATATATGAAGCTTCACTGCTTTATTGGGTGATATGAACAGTGTACAAAGAACTTCTCAATTTTATGCCTCAGAAAGTTACACAGAAACCTTCCCCACCTTTTTGCCCCACCCTGTAAAAAGATTATGACATTTCTAAGTGGTGTACAGACTAAAGAAATTAATTCTTTGGAACAATTTTTAATGATGAACGTGTCCTCTGTATCTCTTAACTGACTTGTCTTCTGTAAAATCACACTTTAGGTACAGAAACTAAAAAAGCCAGAACTGAAGAAATTGAATCTGTGGAGGTAGAAGATGACCATAAGCAGGATTCTGAAGAAAAAGAAGAGGAGGAAGGGGAGGAGGAGGATGAAGTGCCCAGTTTACCACTAGGCTTAACAGGTATCATGTGTTCTCTTTTTCCTACATGTGGAAAAAGCCATGGTCTAATACTTGCTTTCAGAGCAAGATGCAGTTCCCAGCAGAACTTGCTAAATCAGAGGTTTGTATATTGGAATACATTGGCTATTAGTCACTTACTGTTGCTTGAAACTTGGGTTATACACATAGTCCTGTTGGTCTTTGTAACTTTAGAGGGGGAAAAAAGTCAAGGGTAAGGTGGAGGTGCGTGGCTAGTAAATTTATCAGGTCCTTAGGAACACATCAAGACATGGCATTTTGTCAGATTTTATGGTAGAAAGGAATATGACAAATCCTTTGATTTTTCTGTTTTTTTTAAACTGGGTCATCTCAGAGGACAGATGGAATTGAAGAAATCAATTTGAATATTTTTGGTATTTTCCTCCCCTCACTTAGGCGCTTTTGAAGACAATTCTTTTACTTCCCTGTCTGGCGTTGTCAGTGAGAATACACTGAAAGGCATAGAGGACATGGGTTTTACACACATGACTGAAATTCAGCACAAAAGTATTAAGCCACTTCTGGAAGGCAGGTAAGAAATAGATCCTTTCAATCACTAAATCAGCCCCAAATGTTGTGTACGTTTTGCTAGCAAATGAAGTACGTGGGATGTGAATTTTGCAGCTAAATGGTTTGGTTTGTGTTTAAATGTTCTCATGTTTTATATATTCTGCTTATGGACATTAATCCAAGTTGACAAAATATTTCTGTGTTGCTTGTAAACAGTTAGATTAAGTCCATGGATACTGCTTTGCATTTGGATCTGAAAGCAGGAAGTCTTTTCACTAGTCATCTTGTCAGTGCATCTCAAAGATACTGGCTCACACTGTCACTAGAGACAGAGTCACCAACAGCTGTGGACCACATCTGCCACTGAGCTTTTAATATCAACTCTGCTGGTTTCCTTTAAGCCATGTTATGTTTTTATATTGTCAGCCTTATTCAAAACAGGATCATTCTTTGCACCATCAACTAAATACTTCTCTCTTTCTAACTTTGCTCTGTACAGGGATATTTTAGCAGCTGCGAAAACAGGCAGTGGCAAAACACTTGCATTTCTTATTCCTGCAGTGGAGCTCATCTACAAGTTAAAATTCATGCCTAGAAATGGTAAGGCTTTTCAGTTTACAGCTGAATTTTACCGTGACAGAGGCATTTAGGGATGTGGCTAGGAGGATTGGACAAGTCGTAACAACTTCTTCTCTGATGTATTTTTAGGAACAGGTGTTATTATTCTCTCTCCCACTCGAGAGCTTGCGATGCAAACCTATGGAGTTCTTAAAGAGCTTATGAATCATCATGTTCACACCTATGGTCTGATAATGGGGGGCAGTAACAGATCAGCAGAAGCACAGAAACTTGGAAATGGAATCAACATCATTGTCGCAACACCAGGAAGACTGCTGGATCATATGCAGGTAAGTGAAACACTGATGTCTAATCTGTGTTTTTAAAATGTAGTAAAACTCCCATCCCTGTATGACTGAATTTGTTAATCTTCCAGAACACTCCAGGTTTCATGTACAAGAACTTGCAGTGTTTGGTAATTGATGAGGCAGATCGTATCTTGGAGGTTGGATTTGAAGAAGAAATGAAACAGATCATTAAACTTCTACCAAGTAAGGAAAAAAAAACCCCAAACCGAGTCTCTCCTGGAAATCATTTGACTAACATTATCTCTTCTTTATGACTTGATTATTACAAGAGAGCTCATGAATTTTTATAGTTCTGTAAATGCACTTCAGAGGGATTGTCTCAGTCCTTTTTTTCTGATTGCTATTATGTACTGCAATATTTAATACCATTTACCTGACAGTTTATGTACATGCTTTAAGGATGCAATTTTGGTCATATAAGATCCTTTTAGTTTAACATCAATGTTCTATCTTTCATCTTCCTCTGGTCATTTAGTTCTTACGACTCATTATTTCCTAATAAGGCTTAAATATGAGGAGGAAGATCTTCTGTCTTGCAGTTCAATTTTTTTTTGGGCCTCCAAGAGCAACATTTTAAGGATTTTTTTTAAGTGTTTCCCTTAGAAGTTTCCTTTCTTAATTTTTCATTCAGTTATTCCTTGTAATTGACATATTAAACACATTCTGAACACAGAATAAGAACACAGAAGTAACCAGGTTGGGAAAGACCTTTGAGATCATCAAGTCCAACCTGTCACCCAACACTATCTAATCAACTAAACCATGGCACCAAGTGCCTCAGCCAGGCTCTTTTTAAACACTTCCAGTAGTGGTGACTCCACCACCTCCCTGGGCAGCCCATTCCAATGGCCAATCACTCTTTCTGTGAAGAACTTCTTCCTAACATCCAGCCTAAACCTCCCGTGGTGCAGCTTGAGACTGTGTCCTCTTGCTCTGGTGCTGCTTGCCTGGGAGAAGAGACCAACCCCCACCTGGCTACAAAATCACCCATCAGGTAGTTGTAGACAGCAGTAAGGTCTCCTTCCAGCCATCTCCTTTGCAGGCTAAGCAACCCCAGCTCCCTCAGCCTCTCCTCACAGGGCTGTGCTCCAGACCCCTCCCCGGCTTTGTTGCCCTTCTCTGGACACCTTCCAGCAACTCAACATCTTTCTTAAACTGAGGGGCCCAGAGCTGGACACAGTACTCAAAGTGTGGCTTAACCAATGCTGAGTACAGGACAGAATGACTTCTGTGCTCCTGCTGGCCACACTATTCCTAATGCAGACCCAGGATGCCATTGGCGTTCTTGGCCACCTGGGCACACTGCTGGCTCGTGTTCGTCTTACCATCAGCCAGTACCCACCAGATCCCTTTCCACCTGGCTGCTCTCCAGCCACTCCAACCCCAGCCTGTAGCTTCCCTTCCACCTGCACATGGTTTGTTTCCCCCCAGGCCTGCCCCCCTCTTTCACCCTGGCTCACTCTTCTCAAGGCTCTCTCTTTTTGATTTTCAAAATGCAGAAGGAAAACCACTCATGGAAATAGTATAGAAAAGAAAAAGATTGAGTCTCTGCATCTGAAGTAGTAAAATTCAGATCTGCATGTTTAAAATGCAAATACATGAATCTAATAACATCCTGGGAAGAAAGTTAATGAACAATGCTGAAAATGGAAAGGGAAGAGGAAGAGTTGGAAAATGACATCTCCGTTAAGTGGAAAATTACAGATCAACTTTGAATTTACATAAGTTTGATTTGGTTTTGTCCCATTGGGAAGGAAAATATATTTCAAAACAGAGAAAAAAAGAAATTAAAAACAAAAAAATTGCTGTTGTTGGTTGATCAGCAAGAACAATTGCTGCTGTTCTTGCAGCTGTGGAATGGAACAGGCTGCAACTGCATTTTCCATGTACTCCTGTGATCAGAAAATGTTACAGGATCAGGATATGTGTTTGAGCTGAGAGGCAAGCAGATTTCCTATGCTTGCTCTGAGAACGTTGCAGTCACTGAGGCTCAGCACAGCTGCATTGATTGCTATGTGTCTGAAAAGCTTGTAGGAGGAGACTTGATAGGGTGCTTGGTTGCATGGTTTAGTTGATTAAGTGGTGTTGGATGATAGGTTGGACACGATGATCTTGAAGGTCTCTTCCAACCTGATCCTGGTCCTGGTCCATTCTATTCTATTCTATTCTATTCTATTCTATTCTATTCTATTCTATTCTATTCTATATGTCTGTGTTCTAGACTGATTTTGCAAGAGAAACCACAACTGTGTACTTCTAAGCTTTCTCTTGCACAATCTTCAGCTTGGTCAGCTTATTTTACAAAAACATTCTAATATTCACAGGAATGAAGTAAGTTTGCAATTGGAATTACTAGATTTGCCTCTATTTAAGTCATTGTTTTCTGTTTAAATTGGAATGCAAATGATTATTAGGATTTTCCCAGAGAGAAAGAATACTGTGTTTTGATAACTGTTAGGATTTTGGAGGTGTGGGCAGCCGAAGTAAGCATCCTATACCATGCACCATCTGACTATACACCTGTCTCTGTCAGTGTGTTTGAACCGGGAGTTAATTGGAAAAAAAAAGTAGGCTTGCTTGGGGCAATTTGCAGCTAGTTATTTATGGACTTGCTGTTTGCATTCCCTGAAAAATGAGGCTCTTTCCAAATAAATGTGTTTTCCAGAGCGCAGGCAGACAATGCTCTTTTCTGCTACACAAACCAGAAAGGTTGAAGACCTGGCAAAGATCTCTCTGAAGAAAGAGCCCCTGTACGTTGGGGTTGATGACAACAAGGAGACAGCAACAGTAGATGGTCTTGAACAGGTAAAACACAAATGTTACTAAAAGGGGTATGATCTGTGAACATACCATGTCCTGTGTGTTTTTTACCTGGTTTGTACCAACCCTGTCTGAAAGGGTGTTTACTATAGAATTGTTAGGATTGGAAGGAACCTCGAGGATCATCTAGTTCCAACACCCTTGCCATGGGCAGGGACACCTCACACGAGATCAGGTTGCTCAGAGCCACATCCAGCCTGGCCTTAAAAACCTCCAGGGATGAAGCTTCTACCACCTTCCTGGGCAAGCTGTTCCAGTGTCTCACCAGCCTCATGGGGAAGAATTTCTTCCTAACATCCAATCTGAATCTACCCATTTCTATCTTTGTACCGTCCTAACAGGCAAAAGCTATCAGCTGCTTAAAGGGTTTATATGCACCTAGTCAATGTTTGCAGAACAGATGATAGAAGATCTCATAAAATTCTGATATAGTTACCTATTTGTCTTCTTGTTATCTGTATTAGAGACCTAAGCTCCAGTTGTCTAACTGTATCTTCCACATTACTGACTAGGGATACAAAGACTATTAGGTTTATTTCATTGGTACTGCTCTACATAGTAGCTAAGTAGAAGTGCAGTGGTTTATGTGTTTGTGCAGCTGACGTGATGAGTGTTGTTACACAATTACCATTAGCTATGCCTTACCTGAGGAGGGTAAACCAGCAGCAGGAAAGCTGTAAAATAAAATTCTTGACATCATAACAAATGATAAGAACTCAGTGCTGTTGTTTCACTCCTAATGTCAACAATTCAGAGTTCTTTAATCTTAACTGAATACACAAATCCCTTTTCTCTAAACTTAGACTAGTTTAGAGAACTAATTAAAAATCAGTTCTTGATATTTCAAGTTAGTACATTAAGTGTTTTGCCAAGTTCATGTCATCTTTAGGAGTTTCACATATGCAGGTGAGGAGCAGACAATACATTGAATGCTTGAGCATAGCTGCAAGAATTAACCATTTGGCATACTGGTTTCACAGCGTAACACTGCCCTGATTTAATTGTATTGCTGAAACAAAAGTTTGTTCAATAATATTTTGTATAGTAACATTTAAACATTTTCCAGGGGTATGTAGTGTGTCCATCAGAAAAGAGATTCCTGTTGCTCTTCACATTCCTCAAGAAGAACCGGAAGAAGAAACTGATGGTGTTTTTTTCTTCATGTATGTCAGTCAAGTACCACTATGAATTACTCAACTACATTGATCTGCCTGTTTTGGCTATTCATGTAAGTATTTTAGTAATTGCTTTTATTTTTGCATTATTCTGCAAGTTGTTACTGACCTTTCATTAGCCTTGTTTATTGCTGTCCAGTTTCTAACAGGCACTCTGCTCAGAAAACCGTTGATGGTCTTGATTAGTCTGTAGAGAAAGCAGATAATGCAAAGGCTGTGTAATAAAAGCATTTCAATATTGTTAATCTTGCTATTTCCCAAACCAGGGCTGTGTGTGAAAAGCTTTCTGTTTTCTTCCAAAGGATTGCCTTTCACAAGCACTGAAACCAAGTTTCTGGAGCAAAACTGTTGTCAGAGGCATCCGAATAGTGATCCCTGAAGTGCTGGGCGCAAAGGCCAGGGTGGTGTTTGCTGTTACTATGCCAATTCTTACCATTTGGAGGAGTGTTTTAAAAATCTTTTCAAACCAACAAATGTGTAATTTAGGAGAAAGAATTCACTGAAAGCTTAGGAAAAAGAATTGTCTGAAAGCTTATGAAATACATACAAGTGACCACAAAAGTGCTTTTTTTTGTACTTTGGAAGGGTTTTTTGCTATACTTTGATAGAACATTGGGGTTTGTTTAACCTGTAATCTATCTCACATGTTGCTAGTCTTGCAGGTGGCCTTTTTCTTAACTTCAGGCTCTCCTGAAAAAGAGCAGTTATGCAACCGAATTTTTAGTGCTTTGGCAGATATATTGTAGCCTCTCAGAGATAGCACTTCTTGTAGCCCTCTGCTGTTGACTGTGGTAGTACTGTGTCATCCCTGCACTCCTCTGGTCTGTACAACTCCATGATGTAGAAAGATTCTCAACGTTATTTTATATTTTTAGCAGTGATTTTGTGAAATGGGAAATGGAGCAGCAAGGTGACACAGTCTCAAGCTGTGCCAGAGGAGGTTTAGGCTGGATGTTAGGAAGAAGTTCTTCACAGAAAGAGTGGTTTGCCATTGGAATGTGCTGCCCAGGGAGGTGGTGGAGTCACCATCACTGGAGGTGTTTAGGAAGAGACTGGATGGGGTGCTTGGTGCCATGGTTTAGTTGATTAGATGGTATTGGGTGATAGGTTGGACTTGATGATCTCAAAGGTCTTTTCCAACCTGGTTGTGTCCTTCGCTTCTCCTTCGCTTCTCCTTCGCTTCTCCTTCGCTTCTCCTTCGCTTCTCCTTCGCTTCTCCTTCGCTTCTCCTTCACTTCTCCTTCGCTTCTCCTTCGCTTCTCCTTCGCTTCTCCTTCGCTTCTCCTTCGCTTCTCCTTCGCTTCTCCTTCGCTTCTCCTTCGCTTCTCCTTCGCTTCTCCTTCGCTTCTCCTTCGCTTCTCCTTCGCTTCTCTCCTCTCAATTAGATTAAAGATTAAAAGTTGTTTATTTTTTTTATTTATTGTGTTGTTTTTTTTCAGTTGATATTTCATCCTTAACGTGTTTCTTTCCTTTTAGGGCAAGCAGAAACAAACCAAACGTACTACAACCTTTTTCCAGTTCTGTAATGCAGAATCTGGAATACTGTTGTGCACTGATGTCGCTGCCAGAGGACTGGATATTCCTGAGGTTGACTGGATTGTCCAGTATGACCCTCCAGATGATCCAAAAGTAAGTTAATGAAATAGAGAAACTTCATAGCAACAAATCAAATCCTAGCTACAAATGGAGTTGCAGAGAACAGCTGAAACTGCTGCTTGACAAAGGTCAGGATTCAGCCATGTTCACCTCCAGCCACCGATTTCTTCCCATTTCTTTCACCAACTTCTTAGGAAATGCTGCACCTAGCTGAGACCTTTGTTACCTTTTTAAGGTTTTCTCTATAAAACATTATTTGTTCTGTTAAATTACTTTAAAATCTAGGCAGCTAAGCAACAAAAACACTTTGCAGGAGGAGTATGAGTTTATATGTCTACATCCCTGAGTCTCTTAACAGCTTTTCCAGTGAAAATTTGATTTTTTGTTTAAAACAGTGAGGAATCTAATTGGAATAACTGTTCAGTGTAAACAGAGCTCAACAAACTCAGGGGTTTTGGCAAATATACAGAGCAGATACACCAAAAGCAAAATTTAATTTTCAGTCACAGCAGACCTAATATGTTTTTGTTGTTCCTTTAAAGGCAAAATACTTCAGTCAGGGATCGTGGCTAAGCTTAATTTTGTGTGGTATCTTCACTGTTCGGTTTCCCTCATCCATGTGTCAGTCTTTAAAAACTAGTGGGTGATGCATTACTAATGTTAAATTAGCTGGGGGGGAAGGGGGAGTTTGCAAAGCTGTTCAATTACTAGATGTTTGAAAGACTGATGGAACTTGTTTCTTATTCTTTCCAAGGAGTACATTCATCGTGTTGGTAGAACTGCCAGAGGCATAAATGGTAGAGGACACGCTCTGCTCATTTTACGGCCAGAAGAACTGGGCTTTCTGCGTTACCTAAAGCAAGCCAGGGTAAACTGAACTCTAGACTCTTCCTTCCTTTAGTATTGGGTTTTTTTACTGTGCAAAAGATTTTGAAAGGCAAAACCTGTCATGATTAATCTAACATTTGACCTTTTTTTAAGCAAAAAGTGCTTAGAAAATATTTAATTGAACATCTGACTTTAAAGTCAGGAACATAAAGATCAATACTCAGAGGAGATCTTGTTGCTGTCTACAACTACCTGAAGAGAGGTTGTAGCCAGGTGGGGGTTGGTCTCTTCTCCCAGGTGGACAGCACCAGAACAAGAGGACACAGTCTCAAGCTGTGCCAGGGAAGGTTTAGGTTGGATGTTAGGAAGAAGTTCTTTATAGAAAGAGTGATTGCCCATTGGAATGAGCTGCTCAGAGAGGTGATGAAGTCACTATCACTGGAGGTGTTTAGGAAGAGACTGGATGGGGCGCTTGGTGCCATGGTTTACTTGGTTAGGTGGTGTTGAATGATAGGTTGGACTCAATGATCTCAAAGGTCTTTTCCAACCTGGTTAATTCTATTCTGTTCTATTCTGCTGAGTGTATTTATAGTTGTTTTGCAACTCTGTAACTTGTCTTACTAAAATATATGTATAGAGAGAGAGAGACATACATATATTTAATCTGACTTCTTGGTGGAAGGATACTGGGAGTTTGACCATGCAGAAGAAATCGAAAACCTAGATATTGTTTGTGCAGTTATTTTTTTTTTCTGTTCAAAAACTCAATTGCATTTTGTTCAATTCCAAAGGAAATGTAGCCTTCTAAACATTTCTTGGCTGCTCTCCTTATGGGCTTGTTGCCACTTGTGAGTAAAGTGGTGTAACTCCTAAAGAAAAAGGAGTAAAACTGTTGTAATGAGCATCTATTAGGCTAGCTTAAAGGAGGTGGTAATACTGGCATATTGATGTAAAGGCAATTTACAGATACAGCTGTTATCTAGGAGGATCTTTTCCATTTGTCTTAGGTCTTAAATAGATTCACTGTTTACATAGCAGAAATTATCTTGATGCTTTCTTTTATTTTTTATCTAAGGTACCACTAAGTGAATTTGAATTTTCCTGGTCAAAAATTGCAGACATCCAGTCTCAGGTATGAAATGACTTGATATTACAGCTACTCAATAGTGAATGTAATTGCAACTCACACAGTAAATAATAAGCTTGAATGTAATTTATACACTTACTGTTTGTTTGTGGTTGTGTTTATTTTCTTAATCCCCTTTACCAGCTGGAAAAACTGATCGAGAAGAACTACTTCCTTCACAAGTCAGCTCAGGAAGCATACAAAGCTTACATCAGAGCTTATGACTCCCATTCTCTGAAGCAGATCTATGATGTCAATAACTTGGATCTTCCCAAAGTCAGCCTTTCATTTGGTTTTAAAGTTCCTCCGTTCGTTGACCTCAGTATCCTTTTACTGCAGTGTTTCAAAGCTGAATTTCTGCATTCGAAATGTTAAACGAAATTTACTGAAGTTCCTGTGTTACTTCAGATCTTGATTTCTTTTTTCCTTTTTATTTTTTGGCTATCAATCACACAAATGCATCATTCAACAATAGTTTACTAAAGCAAATACTAAAATTGCAACATTTGCCTGCAGACATCTTTGTTTTAGTGCATGTATGTGCTGTACATGTTTCAGTTGCTGTGAGATGGCAAGATCCTGGGGTGTAGGCTTGCATGCAAGTTCTAGAGTGCTGTTCTCCATGCAGTTATTTCCATTGAAAGGTACATGCTTGTAAGTTTACTAATAGACTATTGAAAGAGAGGAGCAAGAGCATGAAGTAGAAGATTATCTATATTAATGTCAAACCTCTAGTAAATGGAATTTGAAGCAGTAGTACCTGGCCCAACCTAGCTGGACAGCTAGAGGAATAAAAGCATTAATTAGTTCCACAGGCCAAAAGTTCTAGTTTTGTCTGCAGTTACAGAATCATAGAATGACTTAGGTTGGAAGGGACCTTAAAGATTATTTTGCTCCAACCTCCATGTTGTGGGCAGGGACACCTCTCTGTTAGACTTAGCTGCTCAAGGCCTTGCCCAATCTGGCCTTGAGTACTCACAGGGAGGAGGCATCCACAACCTCCCTGGGCAACCTGTTCCAGAGTATCACAACTCTTGAAGAACTATTTCCTAATATCCTGCCTAAACCTGCCCTCCCTCAGCTTCAAACCACTCCCTCTTGTCCTATTGCTAGACAGCCTTACAAAAAGTCCCTTCTTACTGTCTAATGCTCTTTTTTTATCTCACATAAATAACCTTTGCAGTACCTAAAAATCAACACTTCATGTTACTCCTTTTTAAGTTCTTTAACCAATAAAATTTCAGATGTGCACAGCAACCACGGCAGAAGACTGCAGAAAAGAGGTGGAGGTGGAGGATTTGGTTACCAGAAATCAAAGAATGTCCACAAAGCTAAAATCTTCAAACACATCAACAAGAAATCAGACGGTCGACAGTTCTCTCGTTAATGGGATGTTCTTTACAATGGCTTCTGGCATTGGAATAGGCTACCTTCAGCTAAACATCTGGCAGTTGACTCCCAAGTTAAACTGCTCCTTTTCCCACATTTTTAGAGATCCCTATGCCTTTGCTTCTGTGAACCTCTTTTATCTTTCAATTCAGGAAGACTGGAAGGGAGACAAAAGATAGGAAGGATATGACCAAGTAATTTTGCCATACTTGTAAGGAAAAAGATAGTTTAATACAATTATCTTGACTCAATACTACAGAGTTTTTATTAAAGAAATAAAAATAAACCTGTCTAGATTAATTTGTTTTACATTTTCCCTTTTGTCTATGCACACCCATGAAAATTGTTGGGTGTAGACAACACAAGGACAGATTACAGGGTGAGAAAAGAAAAACAACATTGTTCCCATGAAATGTTGCAAGGAATTTTAGTGCTACAGAACTCTTTGTCCATAAAAATATGCTGAAAAATCTGGTAAGATTCCTTTAGAGCACAACATACCTATGAATAATTAAGGCTTTGTGAGCTTGTGATTGGTTTCAGTTGTGGTATCTGTAGAAATGTAGTGTCCAAGCTTATTAAAAGAAAATACAAACACCAATTTTCATCACATCTGGGACTTGCTTAATACTGTTTCTTTTCATGTGAGCAAATGATAACATTCTAGTGGAGTGCTTGCTTTTCCTTCATGTTCTCTTTAAATTTATCCGTCTGGTAAACACTCAGTGTACTCTCTTATGAATATTCAAAGAAAATTAAGAAGAGGAGATTGCATAAATTGAAGCACTCAGCCTAGATATAATGTTTCTTTTTAAATGTTCTGCAACCTTGGTGCAGTGATAATTTTTGCAGTTGTGTCCTGGGAATTGCTTTTTAGTCTTAGTTAGAAGACGAGTGGTGAGCAAAGTTAAAGATGCTACCACAGAACTGAAGGGGTGGAGAGATTCCCTAAGTGAAAAAGTGAAATGGAGCATGAATAGACTAGAAGGGTATCCTGAGGAAGAAATATAAAAGACTGAAAAGAAAGAGAGCAGAATACATACTGCAAACAGAACAAAGGTGGGGATGAAATGCAAAAAGAACACAAACGGGGCAGGAGTAACTCTATTACAAGCATGATATTCGTATCTCTTCCATTGTAGAAGCAGGTAACTTTTTAGGAGGCTACAATGATGATGGGCAGTAGTATTACAAAAATGTGCATCCATCCCTGCAGGGAAAGACTGAAATGTGTGATCTTTATTAGAATAAACCTAGATCATCGTGTCCAACCCATCAACTGTTCTTGGTAGAACAGCTGGGTTGTTTTCTTTTTTTAAGCATCTGAAATGGGACCAATGATGAATCTGGAAAGCATATGTGGTTACTGCAGTGTAAAATGGACTGCTATTCCTTAGGTCTATTGAAATAGCCTGGGAGATTTAAATTTATGATACATGGATTGGAGTATTCCAGAAAGCCTAGGCAAACTTTATTTTCACCCATAGAGAAACCAGATCATTTTAAATGGGAATATAGCATGACCATTCTGTTGCTGCTTCTACTGTAGAGACTTACCTTTTTTTCCCTTTTTTTGTGTGAAACTGATGACTTCTAAGCCCTAATGGACACTTCAACATTGGTCAGACACTAAGAACTTCTGATATGTTGATATATTGAAGTACATCAATTTTGTTCCTAGGATTTGAATACCTTGTACTTCCAGGGTTGCAATGAAAAGGCAATTTTGCTCTGAAGGGTAAGCAGCATTAAGTACATAATGCCTGGCTCATTGAATTCTAATCTTTGATTCTGGGTTTGCTTATATATAAAAAACAGATGTCAAAATAGTTCTCTTGTCTGTTTATTAATAACTCATTTTGAGTTGTCTCTCAGATTTGCAGGATCATGCAATTAAAGGATTCTGTCTATACCTGTAGACTGTGCAGTTACACTGTGGGAATTAACTTGCACTGTAGTGAAATTAACTCTGAGGAGCTCATTAGACGTGCAACATTAAGAACAGTGTGGCCAGCAGGAGCAGGGAGGTCATTCTGCCCCTGTACACTACACTGGTTAGGCCACACCTCGAGTACTGTGTCCAGTTCTGGGCCCCTCAGTTTAGGGAGGATGTTGACTTGCTGGAACGAGTCCAGAGAAGGGCAATGAAGTTGGTGAGAGGCTTGGAACACAAGCCCTATGAGGAGAGGCTGAGGGAGCTGGGGCTGCTTAGCCTGGAGAGGAGGAGACTCAGGGGTGACCTTATTGCTCTCTACAACTACCTGAAGCATTGTAAACAGGCAGAGGTTGGTCTCTTCTCCCAGGCAGCCAGCACCAGAACAAGAGGACACAGTCTCAGGCTGTGCCAGGGGAAGTTCAGGCTGGAGGTCAGGAGGAAGTTTTACACAGAGAGAGTGATTGCCCATTGGAATGGACTGCCTGGGCAGGTGGTGGAATCGCCATCACTGGAGGTGTTCAGGAGGAGACTTGATGGGGTGCTTGGTTACATGGGTTAGTTGATTGGGTGGTGTTGGATGATAGGTTGGATGCGATGATCTTGAAGGTCTCTTCCAACCTGGTCTATTCTATTCTATTCTAATATTAATTACTTGGGGGGAAAGTATGTAAGCAAAGCTGCAGTAAACCACTGTAAAGATCAATGTTGCTATGTGAGCACAAGTGGACCTGGTACCTAGAGGTAGAGTTTAGTGTTGACCCTTCAGTGCTGGGTGAAGGGTTGGACTGGATGGTCTTTGAGGTCTCTTTCAACCAGATGTTTTCTGTGATTCTGTGTAATGTGGAGTACTGGTTTGAAAGAGGAAAAAAAGCTGAGATGATGGGCACAGTCAGTGACCACCCACCTGACCATGTTCTGCACAGCACAACTGGTTGGTTTTAAAAGCACGTCAGAATTCCTGCCACTTCACCGTGTCAGAAAAAATCTGCTCCACAGGGGACTCCTTTTTTCTGTCACTCCTGAGAATAGAAAGCTGACTGCTTTTCTGGCAGCTAGACAACCTCCATCTCCACCTAATCTTTTTCCTTTGGAAAACTGCAGACACTCAATTTCTGAAGTCTGATATGAGGACAGCGGGGAAAATGGGTTTGGCAGGAGTCTCTGCAACTCCACCCTTGTATATTGGATTAATCTTTGAAATAATCTCATCTAGAAGATGAAAAGTCTGGATGGTATTTGTCTAGAGGAGTTCTAGCTTACTCTTAAGACATAGAATATGTAGATGTAACTACATAATCCACTATTTCAAACTGTAATTTCCTGATTAAGTAGAAAGTAAATACCAAGCTGAGTAAGTGGGGACCGAATGAGAAGGGCTTTGGCTTCCAGGCCTGTGCAGATGCAGTTACCTTTCTTTATGGAATTGTAAATGAAAAACACTTTCTGATGAAATATCTCTGTGTATCAGGCAGAATCTATTCTACCATGGTATTGCAAGAAGTTTAAAAGATTGTCAAACTGATTGGAAATCTAACATTTCCTTTGCAATTTACCCTGTTATCAATCTTGTGAGCAGTTAATAGACCTCAGCCATCAGACTCTCAAGGCTTGTCTCATAACAGTGACTGATAGCTTGGGGACTAATATTGTGTGCCTTGAGAAATTGCCTTCTTTCTCTGAGAACCTTGACAAAGAAATTGGACTCTTTAAACCACTTAAGGGGTGATCAAAACTGTCCTGCTTGAACTAGAAGATTTTTTTGACAGTTCTTGGAACAGGCCCATAAAGGGGAATTCCATTGCTGAGGTACTGCTCATAATCATGAAAAAATCTCATCCTGTTAACAGTTTGCTCTGCCATAACCCTGCTGAGTTACAGACAAGCATAGGACTAGTCAGAATGTGTTGCCATCAAATTTTTTGGTGTGTATGTGTCACAGGTAAAAATGTATTGACAGTAGAGAGCAGTACTTGGGAACTGAATAAGATACTATCTGCTTAGGTCTGCTGGGAATAACTTTGTTTTAATTTTGGCAGTAATTAGCCTTTTGTTTCATATATGAGTTGCTGACTCAGTTTAAGTAAGCTACTGAAGCTTTAGATACTGGAATGATTTGCTTTCAAGGTGGTAATCAACGGCTCTGGGGAAGCAAGCTCTCACAGGAAGGGTGAAAAAGGGCTATGGGATTAAAAAAGCCAAACAGACCAAAACACCAAAAAACAAACATCTCCCAAGCGTTTTAGGTAGAGGTCTCTTCATACTGTAAAGGAGGGCAGGGTACTGACAGTGTACAGTACAGGTCTCTCACTTGTTTTCAGTTGTCCCACAGGCCTGTTTAGGAAACAATTCTCCAGTTCCTTCAACTCCCCAAAACTCAGAAAGGTTTTTACAGAGATCTAAAAACCTAAAGGCCAATGACTGGATCTTTTCCAGTCGTTAAGTGGTGGGTTGATTGGTTGTTTTTTCAAACTAAAATAACAGTGCTGAAAGAAGCCTAGAATCAGCTGGTCGGGCATGCAGAATAAAATCTCTCTGCTCTTGACTGGCTATACTAGCTTGATTTCCTCCAGATTTTAGCTGCTTGGCTTGACAGGATAATTCATGCAACTGTTATCAATGCTTTTGTTTGCTCTAGATTTATAGAAGATGTTGAGCTGTGAAAACAAGAATCCAGTCTCTCGAACTGGAATGCTCTTCACTTCTGAAAAATTTGCTGGCTTGCATCAAAGTTATAAATACTATAATGTTGCTTGTGTCAGATCTCTTTATTGCACAGCCACGTGAGGAAGAAATTGCCAGGGTTTTTTTTTCTTTCTTCATGTTAGCTACCACAATAAACTTCTGATAGGGAATTGGGAGGAGTGGTAGAGGAAGAACGCCATTAAGAATAGAAGATAAATAGAAAATCAGAGTGCTGTCTAGACACACACTCCCTTTGGGGACAGGAGTTGATCTGCTGGAGGGGAGAGAGGCTCTGCAGAGGGAACTCGACAGGCTGGACAGATGGGCAGAATCCAACGGCATGAGATTTAACACATCCAAGTGCCGGGTTCTGCACATCGGCCACAACAACCCCAGGCAGAGCTACAGGCTGGGGTCAGAGTGGCTAGAGAGCAGCCAGGTAGAGAGGGACCTGGGGATGCTGGTTGATGGTAGGCTGAACATGAGCCTGCAGTGTGCCCAGGCAGCCAAGAGGGCCAATGGCATCCTGGCCTGCATCAAGAACAGTGTGGCCAGCAGGAGCAGGGAGGTGATTCTGCCCCTGTACACTGCACTGGTTAGGCCACACCTCGAGTACTGCGTCCAGTTCTGGGCCCCTCAGTTTAGGAAAGATGTTGACTTGCTGGAACGAGTCCAGAGAAGGTCAATGAAGTTGGTGAGGGGTTTGGAACACAAACCCTATGAGGAGAGGCTGAGGGAGCTGGGATTGCTTAGCCTGGAGAAGAGGAGACTCGGCGGTGACCTTATCACTCTATACAACTGCCTGAAAGGAGGTTGTAGACAGGCGGATGTTGGTCTCTTCTCCCAGGCAGCCAGTACCAGAACAAGAGGACACAGTCTCAGTCTGTGCCAGGGGAGGTTCAGGATGGATGTTAGGAAGAAGTTCTATACAGAAAGAGTGACTGCCCATTGGAATGGGCTGCCTGGGGAGGTGGTGGAGTCACCATCTTTGGAGGTGTTCAGGAGGAGACTTGATGGGGTGCTTGGTGCCATGGGTTTAGGTGGATTGGATAGGTTGATGGGTTGGATGTGATGATCTTGATGGTCTCTTCAAACCTAGTCTATTCTAAATTCAGAATTTGTTATATCAGTGTCATCCAGCTTAAGATCTGCATTCACCTTTCAAAGTATGCTCTACAATTGCGCCTTTCAAAAAACATCTGAGTGTGCTCTACAGTTGCAGTCCACTTTCCCAAACACTTTTCTGAGCCACCACACTGAAGAACATAACCATTGGCTGTTTTTTCCTAGTTGGGCAGAATTAAAAAGAAGAAAATCGTAGGCTCTGTGAAATCCTGCATGATAGTTCCAAAACATTTTTTCCAAATGTTCCTATTTTTGCTTTAAAAACCCCACAAAAGCAAAACCCACCACACTATGAACGACTTCATTTTTGCACAGAATCATATCACTTGTGTCTTTACATTCCTCTCAATTGTAGCAGAAGAAAATTTAGCCAAATTCTTGCAGTAGTGTAAGAGGTAATTCTTTAATACTGGAAAAAGAATCCTTGACCTGTACCAAGCCACAGGTGCAGCATAGCCTGTTACAGAACTGTATGAAGTACTAAGTGATTATTGAAACATTGTTTTCAACTTCATTGCAAAATTTTATGAATCTTTTTCTGCTGTTTCATAGTAGTATAGAATCATTTAGGCTGAAAAAGACCTTTAAGACCATCGAGTCCACCCATTAACCTAACACTATCAAATCCACCGCTAAACCATATCCTTAAGAACCATACCTGCCCATCTTTTGTATACCTCCAGGGATGATGGCTCAACCACTTCCCTGGGTAGCCTGTTCCAGTGCTTGACAACCCTTTCATTAAAGAGATTTTTCCTAATCTCTAACACAAACCTTTGCTGATGTAACTTGAGGCCATTTCCTTATCCTGTCACTTGAGAGAACAGACCAACACCCACCAGACTACAACCTCCTTTTAGGTAGTTGTGGAGAGCATGAGGTCTCCCCTCAGCCTCCTTTTCTCCAGACTAAACAACTCTAGTTACATAGTTTCATAGTTTCATTCAGGGTTGGAAGGGACCACAAGGATCAGCTAGTTCCAACCCTCCTGCCATGGGCAGGGACACCCCACACTAGATCAGGCTGCCCAGAGCCTCATCCAGCCTGCTCTTAAACACCCCCAGGGACGGGGCCTCAACCACCTCCCTGGACAACACATTCCAGGGTTTCACCACTCTCATGGTGAAGAACCTTCTCCTCACATCTAGCCTGAATCTCCCCCCTCAGCTGCTCCTCCTAAGTCCTGTCCTCCAGACTCTTCACCAGCTTTGTTGCAGTTCTCTGGACAAACTCCAGTACCTCTATGTCTTTCTTGTAGTGAGAGGCTCAAAATTCAGCAGGTTTTGGTACATAAATTCATCAAGGGCTTCTTTGTAAATAAGGAAACTGAAGGGAATGATCTATTTCCAGTTGGAAGAGACCTACACTGATTATCTGCTCGAAGTGAGGCCACATCCAATGCCATTTCAGGTACAAACTAACCAATAAGGCGTGCAAGTTTTAAATCAAACTTACTCAAAGAGTTTTTCCTGTGAGTATGGGTATGAAAGTTGTCTGCTCAAAAGGACTGCACAGAGAAATAACCACACTCACCCATTCCAGACTGTACACATGAAAAATTCATACAAAGACCTTGTTTTACATTCAGTCTACATTATACTGGCACTGGAGTTAATTAGTAGTAATAGAAGGCCCACATGGGGAATTTTTTATGAACACTTTGCCCAAGGAAAGAAGGCTCTTTCTACCATACTAATGCAAGTGTGAAAAGAGCTGCTGCCCAAGTTTGAAGTGAGCAGGAAAGAGAATCAAAGGCATTTCGACAACGCAACTTTCTCAGATGCCAATTAAACTAGAAATCAATGGATGTGGACTCCTAAATAGCTTTGAATCCCACATTTTAAAAGACAAAAATTCACCAGTCTTGTACACAGTCAAAATGCTAATAAATAAATTTTCAAAATAAATAAACAAACACAAACCCAAACCAACCAACAAACCAAAGCACAACCCCCCCCCATCAAAATCAACAAGACCACAAAAACCAACAGCCTGGCTCATTCTCTAAATCATTTGCAGTAACAGAAGCCAATAGCCAAGATCAAAGTTCACTCAATTAGAGATTATTAGTTGAGTGGGGCGTATGTGGCCAGTCTTATAGGAAGAAAGCCTAATGGTACAAATCTGCTACTGTTTCATAGAACTATAGAATCAGTAAGGTTGGAAAAGACCTCAAAGATCATCAAGTCCAACCTGTCACCCAAGACCTCATGACTACTAAACCATGGCACCAAGTGCCACGTCCAATCCCCTCTTGAGCACCTCCAGGGACAGGGACTCCACCACCTTCCTGGGCAGCCCATTCCAATGGCTAACAACTCTCTCACTGAAGAACTTTATCCTCACCTTGAGCCTGAACTTCCCCTGGCGCAGTTTGAGACTGTGTCGTCTTGTTTTGGTGCTGGCTGCCTAGGAGAAGAGACCAACCCCCACCTAGCCACAACCTCCCTTCAGGTAGTTGTAGACAGCAATAAAGTCTCCTCTGAGCCTACTCTTCTCCAGGATAAGCAACCCCAGCTCCCTCAGCCTCTCCTCATAGGGCTTGTGCTCGAGGCCTCTCACCAGCCTTGTTGCCCTTCTCTGGACACATTCAAGAGTCTCAATGTCCTTCTTAAATTGAGTGGCCCAGAACTGGACGTAGTACTAAAGGTGTGGCCTAACCAGTGCTGAGTACAGAGGCACAATGACTTCCCTGCTCCTGCTGGCCACACTATTCCTGAAGCTGGCCAGGATGCCATTGGCCTTTTTGGCCACCTGGGCACACTGCTGGCTCATCTTCTGCTGGCTGTCAACTTGGTGTCATCTGCAAATTTACTGATGATGGACTCAATCCCTTCATCCAGGTCGTCAGTAAAGATATTGAACAGGATGGGGTCCAGCACTGATTCCTCAGGGAAATGCCCTTTGTATTCATGTGTTGGCCTTAGCTGTATTAGGGCTTATTGTTTGTTAACATACACGCACACAGTCTTGTGGCAAACCTAATCCATGCAGGTATACAGATCTGTGCTGGTCACCCCTTGTGCTTAGTGGCTCACGTCCTCACAGGTTACATAACACTGGAATTTGAATGGAAACTATTCTGACAAAGATTTGCTCATTATCATCAATAAAATCAGTACTAGCTAGCATCTATGTGACATCTAGATTCTCCAGAAATATGGAACCAGCTGTCAAAGGGCTTTTGAGGGCATGTTTTTCCCTTGAGCTAATGTTTTTTCCTGGGTATTTATCAAATTAATTGCAGGATTTATATAACTGAGTTTTCCCCAAAAAATGCTTTATATAGGAGGCTGTTTTTCTGTTAAAGAAGTGGTGGCAGAGAGCAGAGGATGAAATAAAACTGCAGCTACTGGGTGCTCTCATAGGACTTTTGTATTGAAAACAAAACCAATGGAAAATGAGTCAAAACAGTCAAGTTCTGTGCAGTCTATTTTTAGGGGTCTATAAATAATCTGCTTCTATGTATAACAGATAAAAGCAAGCTTCTACAAAATGTAAACTATGTTTAAGTTTCATGCATTTGCTATAAAAATAGAGCATCACTTCACATAATGATTTGAAATTTTGTTATCTGGCTGAATCATTATCCACTAAAGCTGTTCCTAAGCAGCATGCTGTCCTTGAAGGTGCATGAAAACAGGGATAATGAAGCTGGCCTGCTGTCTGGTGCAGACAGGCACTTCTGGAGCACAGCTCTACAAAGGGCAGCTTGGACAGGACTTAGAAGGATGATAGGGAGGGCTAAGCTAAGTTAAGAACTTTGAGACTGACAGAAAAAAAGTAAAATTATGACAACCCTGAGTCTGAGAAGATTCATTTCACTGTTGGCAGCCAGAAGAGTGATTTTTGCAGGTGGTGTTCGATAAGGTGGCAAGGACTAGGAAATATATTTTGCAATTCCTCACCTCTGCCACAAGTTCATTTCTCAGCAATTCTCAGTTCACCAGAGAGAACAGATGCCAAGGAAGATGTGAAGCATTTCTACTCTTAGATTTTATAACCAGATGACTATTTCCCATCCTTTTGTGTTTTGCATCCCTGGGACTTTTCAGCCCACAAATCTCCAAATATCCAGGTGGAAAGATGACATTATTTTGTATTTCCTTTAAATTCTGTGATTTGGCTCCCAGTCATTTTTGTTTACTTATTTGAAGAGCAATGAAATGGTTGGTGACATCAGTTATCTTTTGATGATACCCACTGTCATATTTTGTTAAAAGAAGGAACTAAGAAGATGCAGACTGCATTTTGTGAAGTCACTGGAAAGTATCAGTGAATAGGATAGGATAGGATAGGATAGGATAGGATAGGATAGGATAGGATAGGATAGAATAGAATAGAATAGAATAGAATAGAATAGAATAGACCAGACCAGACCAGACCAGACCAGACCAGGTTGGAAGATACCTTCACGATCATTGTGTCCAACCTATGATCCAACACCATCTAATCAACTAAACCATGGCACCAAGCACCCTATCAAGTCTAAAAACCTCCAGTGATGGTGACTCCACCACCTCCCTGGGCAGCCCATTCCAATGGCCAATCACTCTCTCTATAAAGAATTTCTTCCTAATATCCAGTCTAAAACTCCCCTGGCACAGCTTGAATAGACCAAAGTATTTTAATTGTTCTTATTGCACTTTGACATGACATTAACTTGTAATACTGTAACTGTACAGGCTGGAGAGGTGGGCACAAGCCAACCTCATGAAGTTCAATAAGAGCAAGTGCAGGGTCCTGCATCTGGGTCGAGGCAATCCCAGGCACAAATACAGGCTGGGCAGGGACTGGCTGGAAAGTAGCCCTGAGGAGAGAGACTTGGGGGCGCTGGTGGACAAAAAGCTCAACATGAGCTCTCAATGTGCACTTGCAGCCCGCAAAGCCAATCAGATCCTGGGCTGCATCAGGAGAAGTGTGGCTAGCAGGTCGAGGGAGGTGATCCTCCCCCTCTACTCAGCCCTGGTGAGACCCCACCTGGAGTACTGTGTCCAGTTCTGGAGCCCCTATTACAAGAGGGATCTGGAGGTGCTGGAACGTGTCCAGAGAAGGGCCACAGGGATGATCAGAGGGCTGGAGCACCTCTCCTATGAGGGCAGACTGAAGGAGTTGGGGCTGTTCAGTCTGCAGAAGAGAAGGCTCCGAGGTGACCTAATTGTGGCCTTCCAGTATCTGAAGGGGGCCTACAGGAAGGCTGGGAAAGGACTTCTCAGGATCTCAGGTAGTGATAGGACTAGGGGGAATGGAATGAAGCTGGAAGTGGGGAGATTCAGGCTGGATGTGAGGAGGAGGTTCTTCCCCATGAGAGTGGTGAAACCCTGGAATGTGTTGTCCAGGGAGGTGGTCGAGGCCCTGTCCCTGGGGGTGTTTAAGAGCAGGCTGGATGAGGCTCTGTCCAGCCTGATCTAGTGTGGGGTGTCCCTGCCCATGGCAGGGGGGTTGGAACTAGCTGATCCTTGTGGTCCCTTCCAACCCTGAATGAAACTATGAAACTATGAAAACTAAAATAGGTCCTCCTTCAGTTTCAATAGAAAAAAAAAGCATGGGGTTTTGGGTCTCTTTCTTGGTGTTTTATTTTTATCATTTCATGCAATATTTATTTGCTTTTCTGTTATGCAGAACACATGCAAGTCTCCCCATGTTTTAAAATTCCCTCTTCTCCTTTACAAAGTACACCCTGGTTTCTGAGACATTGTAATGCCATTGTTGCCATAGCAATCTTTGAGGAGTGCTAAGCCTTTGCATTCACAAGACAAGACAGCAGTGGGGTAATTATCAAGTAAAAAAAAAAATCCCTTTGAGAGTTTATTCAAGTGTCTGTATTATAAGACTCGGTTATTTTGGTCAAGTGGGAGGAAAAAAAAGTAGGAGATTTCAATAAATCTGATGTGTGAACTAGAATGTAGCCATCAGGATGTGGCACATAATATACACAGAATAAACAGAAGTAAAGAGAGGGAATGCACATGCTCTAGGAAAGGAGGCTTTTGAGATCTGGGCTGCTTTACTGGTGTCCTGCACATAGTCCACAAATGTAGCACCCTCACATAAGAAGACGACCACCTCACTTCCTGCAGGAGCAGGAACAAACAGATCATATTGTGGCCCATTTTGGCCCCTAAACATGAAACATTTGCAGTGGGTCTGGGTTTGGTTTGTTTATTTGCAGTCTGTCTTAAATACTTGATCTATTCAAATTGTGACAAGATTATCTGATTCCTTTAGTAGGTTCATAGAGTTGAGCTGACAATTGTTGAACCATCTAGAAGTTATGCAGCATTTTTATCCACTTGTTTCCCTTACTGTTTTTAGGTCTGGGTGCCTTTTAAAGAAATAAATTCTTGTTTCAGTAGTTCTTTAGCTGGCATTTAAAAAGTGTCATTAACTAACAAAATGAGACACAAATTAACACTACTTGACACTAGAGCAGCTGTTAGAATTGCTACAGGAGAGAACAACTAAAATCATGTCTGCATTAGGAGCCTGGGAAATAATTAATTTGCTATATTGCTCATCTGAAGTGGCATCCAAAAGTTAACAAACAAAACAGGTTAATTATTCTGACTACTGTCATTGTCTTTATTTTCTGCAACATTTAATCATTGTTTCAGTTTTTGAAGTTAGGATCCCTGTGTAAGCCAAGTTAGACCCTGTTTGCTGTGGGTAACATAGAGGTGCTGTATGGGGTTAGTGGGGTTTTTAGATGATACTTTTTCTTCAGGGACGTGAGGCCAAGTGAAGAATATTGATTTGAGCAGCATTCATTTAGATGGGACTATTCTGACCCAGATAATACTCCTTCTCTACCTCAAAACCAAGCAACCAATCTCCTGCCTTCAAACTCTGCTCCATTACAGTTTGCGGTTGTAGGTGTGCTATTTGGAGGAAAACAAACTTCACAGACCTTCTTTGGTCCTATTTTCTGACTCAATAACTTGAAATTCCTTTAGAGATCTCTCAACAGCACTGTATGACCTGGTAAGGAAGATGAGCTTGTGGGTTTGTCCAGTTACTCCCATTGAAATTATCCTGATAACAGGCTAAGGTGAAACAAAGGGAGTAGGAACTCTGGGTTGGGGTTGTAAAGCACCCCAAGAATGAAAGCAGGTCAAAGACAATAGACATAGTATGTATCTAAAATGTAGTACTCAGGTTACTGTATGATCCTGTCACACACCTTGTCAACATTTATTACTCAGGAAGGGACAAACCTCAGTGCTTTATGCATACCACCCTGTTAACATCTATTACAGACTTTAAAGGAGGCAGTGTAACAGGTTTCAAATTAATTTCAAAGCATCTTGATTTTCAGAGAATGGTGTGTTTTCAGGGGCTGGGCACATGCCCTTAGTAAAGAAATCATACTGTAAATCTGCCCTGAAACAGAAGTCACAGAATCACAGAATGTTAGGGGCTGGAAGGGACCTTGAGAGATCATCTAGTCCAACCCCCCTGCCAAAGCAGGATCACCTAGACCAGGCCACACAGGAACTCATCCAGCCAGGTCTTGAATATCTCCAGAGAGGGAGACTCCACCACTCCCCCGGGGCAGCCTGTTCCAGTGTTCTGTCACCCTCACAGTGAAATCATTCTTCCTCCTGTTTCCATGGAACTTCCTATGCCTCAGCTTCCACCCATTGCCCCTTGTCCTGTCACTGGCCATAGCCAAGCAGAGCCTGGCTCCATCCTCTTGGCACTCACCCTTTAAGTATTCATAAACATGAATGAGGTCACCCCTCAGTCTCCTCTTCCCCAAGACGGAGAGCCCCAGTCTCTCAGTCTCTCCTCATAAGGAAGATGTTCCACTCTAATAATTTTCGTGGCTCTGTGCTGGATTCTCAAGCAGTTCCCTGTCCTTCTTGAACTGGGGGGCCCAAAACGGGACACAATATTCCAGATGGAGCAAGATGGAGATGTTCCTGGGCACTTAAAAATCTAAGAGGTTTGTTTTGTTTTGCTTTGTTGGGGTTTCTTTGTTTGTTTGGGTTAGTTGGGGTGTGGGGTTCTTTGTTGTTTGTTTATATATATATATTAAACCTAGAAAACTTCCCATTTAAATGATGCAGCCTAGAAGTAACTCGTGTTCAAGTACAAAAACCATCACCAACCTTGCCGGCTGCACCCGGCGGCAGCAAGGGGCCGCTTACTCGAGGCGATGCTCCGGCGGCAGCTGTAAGGGCACCATGGTGGGCAGGGCCCATGAGGAGAAAGGGGTGTTCGACTACCTCACGGGTGCTGTGGGGAGAGCGGGGTGATGTCCCGTTATCTCACAGCGGCTGTGAGGAGAAGGAAGTGTCCCGCCACCTCACGGGGTGGGCGGTGGGGAGAAGGCAGTGTTCGGCCGTCTCACGGGAGCGGAGAAGAGATGCCGGCACAGGCGGTACCTCTCACGGGAGCGGAGGACCATCCGCCGCAGAGGGGCTCCGCTACCGCCTCCGAGGCGGCCGTTGGGGCGGGGCAGGAGCGGCGGTGCCGCCCTCCCCGTGCCAGATCCTCGCCGCGGTCCCGGAGAAGCCTCCGAGGCGGCGCCGCAGCCTCCTGGCATGGGCGTGAGGAGCGGCGGGCGACAGCCGGTGCCCGGCGGCGCCGCGGGGCGAAAGGGTGCGGTCTGCCTTGAGGCGTCAGCGCATGGAGGGCTGCTGCTGAGAGGTGACCCACTGCGGGCTCCCGCTCCTCCGCAGCGGGGCAAGGGACGGTGACGGGGCGGCAGGCGACCTGGGAAGGGGGAGAGTGCTCGTGTGCAGAAGTAGTGAGGGGCCGAGCCTTAGCCTCGGGCATGGCGGAGACCCTGAGCCCCTGCCCCCCACGGCAGCAGTGTCAGGCCAACCTTGGTGCCAACACGTCGTCAGTTAATGTGGACACAAACGTCTCCTCGGCTGCCTCCGCACTGGTGGGCAGCAGCACGTGGAGGGCACGGGAGCCCTACTCCATCTTCACTATCCTCATCTTGACGCTGCTGGTGCTCCTGACCGTGGCCACCTTCCTCTGGAACCTGCTGGTGCTGGTGACCATCCTGCGAGTGAAGGCTTTCCACCGCGTGCCCCACAACCTCGTGGCTTCCACAGCGGTGTCAGACGTGTTGGTGGCGGCACTGGTGATGCCGCTGAGCTTGGTGAAGGAGCTGTCGGCTGGGCGGCGGTGGCGGCTGGGCCGGGAGCTGTGCCTCGTGTGGGTCTGTTTTGATGTCATGTGCTGCACAGCCAGCATCTGGAACGTCACCGCCATCGCCCTGGACCGCTACTGGTCCATCACCCGCCACCTGGAGTACACACTGCTCACCCGCCGCCGCATCTCTAACATCATGATTGCTCTTACGTGGGCACTCTCTGCTGCCATCTCCCTCGCTCCCCTCTTTGGCTGGGGGGAGACCTACAGCCCTGAGCAGGAGCTTTGTCAGGTCAGCCAGGAGCCATCGTACACCATCGTCTCCACTGGTGGGGCATTCTATCTGCCCCTCTGCGTGGTGCTCTTTGTCTACTGGAAAATCTACAAGGCAGCCAAGTTCCGCGTGGGAGGCCGCAGGAGCAACGCCGTGGTGCCCCTGCCCAAGACTGCCCAGGTAAGGGTGGGGAATGGGGAAGAGGGCTCCTATTATCTCCTCCAGGCACCAGCGCCCCTGCCTCTCATCTGTTCTTAGCCATCACATCACCCTGCATTGGTGGTTTCGGCACAGCCGAGACAACTGGGATGTGCCCTGGGGCTATCATGTGAATTTAGCTTTGTTACAGGCTGGACATGAGCCGTAATTAGCCAGTCAAAAAGTGTTACTCTTAGGGAAGAGTTTTATTCTCAGGTTTTTTTCTTCGGTGTGCCATAGAAGTGACAGGTGCATTCACTGCCACTCTGAGGAGCCATTTAAAATTTGTATCTGGTCTGAATTTATCATTCCTTTACAGTGTTGATGGGGTAAGCGATGACACAAACAGCTCTGTAGATAATGTACTGAGTAAATGTATGCATATTTACCTACCAGCATGGACTTTGTATAGGATCTATCATTGTCTGAATAGAATTTAATGAGCAAATTACAGATTTTATTGGTGTGTTGGAGCTATTTTACTTTGCATATTGGGAACACATGGCTCACTGCATACTACTGAAACAATGAGCAATGATTTGTGCCTGTTTTGAAATTCTCATCTGTCTTAAAAATCATGTCCTCCTTATTATTATCCTAAACTTTGCCAGTGATCCCGCAAAGCCCTACTCATGTGGGAGTTCTCGTTCATTTGGGGGATACACCTAGTGAACAGGAAAGCTCTGTGCCTGTGAAAAGGTTGAAGTTGCCCCCCTGTGTCCCATGATGTCAGCCTCATGTCCTTCATGATGACACTGTCACCCATGTCATGCTGCCATGGCAGTGTTTTATGTAAATTCCTTCCACTTTCTGTCACCTACTCTGACTCTTGCTCCTATCTGTGGAGATGATTCTTTACAGTATGTTTTTGTGACTGCGTGCTTTACTTGCTACATCCAGTCCCTTGCCAAAGACAAAAGATGAGTTGTGTGGATGTTAGAGATGCCTAAAGAAAGAGATGTGCACCCTTTCTGTTCAACTGGGGCTAATTCTGCAGAGCCTCACTCTTCTGCTAAATCCCTGCCACTTTAGTTTGGAGTCATGCTTGGAAATATTACTGTGGTCACAAATAAAAGTTTGTAGTTTGTGTCCCCCAATTCTAACAAGAGATGACAGCACCAGTAATTATATGTGACGAGACTTGCAGATTTGGGCCCTCATGTCTTGAAGATGTAAACTGGTTTATGAAGCTGATTTATGAAGCTGTGTTAAGCTGTCTTCCCTGCAAAAGCAGAGGCTGTGTTAGAAAAGATGAGAATGTCTCCTCTGGTAGGATTTTTCCTTTGTTGTTGTTTGTTTGTTTGTTTGTTTTCTTACAGCTTTCATTGCTTGTTTGCACTGAATTTGTTTCCAAGTTGTTGTAAGTTTGATGAGTGTAGCGCTTGGAGTTAATGCATAATCTTGCCAAGCACAAAAGATAACTGAATATTCACAGCCTTTTTTGCATGCCTTACTTTTTACATGCACAAAGTTCTGGGAAGCTAAATGAGCTGAGATGTTGCTGCTTAATTTTTAGGCTATACAGAGACACATTGTTGATATGTCAGTTTTAAAATGGAAAAGTATGGCTCCTTTCATAGTTCTGTCTGGAACAGCCCTTGTGTGGGCACAGCTAGGCTGGCAGGTGAGTGGGTTTTGCCGATGCAGTGTCTGGAAGCTCTACTGACAAAAGAGCTCCTGTCAGTGTGAGCTGAATGCCCATTTTGGAGGGGGTGTCAGTACAGCTTTTACTGCAATACCAGCAAATGTTCAAGCAAACAGTTCTTCCTCTTCCTTATATTAGTAGTGATTGACATATTAGCCTCTCCTTTCATGATTCTGAGTCTTGCATCTGCAATTGGTATAAAGTGGCAAACTTCCCTATTGTCCCAACAGCTTTATTGGCTGACTTAAATAAAAAGGCTTTTGTGATGTCTGTGCAAGCCTTCACTCATCTAGAGGAAGAGCTGATGCCCATCTGCACATATGCATGTTAAATGAACCCATGGATCAGGGGAGCTGGCATTCAAGATGAGTTTCTTTCTCAATTTTCTTACTCACAAAGTTTTATCCTGACCCTATTTAAGCTTTACAGGAGCAGGGTCTATCATGTCCATAGAACAGTAGCAGTTCCTCAGTGAATTCCGGAGAAGAATCTCCAGATGCAACATTGTTCTTTTGTCAGTGTTACTCTGAGGGTAAAGTGCTCTCTGGTCTCTGTCAGTTCTCATCCTGAGTGCCTTGCACTAGCTCATCCAAGTAACACTGGAGGGTCTTTCAGCACCTGGTGCTGAAGGCTGGCAGCGTTTCCCAGTCTGGAGATGAGCAGTAGCAGCAGTGGTCCCAGCTGGGTTGCACATAGAAATTAGCTGTCAGGTAGTGTTGAGGTGGAACTGCATGCCAGGGCTGCAGCTTATGGCCTGAGGTATAGCCAGCAGTGTAGCTGGCTAATACTAGCAAGTTAATTTAAGGAGGAAAATATTTGAGGTCATAGTTCTCCTATGCCAGTAGAAATGCCTTGAGGAAAATGATGCAAGTCGAACAGTTGTGATGGCGCCTTGATGTTTTGGTACAGTGCTTTTCAGCCAACTAAAGTGCTTTGTAGGTTGACACTGTGCATGTTTATGTGTGTATGTGCATATATATCCACATATATATGTGTGTATATATATGTATATATACAGAGAAAGGGTATCTGTCTCCAAGCTCAAAGCTGGCGTGTATACTTTATGTTACTATACTCTTAGGTTCTGAATCAAATAGTTACAACATAACTATTCCAAGTAATTTTTGTTTAAAATTTTACTTGAGCAAGTGAGAAACATTTTTCTAAGATATTAAAAAAAAAAATAATCAGGTGAGGGAGGTGGACATGAAACATCTGAGGTGGTTCTGGTTTTACCCAGAGCTTGTTTCTTATTTTCTCTTGAAAGAAAGTGCAGAACTGGGACCCTAAGTTTGTGTTCATGCTTGTATAATTATTTGTTTGCTAATTTTGAAACCCCTTTAAAAGTGAATTCTGGAGTCAATATCGATGTGGGTGACAGAGGCATACCATCACTGATGGGAGCTATACTCTGACACACCTTGTTGACAGTAGGTAAATAGTCCAATTGAAATAAATGAGACTGCATGAAGAACAGCAGATATTAGAATAGAATAGAATAGAATAGAATAGAATAGAATAGAATAGAATAGAATAGAATAGAATAGAATAGAATAGACCAGGTTGGAAGAGACCTTCAAGATCATCGCGTCCAACCTATCATCCAACACCACCCAACCAACTAAACTATTGCTGGATAGTGCCCATTTAAATCAGCCACTTGCAGCCCAGCAAAACCAAGGATGGCAGAATCTACATGTCAGGATTACTTACAGTAATTGCAGGGTCAGGGTTGAATTTCCACGTGAAGAGTTAAAAAAGGATTTTTGTTGAAGGTTGGGTTTTGGATTATTTTTGTTCTGTTTCTTTCTCCCCTCTCAAAGTGCCTTCCATATAGTCTATGGCTAAGCAGGCCTGATCCAAACCTTACCAGTTTTGTGAGAGTCCTTCCCACTTGAGATAGTATCAGGCCTCAGAGCTCCAATGGTGCAGTGGTGTTCTGTGTGTTGGCTCATTCAGCCTCTCTGACTCATGTCACCAGTCAGGACAATATCAGTGAGAAAAGACTTTGAAGGAGTCACAGGCCTTCTGTTTCTCATTTCTGTTCCTGACTGTACAAGTAGAAAAGATGGGGCAGGAAACAAAGTGCAGATGTCCAAAAGAGTGGCAGCAGGTGTCAGGTATGAAGGGAGGCAGGAAGCAAAGTGAATTGGCCAGTGTTTTTCTGGGAGGAATGCAGAGCTGTTCCTGCTTACAGCAGAAAAAAAAAGATCCTGTGGGAGAAGGGAGCTGTGCTTTTCCCTGGCAGATGTACCATTTGTCATATTGGTGGAGCATCCAAGATAGTGTAGCCATTCTTATGTTTTGTTCATTCCTTGTGGATTTCAGTTTCTCATACTCTTGTTCAAAGAGCAGAAAGTATGCCAAAGCTGCTCTGAGGCAGTAATGATCTTTGCTGAATCACAGTGTAAAAGGCATAAGTGAATTTGGGGTAGTAAGCCAGGTTTGCTTGATGCTTAGCATCTTTACTGTTAGTTTTGTTACTGCAGACCCTGGATGTACAGGACAAACACATACAGTACCTGCCATGAAAGACCAGTAATAACAATCCTTAAATCTATAAGGAACATTTAAAATCAAAGGATTTTGTCAGAAGCTCCTTGGTGTCATGTGTTTCATGGTTGTGCTAGAAACACAAGAACTGGGCTCATACAGCTCTAGGGACAGGACAACAGAAGTGTCATTGAAGTATAACTACTGATCAGCATACAAAAGAATGAATTCTGAAACTAAACCCAAACCCCAAACTCCCTTGTGTCTGAGGAAGAATTTGCATTAGAGAGGTCTTTTCCTTCATTTGACTTTCTTTGTCATACTCTCAACTGTGGTTGTCTCTGCACTTTACAGAGCCTACTGTCCTGGAAATAGCCAGTGTCACCATTTCAGAGTATGATTCTGGCCTCAGAGTATCAGTCCGTTCATATCAGCTATTTTATCCACTGAATTGCACCTCCTGCAGCAGAGCTTGGGCAGAGGTAAAGACATCTGTGCCCAAAGAGTAGTGTGCTACTAGCCACTGAGAGACAACACCATGCAGAGATGCTCACACATGAGATCTCTCCAGCATAAATGAAGGCATCTTCATGAATTCCTTTAATTTACAGTCTGTGATCAAATTTTCCCCTGTCACTTCCAGCTCCCCAACATTCATCAGTAGGCCCCAAATGGGGGGAAAGGTTTTATACCGGGCTTGCCTTTTCTTCCCTGTAGCACAGGGAACCTGTGACAGAATGAGAGCACACAGTCTCAAGCTGTGACAGGGGAGGTTTAGGCTGGATGTTAAGCTGAAATTCTTCACAGAAAGAGTGAATGGCCATTGGAATGGGCTGCCCAGGGTGATGGTGGAGTCACCATCATTGGAAGTGTTTAAAAAGGGACTGGATGAGGCACTTAGTGCCATGGTTTAGTTGGTTAGATGGTGTTGGGTGATAGGTTGGACTTGATAATCTTGAAGGTCTTTTACAACCTGGTTAATTCTGTATTCTGTATTGTGACTTACAGTAGAAACTAGAGTCATGCAAAGCTTCAAGGACTGACACTGGAAACTGCAGAATTGGTATAGTCAAAGCTGTTTGTAGTTCAAGAAAATCACAACTGGCAAGGCTGGAAAGCAGCTACATAATCTTTTTGGCTCGTGCTCTTGTTCAGACAATGCCAACTTACAGTGGATTACCCTATGCCTACATAAGAAGAGGAATCCTTCAGTTTGGCTCCCCTGCCAGCACTGTGTGCTGCAGCAGCGTTTGCCTGCAGTAGACCAATTTCTTTCCATGTTCTTTCTGTGGGTTGGCTTGTAACAAACAGCCTTGACAACACAGTCTTGGGGGCTGGTAGTTGTAGCAAGGATAATCTTACACCAACCTGGACAGGGAGATGAGTCAGATCTGCAGCAAATCATGTAGAGAGTAATAAAAAATTTAAACATTGAAATGATAATGAAAGGTTGGACTTTCCCAGCTTTGCACTGATATGTATTTCCTGACATGAACAGCACTTGAGGTTAAATATATGCTTAACTTTTCAAATCTGGTGGAACTGTCCCCTAATGACTCAGTCCCCACAGCTGGGATGAGATGCTGGCAGTGCTGCAGTAGGTGTATATGGTGCCCAGACAGGGAGGGAGTGCAGTACGGCAGAGCTGGAGGGGCCTCTGTAGAGTATGGTCACTAGAAACCCTCTGTAGAGTATGGTCCCTTTTGCAATCATGCAAGCCAGGAGCAGCTGGCCAGTGGATTGCAGGCCTGCCAAGTGGCAGCACTCACGCCAAGGGCTGGCACTTGGAACAGTACCCCATGCCAGAAGTGCCCAAGAGGCAGGTGTCATTGCAGGTGAGCCTGATGGAGAGCCAGCTGAGAGAGGGCTGTTCACAGTGTGCATGGCTGGTCGGCTGGAAACAGCATACTGGGTGAGCATTAGACACTGATGATCATGGAAAGCTGAGCTTTCCTGCAGCTTCTAAGGTTTAACTGCTCGTGTAAGTCCTGGTGAAGGCCCAGGCTGAAGGAAGCTGCTAAGGCATACTAGTCACCTTTTCAAGAATGTTTTGTGTATCCTTTCCAAAGGATTTCTCAGGAAAAAGTGAAGCAAAGTATCTCCAGTCTGCCAGGGATATTTACATAGTTTACTTAAGGAAGGGGTGCATGGGAGATCTCATTATTATGCCTAAAGCACCAGGATTCTGTTTGCACTTTCATTATGATTACTGTTATTACAACATTATTTAGAAGTCCCAGGCAGGGAAAAAAAAATAACTAAAAAAATAGCTATGACATCAAAGAAAGTAGAAGAAAGAATGTAGATAGGAAGACCACTGCTGTTCTGTAATTAAAAAAAAAATAATAATAATTAAAGAAAAATCTATTTTCAGTTACTCTTTAGTATCTAGAGACAAGAGGAGTTTGTGGAAACTCCTCTGAGTTTCCTGACCGAGCTGTAAATGCTTCATTAGGAAAACCAGCTAAAGGACTGGGGTATCTTCTGTGAAAATGAATTCAGTAACTTTTTCTCACAATGTGAAATTAAATGAGAAAAGACTCACTTCTAGTAAACTCAGCAGTTCAGTTATGAGCCTTCCAAAACCTGAAGTACTGGAAAGAGAAGGCTCTGATTTGATAATGACACACTGCAAGCTCTGCCTTTTGAGTAAGAGCTGAAGGTTAAATGTAGTGCCAAACTATGCCCGGTGCTAGTGACAAAGTTCTTTGTATGGCTCTTCCCAAGAGGCTTACTTATGTAGCTATTCCTCAGGGCTAAAACATAATCTTTCAGGGCTGCTTGTCACAAATTTGTCCTAATGTCATACATTCATCCCTTTTTGCTGAGTGTGATTAAGGATGTGCAGAGCAAGTCCTTCTGCAGACAAATGGTGTGATCCTTGCTACATGAGGGGTGTCCCATTTTAATTGTCAGGACAGATGTGATTTTCATTTTCCTCCATTATTTGCCTGCTCCAATAATCTGCTGCTCTTACATTCTGCAGCCATGTCTCGCATCTGAGGGTGAAGACAGGGATATCCATCTTGAAGAGTGATTGTCCAGTCGCTGCCAGCGCTTCCCTCTCTGAGCTGCTGTGCCCATATTAAATGGAGGCCCTCCAGCTATTATAAGGCTTGCAGAAAGGTGGCATGTGCATGTGGAGTATGTAGCTAATCTAAAACCAAGCCAACTTTGGGGTGGTGTCAAAGTCTTGCAGTGCCTGTGAATTATCACTTAAGCAAATTGTTAGGCCTCAGGTTGCATCCTTAGAATGTTTATTTTACTGTGCGGTCTCTGTAACTGCAGTGCCTAGAAGAACTTTAAACTTGGGGATATTTTAATCTGCAGAGTAAAAACACAAGGGATTTTTGGGTAGACTCTAAGCACATTAATAGCTTATGCCCAGAAAATCTTTGCCAGTCTCCCTGCCACCCAGAGCACTGTACTGGGCTCACAGTGCAGATGAATGTCTTGCCTTAGCAAGGGAAGAGACACAAAGCATTGTTGGTGGCCTGAGCAGCTGACATTTTTTCCCCCCTCTTGTGTAACTTCTGCTGAAGCCTCAGAGTGAACTGAGGGCTGATTGAAATGGCAGTTTTCTGGCAATGGAGTATTTTTTTTGTGAGAATATTAAGCAGATCTGAGTGAAATAAAGGACAGGTGACAGAGGAGAGAAAGTGAGGACCAGAAAATTCTGCTTCTCCAGCAAAGCTTTTCTTTGATTATAACCAGACTATATTATGAGCTACCTCAAAATGGTGGCACAGTGCCTGAGGATACATCATCTTCAGGTGCTTCCTGCTGCTCCCATTGTCATGTACTGTGTTGGCACTGAGCCCAGGCTGCAACTGGTACAATATGATGCTCCATCCCTCTCCAGGAGGAAGATGTGCCTGTGATGAGATAGCCTTTGTCAAGGAGTCATTTGTAAGAGACTCTTCTTGATGGGTTTACTTTACACAGAATTATTTCCAAGGTACTTACTTTTCTTTCAGGCTCTTATGATTTTGGGAGGGATAATGAACTATCAGCATTTCCCAAAGCATCATAGAATCAATAAGGTTGGAAAAGACTTCAAAGATCATCAAGTCCAACCTGTCACCCAAGACCTCATGACTACTAAACCATGGCACCAAGTGCCACATCCAGTCCCTTTTGAACACCTCCAGGGATGGTGACTCCACCACCTCCCTGGACAGCCCATTCCAATGGCTAACAACTCTCTTGCTGAAGAACTTTATCCTCACCTTAAGCCTAAACTTCCTCTGGTGCAGTTTGAGACTGTCCTCTTGTTCTGGTGCTGGTAGCCTGGGAGAAGAGACCAACCCCCACCTGGCTACAACCTCCCTTCAGGTAGTTGTAGACAGCAATAAGGTCTCCCCTGAGCCTCCTCTTCTCCAAGTTAAACAATCCCAGCTCCCTCAGCCTCTCCTCACAGGGCTTGTGCTCGAGGCCTCTCACCAGCCTCGTTGCCCTTCTCTGGACATGTTCAAGTGTCTCAATGTCCTTCTTAAACCGAGGGCCCCAGAATTGGACAGAGTCCTCAAGGTGTGGCTTAACCAGTGCTGAGTACAGGGGCACAATGACTTCCCTGCTCCTGCTGGCCACACCATTCCTGATGCTGGCCAGGACGCATTTCTTAAAACTTCCTCAAACCAAAATCCCAGACTTTCATTAAAAAAGAAAAAAAAAAAAGTGTTCTGATGGGAGAAAAAAATCCTGCAGATTTAGCTGAGGCTTTTGGGGGTGTGCTCTGTCCCTTCTGCAGAACAAGTGGTAAGGCCAAGCTCCTGTACCCACCAAGGATGGGATTTTGAAGAAAGTTAGGCTGAAGAAATTAGCTGATGAGCAGGCATTTGTAGCAGGTGCCTCCCTAATACCTTAGGGAAATGACCCAAAGGGTCTGCAACAGAACTAAATTCATTCATGATTCAAGCCTGAGAAACTCTAAAGATCATGTAGCATCCTAGAAAGCGTGCTTTAGGGATAGAGAGCCGGCTCCTGCCTTTGTTAGCCTCCTGCAACAATCTGATTTCCCGCTAGGTATCAAGGCATCCGGTAAGAGAAAGTGAAAAAGGATGCCCACCACACACGCCACGTGGCATCAGCTACTCTTTAGTTAGCTTTGTTTGTCAGTCCCATTCAGCAGCTTTTCCAACATGATGAGCAGTCTGGTAATGTTGGCACTCTGGGGCATTTTCTTTCTTTTAGCACGGAAGGAAGGGAGTTGGGGCCTTTTGTGGTAGGAGCACAGATGTCGTGCTGTCATTTAAAAGTAATGCTTCACTCACACAAATTGTCTTGGTAAGAATCCATGTTTGCTTTTGTTTTGAGGTGAAGGAAGTTTCGCCTGAACCACAGATGGTGTTTACAGCTCGTCATGCAGCTATCACTTTCCAGACAGATGGAGAAACGTGGAGAGAACAAAAAGAGAAAAAGGCAGCTCTGATGGTTGGCATCTTAATTGGAGTTTTTGTACTGTGCTGGATCCCTTTTTTCATCACGGAACTAATAAGTCCTCTCTGTTCCTGCAACATCCCACCCGTCTGGAAAAGCATCTTTCTTTGGCTTGGCTACTCCAATTCTTTCTTTAATCCTCTCATTTATACAGCATTTAACAAAAATTACAACAATGCCTTCAAGAACCTTTTTGTGAAGCAGAGATAAAAGGGCATGCAGTGGAGGCAACAATTCCTTTATTGCATAACACAGAGTTCTCGAAGGAAACATGCCTGTGGTATTCAGAGTTTTCACGCGTGAGAGCTACTTGAGGGGATTTCAGTAGAGTGAAAGAAGATGGATGATGTTTGGATACAAACCTGTGGACAGTTTACAGTTCCCCCTTGGAAAGACATATGCTGCTCCAGTGCTTGGCAAAGAAGGATGAAGCAGTGAAGACCTCCTGTCTGCTCTTTGAATCAATATGTGTTAAGGTCTGCAAGTGAAGCACTGCATGTGTCCAATACCATGACTGTCAAATCTTAACTGGACTGATCTCATCTAACAGCTATGAGTGTCATTCTGTCGTCCTCTCATCATTAGCAAAGGCACCAGTGGGAACTGCTAATTGAGCTATAGTGAAATGTTTGTGAGGTGGGCAGGATGCTGGCTTCCTTTTGGAGATTTGTTTGGAAGGGAATAAACATGCTGTATTCAATCAGTGTTTGAACTGACATGACATTAAAATGGATGACTAAGCAGCTCAGAACCATGCCCTGGCATGATTGAAGGGCTGCATGTTCTCTAGCAAGCAGCAGTTCTTGATGGGAAGTCTTGGTGAAATACAGGTCTGTTATGCCCCCTGGGGTTAAGTGAAATTTTAGAGCCAAGTGTAAAATTATTCGGAGCTACTGACAATGTGCTCACATCACTTGCATGGGAGGAGGATACAGTGTGGAGTTCTCACTTGCATTGTACTCTCTCACTCTGCAGGGCTCAGGCTCTTCCTGTTTTCTGAAACCCAGGGGAGCTCAAGATAGACACCTGACACCTCCAAGTGAAGGGGGCCAGTCTGCATTATTTTTGTCATGCTGCCATAAACACCCATTTGTTTTGCAAACTCCAAACATATTGTATTCAATCACAGGTTTGCTGGCAGCAGCACCTGTCTGCTTAGCTGTAGTAGGCCAGTACCTGCACTGTGTTGTCAAAGGTCCTTGCATCACAAATGCATTCATCATCTCACCTGAGTGAGGTCCACAATCTGTCAGCTTACATCAGCATCCTCTTACTGTAAGAAAGTCTAAGTGACTCCAGAAACTCTCAATTGACTCAACAGCAATCCTTAAATTGTTTTTCCAAGATATATCCCCCCTGTCCCAGCAATACAAATATAACTAAGACAAGTATTTCCATGCATACTGCCAAATCTCTCTCTATCCATATTGCTCTAGTGTGTTTTTACTTCCTTCCCTTCCCCAAAGAGGGATGCTGAGAGCATCTCTTGAGTATTTTTAGCTTGGCAGCCTTTTACTGACGACAGAGTCCCAGCACCCTCTCCCATCACCTCCTAATACTTCTTTCAATACTGTAAGGGCAAAACAGTGTAACTGCAATGGGGCTGGACAACATCACAGCTCCTTCTGAAGCTGAGGTTTCACTTTTTTTTTACACTCCTGTGCTCGGCCAGTTTTATGTTTTCTGCCACTTACCCAACCCTTTGATTCAAAGTGTACCCTCAGGCAAACAACACAAACTGCACCGAAGGACTAAGTCACAAATTTCAGCTCCAGCGATATGCACCACTGGCATCTTGATCTCACTGCAGTGCATCACACCCTCAGCATCATCTATGATAGCACCAAGATAATGGGCATCACATTGACACAAGTGGTAGCCACAAAGTTCCTACCAAGTCTTGGTATCCTGGCAGGCTCTCACAAGCAGCAGCAGCTAGGTGCGTGCCCCTCTGCTAGGGACTCATGTACTTAACAGCTATGTCAGAGAGATTATCAAATGTCTGTATCATGTAGTCTGAAAACCAAAAAAATGATGGAGCCTTTACTTGCTTAACATAAAGTGGAGTTTGCTGCAGTGTAGCCTAAAGTGATTCATGTATGAATGATGGATGATCAGAGGGCTGGAGCACCTCTCCTGTGAGGACAGACTGAGGGAATTGAGGCTGTTCAGTCTGCAGAAGAGAAGGCTCTGAGGAGACCTTACTGTGACCTTCCAGTATCTTAAGGGGGCCTACAAGAAAGCTGGGGAGGGACTTTTTAGGGTGTCCAGTAATGATAGGACTAGGGGAAATGGAACAAAAATAGAAATGGGTAGATTCAGATTGGATGTTAGGAAGAAGTTCTTCACCATAAGGTTGGTGAGACACTGGAACAGGTTGCCCAGGAAGTGGTAGAAGCCCCATCCCTGGAGGTTTTTAAGGCCAGGCTGGATGTGGCTCTGAGCAACCTGATCTACTGTGAGGTGTCCCTGCCCATGGCAAGGGACTGGAACTAGATGATCCCTGAGGTCCCTTCCAACCCTAACAATGTTCCTATGATTCTATGTACCTGGTGACATCAAGTTGAGCTTGATGTCAGGCGTCGGGCAGATTAGACCAAAGCAAGTTCTGTCTCCTTTCTAAATAAGAGATTTACACAAATGCCATTGAAGCACATTCCTCCAGCTCCTGAAAGGAACTGCCCAGCTTCATCTCACCAGCACAGTGTGTGGTGAGATCAGCACTGCTGTACATCACACTGCAGTACTTCAACATTCCAGTGGGACCTGCTGTGTCTGTAGCCACAGCTACCTATGTAGTTCTCAAATACATGCAGAGGATGCTTCTCTCAGTTTCAATGGGAATTGAGATTTTTTCATAGCCTAGGATTTCAAAGAGTTGTTAGATAGTGGTTCAGACTTCTAAATGCCAGCTTCAGTAACTGCCTCCCTTGTGAATCTCAATTTGCCTGCATATGGAATAGCTGCACTTCAAACTAGCATTTGGAGGCCTAATTAAACCAGAAGGAAGAGACATATGTAAGAGCCCAAAAGTTATGAAAGCCTGCCGACCTTACACGCAGCCACTGATGAATGTTTCTAGTGAACTGAATTTTTCATGTAAGACAGTCACTGCTCTAAAATCCTTAAAATCCAAACAGATGGCATGGAAGGACAAAATAATGAGGTCACCTTAGGATGGTGGTTGAAAAGCATACAAATTGTATATAGCCACTCCTGAAGTTTCCAATAACCAAACTGTGGTCAAATTTTAGTGCCTGTACCCCATCTGCCAGGCAAGATGAGCCATTACTAGCATGCAGATCTAATATCAACCCCACTGCACCCAAGTCCAGGCCCATCACAGTCTGTGGCTGCAGCAGCAGACATTTGTTCCAAGGCAAAATGCCAGCTGACTGGAGGAACACCAGGCTCTAGTTGGGGTGCAAGAACCCTTCCAAGAAGCAACACAGATTTTGGCACAGGTTTTACCATGGCTTGGCATCTGGAACTTGAGAGAACACCATCAAGCCAGAAGAGTGCTGTGCAGCATACTGTAGCTGTGCTCTACATTGATATTCCAGCAAATGCTGAAGATCCAGCAGGGCTGTTTTCAGCTAGCTCAAGAACTGTAGCAGCACTACTGCTGCAGCACACAATGTAGCTCTCCACCTCCTCAAAGATTAATTTAACTTCCTTAGGAGGTGAATCTGAGCCTCTGTAATTTTACTGTGAGAAGTTCTCAGGATAACTAGTTTAGTGCTCTGCCCACCCAAGCATCTGTGACAGCAGTGAGTTGTTAAGAGTGACAGGCTTCCACCAAAAGCAGCCTGCTTTCATATTCACCCAGAGGCAACGAGAAACAAGCAGAGCTTTCATTTCACAACAGTGGTTTAAGAAAGCTCTTAAAAAAAATTGGCTTCCCACACTGTCTCTGTGCATGCCTGCATTTGGAAGATTAAAATAACCCTGGATTTTAATCACACTGAATCTGAGCTTAGTATGGGGGAAAGAAATATGTTAACTGGAGTTATACCCTAACCTGGTGGATGCTGCTTCCCACTTCAAGTCAGAGAAGGCATTAGCATCCCCTGGCCTTCTACATAGCACACACATCCTGGCCTTCTGGGTTGGACTTGATGATCTCGAAGGTCTCTTCCAACCTGGTTAATTCTATTCTATTCTATTCTATTCTATTCTATTCTATTCTATTCTATTCTATTCTATTCTATTCTATCCCTATTCCTATTCTATTTCTATTCTATTCCTATTCTATTCTACAGTGTCTTACCGAGGGGTTTGTGCACCAGACCCACTAACCTGGTGCAGTGGGAGCATTAACTGCTGGATAGGCATCAGCCTCGATTAACAAAAGTTGGAACTCTGGCTCATTGCTTACCTCCCTTGTTACTTTATTTCTGTGATTAATTGCTCTCATTATTAAAACTTGCAACTTCATTTTAATAGAAAATGAGGAAAATCAGGCATGCAAGCACAGTTCTTTCTGGCACCTCATGCACTAGAGTTTAGATCTTACGTTACTGCTGTGTTGTTATCTTTGGCTTCAAGATGAACCAAAGGAAATATGACAAATACAACTCCCATGTGAACCAAGATAAATGATACAGGGTCTTTTTCAACCTGAATGCTTCTGTAATCCAATAAGCAGACTTCTAATGACATAAAGAGGGGGGAAAAAAAAGGGGAAAAAATGTCACAATTTAACTTGCCTTCCAAGATCTATTCAAGTCAATAGCAACTGGGTGCAGTACTCCTTTCATTTTGCCATGCTGTAACATACAGATTGTCTGGATTTTATCATGCTTGGAATATGTGTAAGTCCTGGATTTCACTCTCAAAAGACATTTTACAGGTGCACTTGTAGAACTGCCTTTAAAGAAAGCTGTGACAGTTTGAAAGGTAAGCGAATGCCTTGAGTTCTGAGACTCTGTGGTAGTTTTGGGCTATGCCTTTACAATGTTTTCACAGGGCCAGACTAGAGTCAAGCTCAACAGGGTCTTCTTTCCCCCGATTCTGCCAAGCCCGTTCCCTTGGCTGGGGTTTTGCTGGATAGTAGGTAGGGACAGTTCAGCTTCTGAAACAAAGAGCAGACTTTACAGTAGTTTATTCATCAGCATATTAAAATAACAACTGAATGTACTGAAATTCAAATTAAAGCTCTGAGAAGGCTCCATCAATTGAAAGAAAACCCAACTTTTGCTACAGGTTCTGTAAATGCCTGGCAACACAACATCAATTCAAGGCAAAGACTTTATCTTTTACTAGTCCAAGAAAAACAGCAATACTGAGGTAAACTTCTGAAGAAACTCTTAGTTCCGCCCTTGCAGCCAGTTGAAATGGAGAATTATGACAGATTCTGCTTGCTATAGGTTTGTATACTCCTTCACATACACACATTTACACTCAGAATCCAGGGGCTCAGCTGCACAGCTCCAAACTATGGGCATTAAAAATATTTTTAACTTTGGAGAAAAAAAATAATGGAATAATGATATAGAGAGGCCTTAATTATCCAGCAAAGTCAATGGTACACATCCAAGTATGTTGACTTTAAAGCATTGCTTTCCTTTCTTTGCAAACTCTTATCCAGGAGGGGGTCAGCATCTTCTTCCCAGGTAACCAGTAACAGAACAAGAGGGCAGAGTCTCAAGCTGTGTCAGGGAAGGTTTAGGCTGGATGTCAGGAAGAAATTCTTCACAGAAAGTGTGATTGACCATTGGAATGGGCTGCCCAGGGAGATGGTGGAGTCACCATCACTGGAAGTGTTTAGGAAGAGCCTAGATGAGGCACTTAGTACCATGGTTTAGTTGATTAGATGGTATTGGGTGATAGGCTGGACTCGATGATCTTGAAGGTCTTTTCCAACCTGGTTAATTTTTTATTCCACTTAAAAGTTAGTTGCTGACACTGCCCTTCACTTTGACACAGTGAAGGCAAAATGAACTCAGCTGTTTCTGTTTAGCAGGACTGTCATGTTCTATAATGTCAAAGCATCTTGGATACAGTTCCCCCAAATCACCTTCCCACGAGGAGCCACGGCATGATGTGTACTTGTGCCTCCACACGAACTGTGGACAGCCTAATATAACAGTTAAGCCTGACAGCCATCGAGTGAAGGAAGAGGTGGAACAAAGCTGACTATTAGAAGAACTGTTTCTCTTCTTTTGATTCCTCCCCAAGTATCAGAAGAAATGGTACCATCATATACAGCCTGTGACAGAAAGGAAGGAGCAGCTGACATTTTCCATACCTCTCCAGCCTCTTTCTTCTCATTTTCACACCAGGATCTGAAAGCAAAGATAGTGTCCATCTGCCCTGGATTTCAGTCCACTGTAGAGAGAAACTGGCTTGTTACAATAAGGTATAATCTGGACTCTGATAACTGCATCTCCTCACAACCCCCAGATTTACACCTTAGTCAAAATCACTAGCTCCTAGCCCAAGCTAGTATTTTTATATTCCATGTCAAAGTCTCCAGGTTACTGTGTTTGAAGCAAATAATCACATAATTTATTCTGCCTGTAAGCTCATTACTTACCCTACTTAGGAAATTTTGCTTGATGGTAAAGCAATACTGATGAAAATAATAAACCCATACTGAAATGTCTATTCCAGTAGTTGTGTTTGTTTTTTTCAGAAGTGCATGGTATGCAAATACATCACAGCCTGATTTCACAAACAAGCTATCTGGGGGCCAAAGTTAAATTATTCAATGTACAAATTAGAAAGAAAAACAACTATCATTTCAATGGAGGGCAAAGTTTGCAGGCATAAATAGTGTCTCCTAGTATCAAAGCTGACTACAAAAAGTCTGCAAGTAGCATTCAATGCAAATTTCCTTCGAAGGCAGCACTCTGCATGTGATTTTTTTTCCTCCTTTGAAGGTAATTGGAATTTTGCCTTCATTATTTCAATAGCTCTAGGAAGACTGACCTTTTGAAGAGATACAAGAGGAGCAGCATGTGTACATTCAGTCACCACATACTGTGTGGGGAAAAGTAATTGCAATGGTTTAAGCTGACTGGCCCCTGGCTGAAGGACAAGGGATGAGGGGACTGAAGTACTCCCACCCAGTGGCACAGAGCAAACTGGATTCTACGTCACGCTCACTGCATTACAGAAAAGGGGTTGCCTGGGGTTTATGGGACTTGTAATATATTCTATAGCTTGTAAAAGTTCCCTGTTCCAGGTTTGTTGTCTTTCTTCCCCAGTTTCTAGGCTGGGCTTTGCCCTTTTGTCCCAGTTTTGGTTTGCGAGTGGTGGCAGAGGTTTTGGAAGTTTCCTCGGCTGGGACCTTTTTTCCTGTTCTCTTTGTTTTGCCTTTGTGTAATTTGATATCCCTGCAATACAGCAGTACACTGTCCTTATCTCAGCTGACATCTCGGCTTTTCCCACTCCTTTCCTCCTTGTCCACCCAGAGGGGAGAGTGTGTGTGTGTGTGTGTGTGAATTGAGGGGGATGCAGGAGAAAACCCCTCTGTTGTAACTGGACTGTGGGGGCTCAACTGCTGGCCGAGTTAAAACCAGGACAGTCCATATTTGGCTCCCAATGGGAGGTGCGAGCTGGAGGAGCCTGGGGATCAAGTTGAGGTAACAAGAGAACTCAATTCTGTTAGACTAAATTTGTTCACTCCATATTTGCTCTAGCATGTTTCCCTTCCTGTTAAGGCATTTGCTTTTCTGGTTGCATTGCATTGCTGGTTACACTCCACAAGATCTTCAGCATTTTATGCACTTACGTTCCCTATGATGTACCCTGTGGTGCTATTTCTCACTTTGGGGAAATGGCTTAAGGCATTGATAGTACTGTGCTGTTTAATGGCATATCAACTATGTTATGGTTGGCACAGGGAAGCAGCCTTTCTGAGTGAATATTGATATAAGTCATCTTTAAATGCACACACAATTCAAAAGCATATTAAGGCTTCTAAAGCAAGTTCCACCTTAAAAACACAATAGCAGAAGGTCACCAGATTCCAAACATTCTTTATTTTGTATTTGCTGCCATAGAAAGTAATCAAACAGCACTGTCATCAGTGTTAGTGGGAGAAGAGAACGTGGGTTTTCTTCCCCCCAAAGATGTGGCGTACATTAAGAAGTCAGTCCAAAAATCCTGATGTTAAGTACAAAAAAAAGCAACTGTCTGAATTATAAAATACTGTATATACAGATATAAAAAAATGTTTCAGAAAGCATTCCACAAAGTTTCTAAACTTCCAAGAGCAAATCTTCAGCAGGGTAAAGAGGTTGTGGTCTGCAAAGGTGAGCATCAGTTCACTGAGCAGAATGCCTGAACCTTTACCGTCCTGTATTATACATGACACAGACTGTTTTTCATCCCAGCCAGGGAAACCTTGATGGTCCTATTGATTATGGTGTGTTTTGTTGTTGTTTTTTTTCCCCTGGAGCTATTAACAAGCATACTCCCTCTATATAAAAATGAAATTTCAAATAAATTTATACAGCAGCTAGACTTTATAAAAATATAGATCTGTAACTTTACACCAGGAATTACTCAAGATTAAGTTTTGATTTTCTTATGTCTTAACCATCAGAAATTAATTTTCATCCTTTGGAATATTACCTATGGCTAGAGTGTAAAATTTCAATAATGCAAAGTGATTAGCTGGTGAAGAGAGTTTCAAGGATCTCATTCTGTGGGGTTTTTTTCTCAGCCAAGATTAACGAACCACCTCACTCTGCGGTGCTCATCTTGTGGTACTGGACATACTACACATTACATCAATCTTGACTTAATTCAACATTAAAACCCAAACAAAAAGTACCCCTTTGTCCTTAATTGTGGGGAAAAAAAATAATCCCAAACCCAAATAAATAAAATTAGACAATATTTCTCTTTTGCAGTACTGTGTTAACTCTTTACTGTGTAGTGGAGGCAATAATGGATAGTACAGCCATGGGATGAAGGAATGTAAAACTTAATACATACTGGAAAAAACCCAGACTTTTACAGCTGTATATATATATATATATTTTATATATATATATATGTATCTATCTATATATATATCTACATTGCAGTTATAACTGTCACCTCACAAAAGAGATTCCATGGACTGAACAATCTATAAACTTCTGCAGCTGGAGTTCTTCAGGAAGAACTAGCATTCAGCTTGGACTGCAGCATTTCGTTCTTACGGCATTCCTGTTAACAGAAAGCAAACAGCTGCTAATCTGGCAGTGAACCAAAAAAAATACTCAGAGTCACATTTAGAGTGATAGAATAGAATAGAATAGAATAGAATAGAATAGATCAGATCAGATCAGGCTGGAAGAGACCTTCAAGATCATCGCGTCCAACCCATCAACCAATCCAACCCACCTAAACAGCTAAACCAGGGCACCAAGCACCCCATCAAGTATCCTCCTGAACACCTCCAATGATGGTGACTCCACCACCTCCCCAGGCAGCCCATTCCAATGGGCAATCACTCTCTCTGTATAGAACTTCTTCCTAACATCCAGCCTGAACCTCCCCTGGCACAGCCTGAGACTGTGTCCTCTTGTTCTGGTACTGGCTGCCTGGGAGAAGAGACCACCATCCGCCCCTCTACAACTTCCCTTCAGGTAGTTTTAGAGAGCAATAAGGTCACCCCTGAGTCTCCTCCTCTCCAGGCTAAGCAGCCCCAGCTCCCTCAGCCTCTCCTCATAGGGCTTGTGTTCCAAACCCCTCACCAACTTCATTGACCTTCTCTGGACACGTTCCAGCAAGTCAACATCCTTCCTAAATTGAGGGGCCCAGAACTGGACACAGTACTCGAGGTGCAGCCTAACCAGTGCAGTGTACAGGGGCAGAATGACCTCCCCGCTCCTGCTGGCCATACTGTTCCTGATGCAGGCCAGGATGCCACTGACCCTCTTGGCTGCCTGGGCACACTGCAGGCTCATGTTCAGCCTACCACTGACCAGTACCCCCAGGTCCCTCTCTACCTGGCCGCCGTCCAGTCACTCTGACCCTAGCACTGCATGGGGTTGTTGTGGCCAATGTGCAGAAACCAGCACTTGAATATGTTAAATCTCATGCCGAATCACATGGACACAACCCCACAGAGACATAGTGAACATGGTATGATGATTGTATCAGGAAATCTTGTGCATACTTTCATGCAGAAGTCAGGCTACCGAACGCTGGACGGTTTACGTTAGCAAAAATGTTCTTACCTCTTTGAATTCTTTCACTGTTTTGAAGTAGAGCCTCTGCTTCTCTAGAAGCTCCAGGTATTCATCATTCAGCTGGTCTCGTCGCATTTTGTTTTCCTGTTTCTTCTTTTCCATCTGTTGATACACAGATGGGGTAAGAGATCATACACTGCGGAAGTGTAAGAAACACACACGTGTATGCTGTGTAAGAAACAACTGTCTAGAAGAAACAATGGGAGGCAGATGCTTCATAAATAGTACCCCTGGCTCCTGCTTTAAATGCAATGAACATTTAGGCCAGCTCAAAAAAATATAAGAAAAAGACCTAATGATGAAGTCTTAGTACAAGAGGCACTACAGGGAAGATTTGCAATTAAGCCAAGGCTCACATCTCTGCCAGCCAGGAATCCTGCTCACTGAACAATCCTACCCCAATGAGGACACAATGACATTTATTAACAAAGACAAACAATCCAGAAAAAGGGTTTTGATGCAACGTGGTGGACTTGTTTTGATTGTTTTTTAGCTGTATCAAATGCAGAGGACAGGAGACAGCTTTGCCTTCCTATAACAATGCTCAAGATCCCCACGTAAGAAATTTCTTGGCTCTTCTCCTTTTGCCAAAGTTGTGACGAACACAACTCAAGCCTGTAAATGTGAAGAGGACTGATATTGTAGAACAGACTGCCTTCCTCTCAGGGGTACTTTCTCAACCACAGCATCACAAACAAGTTTACTGCTCATCTAGAGTGAATTTTCCCTCCTTCTGATGCTAGGGCACAAGCACACAAAACCAGCCCTGTTGTATTCCTCTCCCTAAACATTAGTTGTGCATTCCCTCTACCTGGCTTTTGCCTCCTAATTTTTGACAAGGTAAAATGCAATTCAAAAAGCTGTAAAAGCCCAAACAAACAGGTAATTCCACAGCAGCACAGCTTGCTGTATTTCTAGATTTGGGTATCAACACTAACCTTACATTATCTTACGCCTAAAAGAAATGAGCAGGTTCCAAACTTTCCCTGAGTGTCAACTGTGCTAACAAGGCGTCTCCTTTACAAAGCCAGGTGATGTCCAAAACATCAGGGAATCTCTCCTAAAAGAACTTACAAAGCCCAGTAGGTTTCTAAAGTTATGCTTGAGGAAGAAAAAGCATCAAATGCATTAAAGCAGAAAAAGGGCATTAGCACATGTCCCATTCCTTTAGGATGAGACTAAAGCCAGCATTGCTAAAACATCCAGCAACTAGATCCTTGTGAAGAGATAAGGTCCTGTTACTACACTTTGATAAACTGCTTCAGTTATGCATGAACATGACAAATCTCTCTACATACTTCTCTCAGCAGAAACTAGCCTGCTGTCCTTGTAAAGTCTTGCTAATCTCTGTTATCACACTGAAATGCTTGTTGGCAAGTGACTTGCTCTTGTAACAAGTCTGTCTCCTCAGGCCTCTTTCACAATGCAGTTACAATTATGATGGACTTTCAAAACTGAAATTTCTCTTCAGATATAAAGTCTCCAGGGCTGTGCAGAAAAAGGATGTACTTTAAAGAGTGAATAATGAAACTGACTGTGAGCACTTCTAATGCACTGCAGACAGTACTCCAATAGATAAGACTAAACCATCACAGGGATGAATAACCCTTGCAGGGTACAACTAGTGCCGGTCTGTTGAAAAAGTCATCCAACAGACATTTCCTAGCAGAAGAATAAGAAAACCTTCCCTTTTGCTGCAGAGCTTTCCCCCAAGGAACCATGTGAGCTGTTAAATCTTTCTTAGCATCCATTCTTTGTCAGTATCTTCACTGGCATTGAGAAATCAACTGTTACAAGTCAGTGAATGATTATCAACTCCATCATAAACAATTGTTTTTTTCTCAGTTGAGAGAAGCTTGGCCTTTTCATTCAGAAACTCTTGCTCTTCTCCATTAGTTCTAACTGCCATCTTCTGCTGATCCAGACACCTACACCTAGGAATGAAATGTCACTCATGAACTCTTTCACATATGCCAGTGGCCAAACTGCCAGAGTGTTAATACAGCACAAGTGACATGAGCTGCCACTGCTTTCAGCAGTCATCAGAGGTGCTTAAGTTAATGTCAAAATAATGATCCACCTGACTTGAGAGCTCCCATTCATTTCCCTCTCCCTTATCTGCACATGAAGCAGTTGAAATTTTTTATTCCACTTGAGAATACAGTAAGGGAGTCCAGAATGATTTTGTGGACTTCAGATTTAAGTCTTTGATTGCGAGAACCTGAAGTAAGTCACAGCAGAGCTCTGTCTGCTCTCACTCCTTGCATTTGCAGTGCTGTTAACATCTATGTGTGCATAATCAACTCACAGTCTATCATACTTCCATTTAACTCCAATAAAGAACAGCTATAATCTACTACCAAGATTTTCCTGGCTCTATAGAGAAAAGTAACTCAAGAGCCCCTCTGTGGGACTTAGGAAAGTAGAAATATGTTCATATATGAAAAATAAAAGGGTGAAACAACACAATAGCTACAAGTTAGTAACTATAATTCATCAAGAAGTACTTAAGCCTATTGTATGCACATATGCCCATGGACAGCTTTAATTGGAGCTGCTGCTGGCTATCATGCTTGCCCCAAGATAACTTAAATCCAAAGAGGCTGTGATTTATGAAATAGCCCCCAAAAGTCACCAGATGCAGTTTTGTCTTCTCTGAACAAGTGCTGAGGCACATCCACAAAGTGCTCACCCACAAACCCCCTCATCAGCACACCACACTCATCAGCAATGCAGAGCCATTTTTAAATCAGGTTAAGAGAATAAAACCAACAGAAAAACACCTGAATGGATTCCAAAAGGTATCAGATAATGCTGCAGCTAGGACGAGGGAAGCTGAAGGCTGGGATTCTGATGTGCTGCTGACCCTCTTTGGCAGCAGACATAGATATGACTGCGCCCACACAAACCAAATGAAGAGTTCTCACCTGACTTCACCGGCATAGAGCTGTTTCAAGCATCTAAGTCACTACACTGCTAAAAATAAGTTCAGGGATATAAGCTTCCTACCAAGAGAGAGGTGTTACAATACCTCTGCTCTACTCTATTCATATCATTTCAGTGGTGAAAAGTTTCTTAGGAAAGTGAAAAGAAGTACCACTTGTTATTGGCTTGCTTAATTTGCACCTCACATAACAGATTCCTCTGTGCACAGTTATTATCAGAGAGGCTTTTCTGAAATAATCCTCAGACTCCAACAAAGAAACTGAAAAGAGCCTCAGACCTTCATCCGATTCTGTTTGATGCCTTCTACAATCTGCTCCATCTGCCGTAAGAACTGCTCACGAGAACCAGAAGATGCCATTGCTCTGGAAAGAAAAAAAGATAGCAACTGACAGGGTTGTGGACATTTGTGTCTCTTCTGTAGTTTCCCTGCATATTTATCCATGTTCAAGAGTTCACCTTGCTAGTGTTCTAAGTAAAAATTCACAGGTGTAGTCACTGATCTCAGGCAACACCTCAGCTTTTCAGCTGGTACAAAGACTACAGAGCTCATCACAACTGTTCTCCCTTTCAGTTCAAGTCTGTTCCTTTCTCTCATCTGTTGCACAGAAACAAATTGCTGTGAAGCAACTGAAAGCACAGCCTTTTGAGAAAAGCCGCTGCTGTGAACATTACGAGCACAGAACTAGGGGATTGCTCTGGAAAATAATTTCATGCCTAGATAGGGAAAGGCCAGAAGGAGTATTAGAATTGTAACATATCTTAAACAGGCTAAGAAAAATAAACCCAAGAAAATACGACCCACCCTGCACACCCACCCAACAAAAATCCAATCCAAACCCCAGCTGTCAATTACAGCACTGATTCCTAATGACTGGACAGAATCAAAAGGATCTCATCACTAAGCAAAGCAGATCAACAGTCCCTGCTGCAAAGGAAAGCACCTGAAATACTTAATTCATGTTTTTTTATTGCAGTTAGAAGTTTTTGATGTCTCAAAGAATCATTAATTAAAAAAAAACCCAAAGATTGACATTTATGACCAAACACACAAGAACACAAGTAGATAGGAGCAAGCCAAGAGATAATTAGTCTGCAGGAGAAGAAAAAAAAACACAAACCAAAAACAAACCAACCAACAAACAAACTCCAGCATCCCAAAACTTAGAATTTCACAACAGAATTATATAAAGATGGAACAGAAAAAATACTTCAAACTATTAAATGGCCATCTTTGCCCCATGACTCTCCTGAACTGCAATGCTGTTGCAAAAATTCATACTAGGCTTTTTTTTTCTCTGAATTAAAAACCCCACAGAAACAAATAAATGCTGGCTGCATCACAGACTGGTATTTGACCTCAAGGTTCCAAAGACAATTATGATTCTACCTAATGGCTTCAAACTGCATTAAAACCTTTAATACAGAGATAGTTTATAACAAATATGTCTGGATTATGTCTGAGACTAATGCTTTGTACATAATGTAATAACTACAACTTCACAAGATGGAGAATATATTCAAATGAAAGCCAGGCAAAATGATGACTGAATTGATTTCTTTCCACAATTGCAAGTGAAGAGCCAGATACTAAAAACATAAGTTGACTATAAAAGTTAAGTAATTTCAAGTCTGCTATTCTCCAAACACTGGCTTAAACAGAATTAATAAGCTATTTTATCAAACAGTTTTTGGTCTCTGTAACTCATGCTCACTTCCATTTTTCCAAGCAAACATACTACTCATTGCAGCTATTATGAGAAAAAGGACCATTACTTACTGATGAAAGTTGTCATGAATAGAATTCAGTAAGTTAACCTGCAAATTAGAAAAAGAAGAAGATATAAATTTATCTTTTCATAGAATCAATAGGTTGGAAAAGACCTCAAAGATCAAGTCCAACCTGTCACTAAGACCTCATGACTACTAAACCATGGCACCAAGTGACATGTCCAATCCCCTCTCGAACACCTCCAGGGATGGTGACTCCACCACCTCCCTGGGCAGCCCATTCCAACTGCTTTGAGCTTTCATGGACAATAAAATCAAATGTAGTTAATAAAATTGAATATATAGGTATTGCCCTGAAGAGCAGCCAGCTGTATGTAAACCATCATGAGCTCTCTTTCTGAAGAGAAATCATGATCCTTTTGTATGAGTACAGCCTATGCCAGTGGAGCAGCCACAGAAAGCAGAAGCAAGTCTTGGACAACAACTGAGATTTCAGTTTTACTGACACCCAGTAATACCACTGAGCATCTTCTAGCACAATGACTTTCCAAACTAAAGCAATGAAGTAGAGTATCACATACACTTCCAACATGCCTCGAAATTTGACCTACAAGTAATTTACAGGTACTCAATCCAGTGTTAACAATGACAGTGCAGAAGCTTATGTTGTGGCTCTGCTAGGTTCACATAATTACTCGTAGTGATGAAGCAGGACTATTTCACTTAGGCATATTCTTGCTGCTTACATGTCAGACAGAATAGCAAATGAAGAAATATCTTGGGGAAAAAAAAAAAGCCACCCCATCAAACAAAAACCCAAGTCATAACTTCCCAAACAAAAGAAGGTTAGGCCACACCTTGAGTACTGTGTCCAGTTCTGGGGCCCTCAATTTAAGAAGGACATTGAGACTCTTGAACGAGTCCAGAGAAGGGCAAGGAGGATGGGGAGAGGCCTCAAGCACAAGCCCTGTGAGGAGAGGCTGAGGGAGCTGGGATTGTTTAGCCTGGAGAAGAGGAGGCTCAGGGGAGACCTTATTGCTCTCTACAACTACCTGAAGGGAGGTTGTAGCCAGGAGGGGTTTGGTCTCTTCTCCCAGGCAATCAGCACCAGACCAAGAGGACACAGTCTCAAGCTGTGCCAGGGGAAGTTTAGGCTCGAGGTGAGGAGAAAGTTCTTGACAGAGAGAGTTGATAGCCATTGGAATGTGCTCCCCAGGGAGGTGGTGGAGTCACCATCCCTGGAGTTATCTTAGTTGATAAGATGGTGTTGGGTGATAGGTTGGACTTGATGAGCTTGAAGGTCTTTTCCAACCTGGTTAATTCTATTCTATGATGTGGTATGATTACATTGCACTGTTTTGAATATGAAAATGAAAACAGTAAAAGAAGTTACTAGCAAAAAGGGTGAAGCAACAAAATAAACTTCTGGATTGTATTCAGAGCCTCCTCTTTTGTTGCAGTATGCTAGGGGAAGTTCAGATTGGACATTAGGAAATGGTTCTTCACTGAGAGGGTGGTTGGTCACTGTAACAGGCTCCACAGGGAAGTAGTCACAGCACCAATGCTTTGAAAGTTCAAGGAGCATCTCGGCAATGCTTGCAGTCGTATAGTTTAGGGTGTCCTGTGAGGAGCAGGGCATTGGATGATCCTTAGGGACTCCCTTTCAGTCTAAGGTAGTCTATGATTCTGTGTTTTGTGAACAGTAGTTTAAAACCTGCTGTACTAACAGCACTTCTTTTACACCACAGACAATTTCCCCCTCAACATCAGAAATGCTCATATGAATCAGTGTTTTCATTTTTACTTACAAAGACGGCTAACTCTGCTCTGACATGACTGAATGTGCTGAAAGACAAGTAAAACTTTTTATCTCCTTCCCCACAGACTGAATATTTAGGGAACAGTAATAACATTTTCTTACCTCCTTTTCCAAATATACTTTCTTATCATCCAGTGTATTATAAAGAGTAAAGAACTGCTTCGTTTCTTTGTGAGTTGCTGAGACTGTGAACAACAAAAGGGTAGAATAATAAGAGCATGAGGTGAAATGGAATCTGTAAAAATACTTCATAGGCTTTACATAATATACTTTCCACTATCAATAATGGAACACACTTTTTAATACTCTCTGAAAGTATATTCCCTCTCTGCATGTAAATCTCCAGCAGGGTTTGCAGCTATCAGATTTTATGAGAACAGCAACAACTGCTGACAGTCCTTTATGCAAACCTATGCTAGGACTATCAGCTCTGCTTCTTAACCACTCTCTGCTCATCCTTCCTTTATAAGCTTTACCCTTCACCAGCTTACAGCTGCTGTGCTACTAACAGCTGCCCTCACACAGCTTGCCCATGCTGGCAGACAGGCACTGGTTCAGCAGAGACAGATAAAAAATAATCTGATAGCACTGTGTAGGGAAAAAACAGTGCACTATAACATGTGTTTCAAATTATGCATGTGCAAGATGCCCAAGAAAGCTTCTACTGTTTCAAAGCCTTTTTTCTCTTCTAGTCTTTATTTCTTCATTGCCTAAGGAAACCTAAGATATCTGTGATTCCCAAGGAAAGGGTTCAACAGCAAAGGATTATTGGCAAAAATGGAATCCTGAACCTTGAATAAAAATATATGGGTTATAAGTGTTCTTAATTAGTTTGGGTTTTGCAGGACTGCTGCCAAATGGAATAAGCCTTTCCCAAACCATTTCCTTCGTGCAGCTCTTCCCTTTCCTGCAGGAGCTGTGGTAGTCACAGAGCTTTTATGAGTGGATTCCATATACCAAGACAAAAAATCCCCAAACTTTTCAGGATTTCCACTGAGTTGGAAAGTTGTACCAGCTTACAGAGCCCTACGGGCACACACCAGAGCCCATGTAAGGCAAGACAGGCAAAGAAAGACAAGAGTAAAGCAGATGGCTCATTGATTCTCTTGAAACCAAAGCTTAATGTTTTCAAGGAAAGAGGTTCAGTGAGGTCAAAAATAAAGCATGGTGTATTGCAACTTAAAAGCAATCTAGCACAGAAGCAAAGAACCACCGAGGTTGGAAAGCATCACTGGAGACTGTTGTGTCCAACACCCCTTGGATCAAAGTTCCAAAAAACCAGGTTTTGACCACTTCAAAGATTATCCAAATCTGCCTAAATGAAGTGCCTCTAAGTTCCACAATTCATAGAAAGACTTGCTAGAGAATTTCAGCTTGTTTTTCAACACAGCTTAGTCTGTACAGTGTGGGCTCCTAGCCACAATAGTGTAAGCCAAAGTTACTACACATTTTGTCCTCTAGGAAACAAGCCCCATGAAACAAAGAATCTTAAACTACCCAAAGCTGCCCTTAATCTTTCTGTACTTCACATGCAAACGAAACTCCCCATCTTCTGAGCAGGTAGATGCTTTGACCATAGATTGTCTGAATTCCCTTAGATGGGACAGAGAAAATCTGTAGAAAGTTTAAAGCAAGACAAAGTTGTCTTCATAGCTGAACTTGATGAAGCAAAGTGGGGGAAGGAAGTAACGGATTTGTACTCACTAAAGAACATCTATTTCATGCATGGAGTCAGATAACATATATGGAAGATTCCAATGACTAGGTTACCAAAGATGCCTCAACCAGGGCAAGGGATTTGCATCAAAGTTAGTTAATTTTACAACTGCTCAAACTTCAAGAGCTTGGTTCACATACATACTTAATAAATGCAGAACATCTTTAAAGCATTAGCTAGTTCTTCTTGGGGGAAACTTATTTTAGCTTGTTCTAATAAACAAGCTACATTAAATACACACCAGTAAAGATACTGGTCTGTTATCAGTTTAATGGAACAGAAATCTTAGATTTTTATTCAGTTTGCACATATCATCCATGCACAGTAAACAGACCTATCCAAGAAGTTGGCAGAACACAGTTCCCAATTTTATAACTTCATAGAATAGAATCAATATGGTTGGAAAAGACCTCAGTGATCATCAAGTCCAACCTATCACCCAACACCTCCTGACAACTAAACCATGGCACCAAGTGCCACATCCAATCCCTTTTTGAACACCCCCAGGGATGGAGACTCCACCACCTCCCTAAGCAGCACATTCCAATGGCCAATTACTCTTTCTGGGAAGAACTTTCTCCTCACATCCAGCCTAAACCTCCCCTGGTGCAGCTTGAGACTGTGTCCTCTTGTTCTGGTGCTGGGTGCCTGGGAGAAGAGACCAACCCCCACCTGGCTACAATCTCCCTTCAGGTAAAACAGTTAAAGACCATTTGTACTCTGATCCTACCAAGATACTGCAGAATATTTATAAATCAAAAAAGGAAAATAATCCCTTCAAGAAACTTTCTAGTTCCTGACATAGTCTGTTTCAGAACTGAACATTCTCATGTCAATGAAAACACTGAAAGCAATCTCCTGTTAAAGAGCAATTGATTAAACATGACTCAAATTCACAACAACCTCATTTGTAAAAGGTGAATTTAGGACTTTTTAAATGGACTGGTCATTACCTAAATGACTGCATCAGTTGCAGACAAAATTTATTCCAGAGATCTTATGCACTAAGTTTCACCCTCAGGAAAAATGTTACAGCCAGCTTATAAAAACCTTGAAAATAGGGTGTGTAACAAAAATTCCAACAGACCCTTTACAACCCCACAAAATTAGCAAGTGCTGCCGCTACGTGCCATGTGCTTGAACTGTAACTGCCCTGCTTTCAGGGCTTTAACCTTCAGCAGGATGTTCCTGCTTGATATACATACCCTGACTGTAAAGTTCAATGAATCTCTTCTGATACTGTGTTAGCTCAGCTCGGCTGGGTACTTCATCAATCTTGCGTTGTAAAATGGCTATTTCTCTGTTTCTTCGTGCCTGAATAGAAAGTTAGGAGGGGAGAAAACAAAGCCTCTTCTCGGTCTCTTCTTAAAATGGATGAAGCCCCACCCCAGCAATATTGTGTTATTAGTAATTAAAATTTATTAAAAAAACCACAAACCAAAAGCATTGGCTGAGGCTTTATATATATATATGTAAGTTAAAATCAGAAGAACAAAAAGAAGCATTAAAAAGTTACACAGAGGCAAAACAGCACCGATTTTGTACAAGAAGATTTACAGAGAGTCACTCACCAAGAGCAGTCGGATCTTTTGAAGCTTTTCTTTCTCAGCTTTGTACTGCTGTTCTATAACCTTGTTTGGCTCCTGGAATTTGAGGAGCCAAAACAATTGTCTGTTAGGGTAGCATGAGAGCGGCAGCACAGAAATGTGCAGACTGGGTTTATCTGTATCTGCCTATCTCCTATTTAATGTCCCACCCAATACCACCACTGTTTCCTGCTTGTTTTGTCTGGGTTTTTTTGTTTGTTTGTGTTTTGGTTTCATTTGTTTGCTTGTTTTTTATAAAACAATGATTCATTGGAATGGGCTACCCAGGGAGGTGGTGGAGTCACCATCACTGGAGGTGTTTAGAAGAGACTTGACGGGGCGCTTGGTGCTGTGGTTTAGTTGGTTAGATAGTGTTGGGTGATAGGTTAGACTCGATGATCTCAAAGGTCTTTTCCAACCTGGTTAATTCTATTCTATTCTATACTCTGAATTTAAAACTTGACATCTTTTACTGTAAACAATTGCCTTTTGCTAGCTTCTAGATTTTAAGATTTGCCAATAGTTTTTCCACTGCTTTACAACAGTCACACTTTAAATGAAGACATGTATCAGAAGATTGTCCATACTCTGAACATTTATACCTGGATTCAATGGCTGGGTCCCAAACTTTCTGGCATGTACTCTAGGTTCTGTATTGTGGGCTCAAAGATAATTTTTTTCTTGTTTAAAAATTTGCTATTTAAGCTTCTATTTTTATTTTTTCCTGCTGTGTTCAGAAGGACAGCAGCATCACGGACCTGTAATCTACCTCATTTCAGGGGCATAAATGTATCAAATGTTTACCCACTGAAAATACAAGTCATTCAAGCTTTTCCTTTCTGTTCATTCATTATTCATTGCTATCAGTCTGGATGCACCTCTGTTAAAGCCTAACTTCTGACAGCTGCTGACGGCATGCAATGTACTGAGCTACTGGAAACTCATGCTTTCATCCTTCAAATAAATCCACTTTTAAGGAAAAAGTAAAAAAAAAAACAACAACCAAACCAAACACACTTTCTGGGGAAGATGTGTTTTTGTCAGAGGTAAGCACTGCCCTTAACACAACATCCAGAGCTTCTTCTCTGGTAGGACAAAGAAAGAAGTAAAAGGCACAAAAGCATCCATGAGTTAGCCCCATGGATTCTGCAAGAAAAATGAAGAAAATTGCCAACCACTCTATTTCTGCAATTACTAGCCTGAACTGTGGGGGAAACCAGAATATTTCAGAGATTGCAACACACACTTTAATATTTACAAGAATGTCCTAAAAGTTCAAAGGACCTAAACCAACATTTTAAAAGACAAACTGAAAAGGAGAGCTTAGACATTTGCTATTACCTGTTCCTCTCCATTTTCTACTGCCTCAGCTTTCAAATTCTCAATATTTTGCTGAAGTCTCTCCATTTCTTCCTTTAAAACAAAAGCAGACAAACAAACAAACAAACTATGTTGATTTCAACTGAAACCCATCCTCTTAATAGGCAAGAAAAGGAAGTTTGACAATTTACACCACTAACAAAATCGTGGAGCTGAGCACAAGCTTTCTATTTAAATGTGCAAGCCTAAACCCTGATTAAGGGGACAGCCTCCATTATTACTCATCACACAAAACTATCTGCTTTTACCAAACACAGGAACAGATTCATTTCCCACTCTCAAATATACTAGATCCAGTTAAGACAAGTAATTAGTTGGGAAATGAAACTGAGGAAGCAAAGGAATATTACCATAGCAACAGCATGACACGGGACTGCAACATATGGCATTTGTAAAATTGAATGCACCTAAAGTTACTTGCAAGGTAGCTTCCACTGCAATCCTTTAGAGCTTCCCAAGGGAGTATGTGTGGGAAAATGAGCTTCCTATGCTCAGTCTATGCCTCAGGGCACTATTTATCTTTACTGCTTTCTGTTCTAATTAACTGCCATCCACTATTTTTTACATAGAAGAAAATTAAACCAATTTTCTCCAATTATATTTCCAGCAGCCCATAAACACAGCAGTAAACAGGATAGCAAAACACAGCAGTTAAGGAGGAAAACTGAAATATACTCTGAAAACTGCAACAGCTTAATCTCAGTTTCATCTCTTTTAGTGGGTTGCTCCAATGCTACAGGCCTTCTTTGGCACCATCCATCTCTTCAGGTCACTGTTGGCTGCATTATCCAAGAAGAGATAACCCATTTCAGGTTCTGAATAGCACAGGTAGATCTCTAAAGCAGCCCAATCTCGAACTTACATTTTAGTGCTCCTTATCAACCCACCCCAAGTTGCTCTCAGCAAAATGGCAACAGGAATGAGTAGGCTCACAGCTGTGATCAGTACAAGGTTGATCAGGTGTATGTCTAGGAACTTCCCTGTATTAAACTCCCAGGCACCAAAGGCCACACTAATTCAGATGTCTTAGCAGCCTTCCTCACACCTCCCTGCCTCAGGGCAAGGGGCAAGACCTTCTGGTTAAATCCAGTTTCAAGCATCTTGGTCATCAGCCTTGTTGCAGATGTGATACACTGCGGAACTAGGCAACTGGCAGCAAATCAGGCTGGTGGCAATAGTCAATGTAAGCCTGAAAGCACCAGTAAATGTTGGGAGGGGAAGAGACACCGACATGGACACACAACATGACAATAAATCAGGAAGAAGCATAATCCTTATTTAGCAGGTTTAAAATGAATTCTTATATGAGAAACTACAACTCACCCTACAATGTGCTTTGAACTCTTGCTCCTGGCTTTTCAGGTTTTCATTCATGGCCACCAATGCTCGCAAACTCTGTAATACGCTAAATTTGAAGAGCCAGTAAAGCACATTAGACTTAGTTTCTAATTTAAACAGGTGGAGAACCAGAAGACAGTCAGAAAAGCTTAGTTCTAAATACATTTCTGATAAAATCTGTGCAAATTAAAACCCCCAAATATCACCACTGATATACCAAAACAAAACTGTAGGATTAAACTGAGTATTTTGGATGGGTTTGCTACATTCTTTCCTCATTATTGTGAAGGTTTTGAGAGAGATTCTTATTTAGTCTATGTGAGATGAAGACTTCAAATATGAAGAAAATCAAGCAGGAACATCATAACTACCTGCCAAATATGTTTAGGGTTCTTCTGCTTTAAAATACTACAATCACTTTCAACTACACATTGACACTTTTCCTTCTGGCAGTATCTTCCTGTCTTTGCAAAGCAAGCTGGAGAATTATTTCATCTTTTTAATTGTAGGCATTTGTTTAGGTTGACAAAGCAAGAAACACTGAGTGATTAATTTTAAAATAAATTTTTTTTTTAGAACCTCAAATGTCACAAAGGAAGAAACTTACCTAGCATCTGCTTGGGATTCTATTGTTTCTAAGGCTGCCAATTCCTTGTCCAGCTTTTCACTGTAACTCTTAACCTAAAGGACGCAATCAATAATAGATTGAAATACACTTCCCCACATACAATGATTCATGCTATTTAGCTTTCCCATGCCATTGGATCAATGAGTTGTCAAACATCTTCACCATTTAACATATCTCTCCAAACACAGAGCTTCTGAAAGTGATTCAGCTAGAAGCAGTACAGAGAAAGAAGCAAAGATTACCTCAGTTAATGTCTTTTTTGCTTCGGCGCATTTTGCCTGCAGATCTGTACATTTAGCTTGCAACTATTAAGAAAGAGAAAGAAAAGAGTTTGATTCCATATTCATGACAATTACACCTCAAGTGGAGAACAGCAGTATTTGAGCTGTGAGTAATGGTTTTCTATTAAAAAATAGGTCATCCATCGCAAATCTCTCTTTTCCATGTCATCTACTCTCGAGAGCACTTGAATGCAAGAATTCTGATTGCATATTTAATTAGTAACAGCAAACATTTTCCACCTGACCTTCTGGAAGTATTAGGTCCCAAAATAAACAACAGCTTTTATGAAATGGATGCACACAGAATAGCAACTTACTAGACAGAAGAATTTCTACTACACTGCTCAAAGTCATTCAGCCTGGTTATAGTGTCCTGGCTCTACATCAGGCTAAACAGAGTCCTGTTTTGAGCTTCTCTGGGTAAGTCTGGGTGACCATGGCACCACACCACAGAGATGCCCATACCAACTCAGCAACCTGCTTTATGCTTTTCTGCTGAGTAACTATGAGAAGCATAGTAAGAAGGCAGTTACCAAAATGCCACTGAGTATTCACTTGTCACATACTTTTGAAGCTATTTTTAGTAGGACATCCTTGTCTAAAGTCCTTATGATTCGAGACAATGTTGCAAATAGTAACAACAAAAATGGGATGTGGATCACAAATGTAGTACAGATTGCAAACACATGCACATCTGGCTTTCAGTTCCACTTCTTCCACGCTGTTTTAGTTTGCTGCTCACAACACAGAGCTGTGACACAACACTGCACTGATCCTTTTCCACAGCCAAATTTATAGGAAGGAAGAGTTTTCATTGCTCATCATATTTTTTTCACCAATACTTCACCAACGGATCGAATTCTAACTAGTTAAAAAGAAAAGTCAATGAAAGATAAGCCTGCAGCCCACATCTCATGAAAACTGACATACAGAGAGAACTCTAGACAAAACTTCCTGCAGCATTGAAGCCAGAACTTCACAAACATTTTTAAAAAGGGAGGGTCTTGACTGTCACTGATTTCAAAAGCTTTGTCAACTGGGTAAAAGAATTCAGCCAGGAAACTTTCCCTATACTGAAGTGATAAAAGGATTGTATTTGGCTTATAGCTGCCAGCACTTTTTTCCCCCCCATATGAAAACATGTCATTAGGACTGGTATGTACTGGAAATAAGCAACACAGGATCAAGGGGCCCTCAAACTGTTAAATGGCAAATAGCATGGCAACAGATTTAGAAAATACTTAAGCTTTCTCGTAGATTTTGAAGTTTGCTTGGCAGTTAAAAGCAGATCTGTAATGAAGTAAGAACTCAAGCTATTTTGTGTGATTTACAACCACATATCCTTACAACCCCAAGGGCAACAAAGCTGGGGAAGGGTTTGGAGCACAAGCCCTATGAGGAGAGGCTGAGGGAGCTGGGGTTGCTTAGCCTGGAGAAGAGGAGGCTCAGGGAAGACCTTATTGCTCTCCACAACTACCTGAAGGGAGGTTGTGGACAGGCAGAGGTTGGTCTCTTCTCCCAGGCAACTACCAACAGAACAAGAGGACACAGTCTCAGGCTGTGCCAGGGGAGGTTTAAGCTGGATGTTAGGAAGAAATTCTTCACAAAGAGAGTGATTGCCCGTTGGAATGGGCTGCCCAGGGAGGTGGTAGAGTCACCATCACTGGAAGTGTTTAGGAGGAGACTTGATAGGGTGCTTGGTGCCATGGTATAGTTGATTGGATGGTGTTGGACGATAAGTTGGACATGATGATCTCAAAGGTCTCTTCCAACCTGGTCTATTCTATTCTACTCTATTCTGTTCTATTTCCTTCTTCTCAGCAGTAGGTGAAAAGCAAGCAAATACATTCATACACATTCCAGGGAAGCTGGAAAATCAAATTACTTGCAGCAGGCATGAAAAAGTCATCCACTCGATATAGATTTAGTTGCAGCCATATTCTTTATTACTCATTCAGCAGACACATTATGCTACAATTCTCCAGAATATAAGAGCCATCTGGTACAGAAAAAAGTACTTTTGAACATTTCAGTCAATGAGACTGCTTACAGACATTGTTGGATTCTTTCTGCCTTCAGATCCCAACAGCACAACACAGAATAGCTGCAAAGGGCACCCACAACTGCTAAGCTCGCTCACCAACCTCGCTTGCTGCTCAGCTCAGCAAGAAGGATCAAAGAAACAGCATGGGCAGGTATTTTTTGAAACCTGAGCTAGCTGTTTCAGTTCCCTAATACCACTCTTACTACCTAATTGTACCTAGGCTGTACTCCCCCAAATTAAGCTTGAGCGAACTGCCTCCAAGAACACAAACTGTTCTGAGAATGCAAGGGCTGTGGAGCAGTGTTCTGGTACATACCTACTCCAACTGAGCATGCCTCCAGTATACAGCTTGCAGAAAAACTGCAGATGGATGTGAGCTGGTGACACAACCAAAACTCATTCAAAATCCACAGAACTGTACTAGGACATCCTTAAACCTGAGCAAACACAGAACCAGAGAATCCTAGAACATGCCCCCTTTTATAATTGGGCAATGCTAAACTGTTGTCAGTTGTGACAACAAAGCTTCTTGCTTGGGGTAGGTTTGTAACTTGCTAGCTGAGAGAGCCTGCAACTGTCTCCATGCTACAATATACAGGGAGCACATCTCTATTTCCTGTATTAATCTTAAAGCCTTTGTGGTTTTATATACGATTTGAAATGTGACAGAAACGTATTGCAATGACATAGGATACACTGAATATCCTCTTTCTTTTCCCTCCACTTCTGAAATTCCAAAGGTTCTCATTCTGCAATTTGTGCTTCTACTTCAGGAAAAAAAACTCAAACCAACAAGGGAAATCACACAGGGTTTAACTGTCTGTAAGCCCACATTATGGTTTTGAAAGCCTGACACTTCAGCCTGCATTTAAGTCTAGGTATTGTCAATATTTTCTTACTAACAGACTCACCTTGACAGACTCACCAAAGTTATGTCTGACATAAACAGACATGGAAAATTTATCTTCCCAATGTGTTAAAAGAATACAAACTCATTTTTTTTCAGAAAGTCTATTCCATTTCAGTGTGTCATAATAATATTCAGCATATCATAATACTTTCTAATATTTCACTCTAAAATGGGCAGCAATTGTGACAGGCGTTGCTTGCATTCAACATGCAGAGCAACAGTCAGTGCATAGAGTCAGTAGAAGTAGTGTTACTGGCTGCAAACATTGCTATTTTTAACAGATAGGGGATGCAACACAAATAGAAGTGCATCAGTTTAAGAAGAGCAAAGCTAGCTTGACATGTTCCACAGGAAGTATGTTCTAACATTCACTGGTTAAAGCACTGTCATACTTCAGGCTTTGAAAGGTTTGGGGGTTTTGTGGAAAGACATTTAAGAACCATCTGCACTAGTTCTTCATAAAGCTTTTTATTTAGGTTGGAAAAAAAATACAAAAGAAAAGCACAACAAAGAACAGGACAGGCAATTAAGCCTTTCCTTTTTTTGTGTGTGCTTAGGTTTTACTTCTATACCTTTATTTAAACTTAATATTACTTCAATGTTAGCCAAAGACTTCCTGAAAACGCTCCACAGCTACCAAAAGGAGATTTAAGATTTGAAGGCACAAATATCCTTTAAGTAGTTTATTGCATTCACACAGACTATTTTGTTCTTATTTTTTTCAAAATAAGTATGTTAAAAATAAGTCAGGTCTTGTAAATGGCTGTGCAGGAAGGTTTGAAATTGAGTGCACCCATAATTGTATCATGGTAGGTAAGGCTTTTAAACTGAGTGCTCCCATAGGCTGTACCATAGTAGGTAAGCACCAGAACAAGAGGACGCAGTCTCAAGCTGTGCCAGGGGAGGTTCAGGTTGGATGTTAGTAAGAAGTGCTTCATAGAAAGTGTGACTGGCCACTGGAATGGGCTGCCCAGGGAGGTGGTGGAGTCACCATCACTGGAGGTCTTTAAGAAGAGACTGGATGGGGTGCTTGATGCCATGGTTTAATTGATTAGATGGTGTTGGATAGGGTTGGACTCAATCTCAAAGGTCTTTTCCAACCTGGCTAATTCTATTCGATTCTATGGCTTTGAAATTGAGTGCTCCCATAGCTATACCATAGTAGGTAAGGCTTTAAAATTGAGTGCTCCCATAGCTGTATCATAACAAGTAAGGCTTTCAATGACGCCATTTTTTCACTTCTGTTGTAAGACTGAACAGATCACTGTCTCATGAAATGTGTCATACAGACATCTATTATTAAGAGCCTCTGTACCCCCACAATTCAATAGGTAAAATCAGGTGTAAGGTGTTACGACAGTACTGACAGGAGCAGAGCAAAACAAATGAAAGAGGTGAAGAATGCTGGAGCAGTGTTATACTTGACAACACTATCAACCACAGAAGTCTTCAGACACAGCTTTTCCTTAAGTAGCATTGGATTTTTGGCAAGCTCTTCCAATTACTGATTCTGATGCAATAAGCACTCATCAGACTCTGCAAGCTAAAAATGGCACGGTGCTGATTACAGCAATCCACATAATTAACAGCAGCATTCCATGAGCAGCACAGCTTTTTCACTTAAGACTTCCCTGGGTTTAAATAGCAATAGCATAATTAGGTTGAAATACAGGTTCTTGCTCTTGCTTATAAACATGACCAGAACATAAGAACAAATTAAAAAGCCTTTCCCCCTCCCCAAAAGAAATGGGAAGACAAGAACCAAGCAGTGCCTGTGCTAAAACACCTGCAAGGAAACAAACAAGCAAAAACTTCACATCAGTCAGTGAGACAAAGTGGCTCATATCAACTACAGGAAGTGATAAAAAGTTATTTGTAGTGTATTTTAGAGTAAATTTTAGAGTGAGTGCAGAGCAGACCAGTTTCATTGCTCTTTGAACATGCTGCATGATGATTGCATGGTTTAGTTGATTAGGTGGTGTTGGGTGATAGGTTGGACACGATGATCTTGAAGGTCTATTCCAACCTGGTTTATTCTACTCTGTTCTATTCTATTCTAAATTCATAAGTTGTTTCTTGAAATAGTGAATAGTTCATTCAGCCCTATAGCTAACATGTCAAATGGAGATACTCTCCTCTGAGAGGCATGAAAATAAATAAATAAATAAATAAAAAGAGTAAAATCATGTTTTGATTAGCTAGGCCCCTCCTCACAGACAGAGCTAACACTAGAATATAAACCCAGCCACATTTTCTTAGTAATAAATGTGCAACCAAGACATTCAGGATGCTGAAACGAATGTCCAGCATGACAAATTGCTGGTACAGAAGATAGCTCAAAAATGGTTTCTGGACGGCAAAGAATTTTGTGATCAACCACATTTATCAATGTTTTCTTCTTTATTGCACACACAACACTTACCTCCTCCAAGAGTTTGGTTTTCTGCAGGATCTGCTTATTCAGAGAAGCCACCTTCCTTCTGTGTTGTTGGGCAGCTCCAAGCCTTTCTGGTCGCTCCTCTGCAGAAAGCTCAGATTGCTAAAACAAACAGTAACAAAAGCCTGTTTGACCTCACATTATTACTTTTTGCCACTTCAGCAGCTCAAGAAATGCCAAGTGGGATATATCTATGATGTTCTTTATCGAGCACTGTGTCCCACTACCCAATACAGAATGACTCAGTGATTTATCTCGCATCAAGATAAGGAAGCAGCTCAACGACTGAGCTTCTCAAAGGTAACAGGTAAAGTAAGCTAAAAATTAGTCAGGTGCACTGGGACAGGTAGAAAATACTCTAGTATACTACAAGAAAGAATGAATTTTTTGCACCAGCATTACAGTTAAACCTGACAGAGTTCTTAAATGGAAAAAATGCAAACATGCTAAACACCAGCTGAAGCAGTGGTGTTTAATTGTGGCCTTCCAGTATCTGAAGGGGGCCTACAGGAAGGCTGGGGAGGGACTTCTCAGGATCTCAGGTAGTGATGGCACTAGGGTGAATGGAATGAAGCTGGAGGTGGGGAGATTCAGGCTGGAGGGGAGGAGGAGGTTCTTCACCATGAGAGTGGTGAAGCACTGGAATGGGTTGTCCAGGGAGGTGCTTGAGGCCCCGTCCCTGGAGGTGTTTAAGAGCAGGCTGGACGAGGCTCTGGCCAGCCTGATCTAGTGTGGGATGTCCCTGCCCATAGCAGGGGGGTTGGAACTAGATGATCCTTGTGGTCCCTTCCAACCCTGACTGATACTATGATACTCAATGAATCTGAGATGCTTCATACTCCAATAAGTAGATCTAGAACTTTCAAAAGCCTTGGAACATGTGTATTTACATTCAGAAATAGTGTCTTGGATGCATCTTTATGCTGAATGACAATGACATACTCTAAACATCTTTGTGTATGTGTGCACACTCGGACAGCAGCCTTTGAAACCCACACAATCCAGGATGCACTGCCAAGAAAGTGTCTCATAAATACATAATGAAGACAGCAATCTGGATCCACTCTTCTGTTCTTTCTGAATTGTGAAAGGAAAGCTGCCAGAGAGAGTCTTTACCAGGAACAATATTTTTAATAGAAATTGTATATTTGCTGCAGGCAAAAGAAAAAATATATACATATAAGAAAATAAATCTGTAATAGCTAAATATCTAAATGATTATTTACCTAAACATTTGTACCTTGTGAAACTCCTCCCTTTAATACTTACATCCATTTATCTTGGTAATTTACTTCATGCACTCAAGCTTGCTTTTCCAGTTAATTAATTTTTCAATATTTCATTAGAAAAACAGTTAAATTTCAAGTACTTCAGGTGTTAATTTGCAGAGTCTCTCAAAGACTTCCATACTGAGTGCTTCTTGAGTAATTACCAAATGTTGCCAACCACTACAATCTATAATCAGCAAAAATGTTACAGAAATATTCCTCACTCATATTTGTGCCTGGTAACCACTCTAGGCAAACAGGTAAGCAGACCTCCATTAACAGCTTAATTTTACTTGAAGAGACAAAACCTGTCTTTCTCTGCTACATTTTCTATCTTATTCGTACTGAATAGCAGTTTAGTGATTTGCTATACTTTTCCAGCCACAGCTGGAAATTGGAAATCACAAATAAATTGTAATTGGAAAGGCCAATTCTGACATCTTAACCCAGCAATTTATATCCATTTGTTAGGAAAGGAAAAATGCTTCTAAGCAGCACCTGCAACACTGTACTGTTCAACAAATACACACTGAGATTTACTCACGCCTCTTGCTATGTAGCAAAATCACACACCCTCGTCATGTCAGACATTCCAAGTCCCCATCCTTCTCACCTTATGATTAGCCTATCTAACACACATAGAGCCCAAATCAAGAAAACTGGAAATGCCAGAGAATGAAACATGAGCTAAGCCAGCCTGAGACTGATGTTGCAAAAATAGTAAGAATCCTTACAGTACAGCTTTGGCATAAAGGAAAGGTCTCTGAAAAGGTGAAACAACTCTCTCTCTAACACAGAGGTTTCAGCAGATGAACCTTTCTGGTCTGCAAATGAAAAAGCCTCATGCAGTCAAAGCAGGCTAAGGATCTGCCCTGCAGCAAAGCCACATCTTTACAGTTACTGAGGAATCAAGTTCCAATTTGTAGAGACTCTCAGCACAGAAGGAAGAACTCAGTCATTACAGAAGCTACTCCGCTTTTGACACTATTGCTGCTACTTGGTCTCTTACTAGACTGAAACAACAGTTGCCTTTTGAACATAGTTTAAGAAAACAGCACCTCAGCACTACTGTCTCTGCCTGTTTAAGGTCATCAATTTGCTACTCTCTATCAAAACAAGAATTTCAATTACATGTCCACATATGTGGACACATCCTTTAACTTCACTGTTTAACACACATTACTCCCACCATTGACAGGTGTAGATTTACTTTCTTCCCTGTTCTGTACAATTGCTCAATTCTGCTCCTAGCAAAACTACCTGTTACATATATATATATATATACACACACTGTGTTTGTACTCTCTCTCTTTACATATATATACACTATACTTGTAAATTCTCAAAGGAAGACTCTTTGTAGGACAGCAAAATCAATGTTACTTTGACTAAGTTGCCTTAGAAATCCGGTGAGAAATTGGCTGATAGAAACTTTGTCAATAATTTTCTGCCAAGGTTTTTTAGAAAGTAAGAAACAAAACTACAATCTTCCCTCCAGTTTACCCACCAAGTTGACACTGCAGCAGAAAGGAGGGGCAAATGCAGAAAACTATATGCATTAATCTTCTCCAAAATGCCACCTGGAAATTCCTAGCACATAACACCACCAGATCTACATTTTTTATTGCCAGCTATCTTCACTGGGCCCATGGATTCTATCAAGGTTGGTTTACAACTAAGCACTGCTGTGTTCTTCAGACAGTGCATAGTTGCAATGGGTTAAAACTAACAGAACTATATCCATAAGGTTGCTGATGCTTCAATAAAATGTTAACATCCTTAATTCTCTTTTCCTGGTGCAAGTATGCACATGCAGAATTTTTGGTCACATCCAGCAGATGGGAAAAGCGGTAAGCTTTGGGTCTGACTTGAATCAGTTCTTACTTTCCAGAGTATTAATCATTGTTCTACCATAATAGTCAAGGTCCTGCTGACTTTGAACAGAAGAAATGTAACATTGAAATATGACCCTTAGGCTTCCGTTCTTGCAGGGTTTTTGTAATAAAGAAAGGCCAAGAATTTTCTATAGACTCTGTTGAGTTATAGGATTTATCTCCCAAAAGGGAAAGCTCCATACCTCTTATGTGTCAACACAAAGGAAGAAACACAAGACGACTATTGGACAAGTAAGAAGGACCTATAACTCATATCTGGCAGTGATGTATTGTATGTATTAATTGCATGAAGAGCCAGGTTTTCTTTCCACATTACTGTAGAAATAATCACAGTTGAACACAATAAATGGTGCTAATATGCAGACTTGAGTTTTGGTTTTGATGACGCTAGATTCAGAAACAGAGATGCATGGCATGACTGAGAATTAAGTAAGATCCAAGTGTCTGAAAATCTGAGCAGAGGCGGCCTAGATTTTATTCTGTACAGTGCCAGAGAACTATATTTCTGTGCTTAACACTGAACATTTGAAAATGCATTAAGAGTTTAGACTTCTAGTTTGAAGAGATATCAACTCAGGTCCTTCTTTATTCATGAAAACATTTAAGCAGGTGCTTAATCCAAACTACTCATGAATGCAATTTAGGAATATTTACTATCACACCAAAAGCTTGTGTATTTTTTAGATCCCATTAAAATGCTTTTCTGACCCCTAACTGTTGCTACCCACAGCATATATATCCACACATTTTAGAGAATCATGGCAATTAAGTTGGAAGGTAAAGGCTTAAATCAACAGGCTCTCAAATGTGACTTGGTGAAAGCCAGGCAGGTAACACACTTACCTTTTCAGCATATTCTGACACTATTTGCTTGATCTCATCTGACTGGAGTCCAACAATCTGGCCAACCGTGCTTGCTGTCAACTTGCCCTGCAAGTGTGTCAAGAAAACATGTGGACTTTTGGAACCATCTGTGACTTTAACAGGGCAGTTTCCCCAAGCTCTGTTTTTAAACAGACATGTACAAAACCCTAACGCTGAGCAAAAGGCTCTAAGCATAACAAAACACTAGGAAGCATTCCACCCCCCAAAACATTTGCTAATGGAAATTTCTCAGTTAAAACAGTCAAACAAATGTTAATTAAGATTTTGAAGTACTTATGATTGTATTCTGTGTTCTGAATTTTGAATGTACAGTAATAACACTCACTATCTGACCACATTTGGAGCCAAACCACAACAATGCAGATGTTTCAAACTGGAAGCATGTACAAACCCAATCTTTGGGTAGAACTGAACTCTACAGTGGATTTCAGTAAATGTCAATCAATGCCAAACTAGGCTAATTACTACCTTTTCTTCTGTGACTTCAGCATAAACAAGTTTTAACAGCTGAATTTTTTTCAGTCCTCTCACCCAGAAATCAAAATTAAGACCTTTCAAAATTACAACAGCCTAGAAGTTCCATTACATCATCAACTACAACTAATCAAGCAAACAAGACAGGTATCTTAAGCCTAGGTGTTGTTTAGAAATATTCATCAGTAGTTTGAAAAACACCTTGAAGCACATACAATTTTCCTTCACTCTCTCCAGTACAACCATTTGAAAGAGGCACTTACTTAACATTGCTTTTACAATTTCTAGGCAAATTATTAAGATACCAGCCTCACAAAAATTAGTCTTTCTAACTCAACCTTCTTTCCCTACAGTTCCTTGAAGAAAATTTAAATGCAATCATTCCAAGACTTCAGACTCACCATCAACTTGATTTTAGGAATAACTTCTATGATCAACCATAATTTAAACAAAGCTGTAGCAGGTTTAAATGTTGCTTACCTCTTCTGTTGCCATTGCAGCCATGCCAGTCATCAAAGTTTTAATGCGGAGCTAGGGCAAAACATGAGGAATTACACATAACAATTTACCTTCCATTATGTAACTTACTTCTGCCTAGTGACAGGAACACATGTAGACAATTACTATCATATACCAGGTGCACTTTAATGCACATAATGGGACAGTAAGTCAATGAAAACTAAAGAGGAGGTGGTTGAAGTTAACCAAATTTAAGGAATATTAGTTGTAACAGTACAGATTCACTCAGAGTATTCAGCTCCCACTGTCAAATGAAAAGTGACCTTTTAAAAATGCTCAGATACCAAATAAATTCAACTTACGGTTTTGGAATCATCAAGAAACATTTAAATTTGTGCATCAGTTTCAAGTTTCATATTCTCCTGTGGGAAGCTAAGCATGGAAATTTGCCTTCCTGCAGAGAATGACTGGGCAGTGATAACTGCTGGTCTCCCCCCAAGTTAGTAACATCTATGCCTACTATGTATGTGGCACACCTCTTCAGCAGCCTGAAGGTCATCTTCATCGCAAGGCTCAGCTTTCCCTGCTCCTGCAAGCCCTGGAGGTAGCACAATTTTTTTATCTTCAGCCTTTTAAAGAAAATTAAGAAAGTATTATATCTAGTTCTAGTATTCTGAAGTATAAGAAAAACAGCAAGAAGAAAATTGGAATATAGATGTTCTGTTTATATGACTACTTCTCAGCTCCTCACACTCCAGCGTATACCAACTGAAGTGTAAGCCTCTGTCACTGCACATTTCCAGACATTTCAGTGTCTCTGGCTTGTTATGAAAACATCTAGGGCAAGGATACCTTACTCCACAGCCTTCTGAGAACTATCTATCAACCTCACAAGACAATTAGCTACCTCAGAATATGATGTCTGCTATACAGGAGAGAGATGAACTATTTTTTTAGATGCATAATTTTTTATAACTGAATATTGGTATAACAAATGCATAATATGAGTATTAAATTGCCTAGTTCAGTCCCACAACTAGTATCATTAAATTAATGACAACTGGTGGCACATGGACTCAGTTTGTAGGTCATTCTACTGCACCACTAACTTCAGAATTTAATCTTCCACTTCTGCCTAACTGGAGGCTCAATTCAAACACCTGATACACAATATTCCAAAGCCAGTTATATTTTTAAAGACACAAGATGAACTCTGCAGTCCAGCAGTTACTTTGAGGAAAAAAAGAGGTAGTAACAGGAAACACCTCCATTTATAACATTTAAATGCTAAATTTGTATGTGGAACATTGAGATAATGAAGGAGGACAACTTTAACACACTCAGTGTATTGCCAGGCCCTTGACATGCTTAATGCATTTCTTCATTATTGTTCTCTGTAATGAAAACTTGTAGCCAAAGTAATATCTCCACTGAAATTATAAAGCTGCAAGTACTGCGTCAAGGACATTTTATGAGCCCACAACCACCAAAAGCCCAGCAAGGATGCTACTTTGCAAGAGGCCCTAAGATTTATTTATACTATGGCATCATGTTTCTCTATTCAATTAAATAACCTGTTATGTCATAAATGCCTACAAAATTTCTTACCAGAAAGAAAAGAAAAAGGAAAGGAAAAAGCCTTTATTGAGCACATCAAGTGAAACTTCGTTAAAAGATACTCATAAAGTAGACAGGCTACATAGCTACCTCACACTAAAAACCAGAACATGCCAGCCCCCTCTCTTCTAAGCAAAAAACATTTGCAAGATGAGATCTTTTGAGTACAGATAAATGGAACCTTTTAAAAGAGGGTTTTGCATCTTTCATGGCATGCTGATTTTTAGTTCCAGTCAGCCATTTTCAAGAGATGGTTACAATAGAAGTTACAGCTGTTTATTCTGCTGTATTCCTTTAAGATCTTACAGTAAACAACACTTCAATAAAACCAATCCAATTCTTCCCACAACATAGTTAAAATTAGTATGTAAGTTTTTTTTTACCTGTTCTGCTTTTCCTGCTTGTCTGCTAAATCCATATCTCCTAAAAACCCAAAACATCACATGAAAGAAATACATTGTGGTTTACAACTTTCACAAACCCATTAAGCTACTATCAGTTTTCAACAGGAAGAATGCACTAAAATGTGACCCCTTCAACCAAACCAAGAGCCAGGGTGAGGTTAGTTTTGGAATGCTTCAAATAATCTAAGTAAGCAGGTACTGCAGCACATTTACAGAATAATTTCAGTTCCATCTAATCCTTCCATCATGATCTGCAAATTTAGACTGTTGATAAAATATTGCCATGTAAAGCTTACAAAAGCACAAAGTGATGCTCTTTCCATTTGGAAGTTAACCTTGAGATATTAACTATACACTACTGAATTCTGGAAGGGTCCCAGGTAATTGCCTCTACTCCCAAAAGAACGCTCATGCTCTGTGTGCTTTGATGAATCTGCAATTTCCTCTTGAAGCATGGTGTTCAGAGCTTTAAATCAACTTATTTTACATCTCTGTTTGGGGCTTTTTTTGAGGGAGAGGGAAAACTAACATTACTTTGGAAACACACTATTTTGGAAATACTGTCTTAAAAGGAAAAAAACAGGTACAAAGACATTTTGATGCATGCAATTATCTTCAGTAAGCACTAAACTCAACATGTACAAAGATATGAAAATTTGTGATGGTCCTGATTGACCAACAGCTACAACTGTTTAATTCCTTAACACTGCAGAAGCAGGACTGTTTATAAGCACTTTATGGCTGAAAGTCAAGTGATCCGCAGCAGCAATATCAACTATCACCAGTTCCCTCTTTATTCAACACTCCCACTTACTAGGGAAAACTCAGTCACATTTTTCTACAGCTTAACTCCAAGCTTTGAAGAGTTTCCCAACATTAAGTTTCTTCTGCATTTTAAAGCTAAGCAATACAAAGAACATGACAGAGCACTACCTTTCTCCCTCATTCGTTTTCATGTTTTTACATTAAACTTATGTCTGTTTTTCCAGCAGAAATGACCCTTACTTAAGTCTCAACTGTTTCACAGCACCTGTTTCACAGCTCTGTCCAGCCTGATCTAGTGTGGGGTGTCCCTGCCCATGGCAGGAGGGTTGGAACTAGATGATCCTTGTGGTCCCTTCCAACCCTGACTGATACTATGATACTACCTACAGCTAAAATGAATCTTGAGGATTTATAGAAAACATCTTTTAGTTATTTAAATTTTTAAGCTGTATAATGATTTCAAGTTTTGCCTTTCCCTCCCCCCCCCCCCCACTTAAAGTGTAAAACTACTCTAGAAAGCTAATCCTCCTGACACTGGCACCAACTTGCAAAAGGAATTTTCACTGAGGAGAGAGCAACTGGACTCTATAATGGGGGATGTAAATGAAGCCTAAATCATAGAATCAATAAGGTTGGAAGACACCTCAAAGATCATCAAGCCCACCCTGTCACCCAACACCTCATGACTACTAAACCATGTCACCAAGTGCCACATCCAATCCCCTCTTGAACACCTCCAGGGATAAAAATCCTTACAAGCATTAGAAAAACAGTAAGAACCACAGAATGTGTGAATGCTAACTGTGCTTATATATGTTAAGCAGCTAATTTTATTAACATATATTAACATCTATAGAAGAGGCGCTGCATTTCCTGGTAGCTCTCTGTGTTTTGAATAGATTAAACTTGTTAGAGCAGTCAGTCATCTTAGACTTTTAAATCACCTTGCTGTACTTCAGATAACTGCACTGGTGATGGAAGGAAGGGAAAAGTTCCACTGTTAAACATTTGTATATAACATTTATGCAATGACAGAACACCTCTGCTGAGGAACAAGACACCCAGGTGTCTCTCAAGTTTCATGCCACTAGGAACACACATAGGACTTCACCACACTTCACTGGAAAATAAAATGTTAATTTGTCCACACTGCCTTCACAGAGCACCACCATGAATGAAAAAGGAAGATTGTAAGCAGGTTGCTGATTTCAATTGTGCATCAAGAGAACACAATCTCAAGCTGCGCCAGGGGATGTTTAGGCTCCAGGTGAGGAGAAAGTTCCTCACAGAGAGAGTTGTTAGTGATTGGAATGGGCTTTCCAGGGAGGTGGTGGAGTCACCATCACTGGAAGTGCTCAAGAGGGGATTGGACGTGGCAGTATGTGCCATGGTCTAGTAGTCATGAGGTGTTCGGTGACAGGTTGGACTTGATGATCTTTGAGGTCTTTTCCAACCTTCTTGATTCTATGAAATGCACAAAAATAACCCCAAACCAAACTAAAAATGTATGGCTTTAGGGGGAGAAGAAGCAACAAAAGATAAAAAACAAATTAAAATGCCATTTGCACTCATTAAGCACTAAGAGCTCAGACAGCAGACAAGTTGTACACAGCACTAAACTATGAAAAGAAAATAAGCTCTGTAACATTAAATTGGAGAGCTCTCAGTTAAACAGAGGGACTTCCAAAGGTCATCAAAAAGTGCAAATCTGTTAACTACATATAGAAGTCTCAGAAAGTAAGAAGATGAAGCACTAAACCATGATTCAATCTGCGGATGAAGAAATCACATTAGACCGTCAACTTGAGCTCCTTCCCTCTCCCCCTCCCCCCTTTCTGAGAATACTTGCAAATAGACAATACTGATGGACAGACACTATCTAGAAGCATTATGAATATCAGCCACTATCATGAAGTAAATAACATCAGTGTTAAATAACTACAAGCTACTAGCAGTGTGAAGTCAGAACTTTGGCTGATTGCTCACACATAAATAGAATAGAATTAACCAGGTTGGAAAAGACCTTTGAGATCATCAAGTCCAACCTATCACCCAACACCACCTAAGCAACTAAACCATGGCATCAAGTGCCTCATCAACTCTCTATTCTTAAACACCTCAGTGATGGCAATTCCACCACCTCCCTGGGCAGCCCATTCCAATGGCCAATCACTCCTTCTATGAAGAACTTCTTCCTAACATCCAGCCTAAACCTCCCCTGGCACATCTTGAGACTGCATCCTCTTGTTCTGGTGCTTGTTGCCTGGGAGAAGAGACCAACCCCCACCTGGCTACAACCTCCCTTCAGGTAGTTGTAGACAGCAATAAAGTCTCCTCTGAGCCTCCTCTTCTCCAGGCTAAGCAACCCCAGCTCCCTCAGCCTCTCCTTACAGAGCTTGTGCTCCAAACCCCTCACAAGCTTTGTTGTCCTTCTCTGGACACGTTCCAGGCCCCCAAGAATTTACAGGATAAGCAAACATAATTTGAAACCCAACAGGAGCAAATCTGGAAGAGTTTGATTCTCAAGTGGCATTAGAAAATAACATCTCACAATTGAATTTTTATACAGAATGCTTCTAAACACACACAATGCAACCCCCCCAGACAATTAAATGAAGCTTTTCACCTGCCATATTCCAGAAGTGTAGAATGAACTTTTGATTCCTCATCTAACAGCTCTTCAGCTCCCTTCTGGCGTTTGTATTTTCTCTGGGGTTTGTAAACCTCCTGTAAGACAGTGAATGAATTCACAGCTTGTGAAAAAGCTTTCTGAAAAGAAATGATTAATTATTACCTATCTATCCATCTAAGCACACCACTGTGTGCTTTCCAACTCTTTATGCTTGATTTAGTTTATATCTTCCAGGACAATTCTTACCCAAATAAACATCCTTCACTTTCTCTTCTTGCAATTACATGATAAAAATCGTATTGAATTTACTTCTCAATAATTTGCTCTAGGACCTGTCTTTCCAGGTTTAAAGAAAAGTTAAAAATAGGCATTTAAGAACAAACACAATTTCTTCAACCAGCTCCTCCATTACATTTGAAGGAAGAGTCAAAACTAACACAATCCACAATTACTAAAAGTAAATAAATAAAATGAGAAATGATAGCAAATAAATAAATAAAAATAAATAAACCCCTTTAATTAGCTGATAGTCCCAGAATCACAGGATTTTAGGGGTTAGAATGGGGCCTCCAGAGATCAAGTCTAATTCCCCTGCCAAAGCAGGATCACTGGGTTTCAAATGCCTCCAGAGGAGGAGACCCCACAACCTCTCTGGGCAGCCTGCTCCACGCTAAAGAACATAGGTTTTTTTAAACAAACAAAACCCCAAAACAAACAAACCAACCCCCATAAACCCCCCCCCCCCAAAAAAAAAAAAAACCCAAACAAACAGAAATTAAAGCAAAGCCTGGGCTTTCCACATATACACATAACTTCAGAAAGTCCTATTCACATGGGATAAAAGATTCAACAAAAGAAGCTGCAAAGACTCTAAAAGAAAATGCAAAAGGAAAATTACTTGTGGCTTGATCTGACTTTTTGTACAACACAAACTATTATTTTCTACAAGCAATTCCTGCACCATAACATTGCTGAAACAGCTTTCAATCTTTTTCAGAGACATGCAATCCCACAGCAGAGATTTTGAACAAGTGCAAATAGACAGCATTCCCTGGCAAGTTTCTCCTGAACTTGTCTGTTACCCTCTGCAATTTTTACTTCATTTTTTTAATCTCAATTTCTGTCATCTTTGTTTCCAGCTATTAAGTCATGCTACATTTTTGACTGTCACATCAAAAAGCTTTATATGATTAAGAATTTCCCACAAAATGTACTTTCACACCTACAGAAAAGCAACCTAAGGAAAAAAATTATAGCTTTTATGATGTCATTCCTGTGCTATATAAAGTGTAGGCATCATACCATAAACATTTGTCTTGGCATCAGATAAATGAGTAGTTGAACAAAGCCACTGCAAGATAATCTCAATTCACTCAATAGACACCTTTCAGCAGCATTAGTTCTTATACCAATAGCCATTACTGATATTTAATATTCCCTTTTCTAACCTTTAGAACTGATCATAGCCATAAATCTCACTGTATTGTCCCCCTGAGAAGAGAAGGGTAGGTCCTTAGACCACAGCTATAATAATGAATTCAGACAACAGCCTAATCTTTCACACTTGCTGGCCCTCTTTTAGGAAAGTGGATTTCTCCTCCAACTCCAATGCATCATCATTTAAAGGTGACCTGCAAAAGACCTTTCATCTAACAGCCACGTTCACCTTCTTCCAGTTCCTTTGAACAGATAGTAAAGCTTGAGCACTTTCTGCCCTGAAAAATCACTGTGTGTTCTTCTAGACCACACTGATGCCTTGATGCTGTAAGAGATCTCATGAACTAATCTTTTGTTAAGAAGATCTGGCACCAGCTTGTAGAAGATATAATTCAGAGAAAGCTCATATAGTTAAGGAAGAGAAGTTTGTCTAATGATAGGCTAGGCAAGGATAAACAAATGTCAAAGTTTTATCTGCTATGAAGATGCACTCAAAAACTAGAGATCTGTGATCCAGAGAAGACAGAATACACCTTCATGAACCCTGCAGATAGATCCAAACTGGGCAGAGCAGCCAGCATCCTCAAAGGCACCTGGCACAACTAATGTTTTTCTACAAACATACACTGCAATTCAACCACATAAATTAGGCCCAGTAGCATTCAGGGTATTAACATGGAAAAACAACTACCTACAAAACATGACAAAAGAGTAAGATGACTTCTCTGCTACATTATGCAATAGGCATACACCCTGTTACACTGGCATTTCATCCATGGATGAAGAATTCTGTCCGGCCAGAACTACTTGAAATAGCAGTGATTTTCTCAGAGAGTGGTGTTTCACCTTGGAAGTGTTCCATTGAAAACATACCTAGATTTCCCATCCCTTTTCAAATACTCATCTATGAATTTATCAAGATGGTCAAAACCCAAAAAACAACACCCAAAAAACAACCACCCAAGCAGCAGCAAACTGTCAGGGTTAGAAACAATCAAGTGAGAACCCTAAGCAAACAGGGAAATTAGAGAAAAAGCAAGGACAGAAACTCAAAGCATCTGAATTCAGTTATGAGACAGTGATATATCCCATGCATTTTATCTGTCACTCTTGGCAGCATTCTTTGAATGCTTTGAACGAGCTTTGAAGAAAATATAAGCAAACAGTTTATCCAAGAGTTAAAACATCTGCATCTGAAGAGGGAGAAGGCAAACTTTCCCAACCAACAATAGCCACTTGAAAAAACACTTCTGAAGTGGGGTGTGCATTTTCATTGCTAAGTAAAAAAGTTCTGAAATGCAGATATTTAAATTGAGGAGATCAGCACCGTTTTGAGTAATTTCAAGACAAGCAGTCAAACCGCTGATAGCTTCAGTCTCTGAGACAGCTGCAAGCTACCTCGTGGCTTTTGTTTGATAGAGAGGAATTGCACACTCTCTGTGCAGGCAGTTGATACGATTTACCTGCTTATACAGTGCACACCTACAAGATTTTCAGTTTGATATGTTGGCATTTGACACGTGATCTAAAAACAAAGCCCTGTGCGTAACTTGATTGGGACCCTCTGACGAGAAAGCCCAGGACTGGCTGCATTAAGCAGAATTCACCACCAGCAGCAATTTTTTTCATCACTAAAACCACCTGCTCTTTGATCATAAATATCTAACATACTTACATAGATGTCAGTAACAGTTTTGATAGCCTTCTCTTTTCTTTGCATAAATTCTTCATCCTGCAAGACATTAACAGAGGTGATTAAAAATACCAGGAATGGAAATGAAATCTCAACCATTATAGTTAATATAGCAAACAAAGTTGTCAAATAGTTTCTGAGGTGCTCAATTATTCAGTGCAATGTGGTGACTTAATGTAACATAGACATATTTACTTCTCTCATAAGACAGGCAGGAAGATCTTTATGACTGTATCTAGATGAGCAATCTCTCTGCTCTCTGCTCAAACAGTATCCCTAGTTATACAGCATTACCAGCATACTGATTCTCATTTAGCTAAATCAGCTTCTCCACGTAACTCTGTGTGGTTTAGAACAGATGTCAGGCAAAGCAGCTCCAGTCACATGGTTGCCTGGATCTGCCACACAAAACTCTATAGGCACTCCAGAAGTGAGGTACTTGCCAAGCCAGACCAACAAAGAACTACAGAATAGAATAGAATAGACCAGACCAGGTTGGAAAAGATCTTCAAGATCATCAAGTCCAACCTATCACTCAAGACCATCTAATCAACTAAACCATGGCACCAAGCACCTCATCCAGTCTCTTCCTAAACACCTCCCTGGGCAGCCCATTCCAATGGCCAATCACTCTTTCTAAGAAGAAGTTCTTCCTAACATCCAGCCTAAACCTCCCCTGGTGCAGCTTGAGACTGTGTCCCCTTGTTCTGGTGCTGGTTGCCTGGGAGAAGAGACCAATCCCCTCCTGGCTACAACCTCCCTTCAGGTAGTTGTAGAAAGCAATAAGGTCTCCTCTGAGCCTCCTCTTCTCCAGGCTAAGCAACCCCAGCTCCCTCAGCCTCTCCTCACAGGGCTTGTGCTCCAAACCCCTCACAAGCTTTGTTGCCCCTCTCTGGACATGTTCCAGCAATTCAACATCTTTCCTAAACTGAGGGACCCAGAAACATTGCAGAAAAAACAAGGCTCCTCTTAAGCTAAGTTAACCAATACCTATGAAGTCTCTGTCATAATAATGTTTCAATTTTTTTCCCCTGGATGAATTTGCACATGGATTCCATTAGGATTCATTGAACAAAATGATAGCCATGCAAAAACAACTATGATACCCTGTGCAGATTTCACAGCTGTGAAGCTAGTACTGCACCTGAGCATTGGACACTTTCTAGCAGAAACAAGAAGCAGCTTGATCTTACCTCCGGTAGCCTATGAGTTTTCTGAAACTGTGATATAGAGTAGGAACGGATATAGTCTCCCATTTCTTCCCTTGTTTCTATTGCACGTTTCACCAGCCACTGGGGAAGGGAAAAAGAAAAGGGTTGTAAAGTTTTATCAGTGGAAAGGGAAGGAATAACAACAGAAAATTTGTAACTACTGCACAGTTGTTTTTAATACATGATCAAAGGTGTAAGCACCCTGTCAGTACATGAGCAAGAACATTTATTTGTAAACATGGTAACTCAGGGATGTACTTCTAAGAAATGATTCAGCATTAGCTACTTCAGAAACTTCTTTGTGCTAAAAGCTCAGTAGAGCACTCAGATAATGCATAAGCTAAGAAACCATGTGGCTTTTGCTATAATCAAAGTTTTAGAAATAAAACCCCAAGTATTCTTCATCCTCTTGACCTACACTGAATGAGATACATCTCAATGAGTCATACTGCTCACACTACAGTGGGATTTAATAGTCCAAAGGAGATAAAACAGTCTTCCCTTAAAAGAGTCTTGGAGTAGAGCCTGGTGGCCCAAAAATCCATTTTTCTCAATGTTATTTGTAAATAATATACTGCAAAATTATTTTGTTGTATAATTTCCCCTTTATTTAGGTTGCACTATAGCTCCTTATATACCAATTCCTTTTACATTCTAATTAGTTTCTTATAGTAAGTATGGAAAGAAAATCTGATTGTAAATTTCACCTACTAGGAATTCTTAGTTGAAAAAAATTCCTTTATAAACAAAAACATATGAAATCTTTACAAGCATAGGGAAATTTCAATGGAATCCTGCCATATAAATTTCTGTACTTCAACTACTGGTATCTTCAATAAAACCATTCCAGAGAGGAAAATTAAGAGCATCTGTGGAATAAAACTGGATGTGGGCCACTTTAAACATATTCAATTTGCATCTTTAAGAAGGAATAAAAAGTAATTTAAAAAGTACTTCTGCCACCTTCAAAGAAACCCAACCCTAAAGTGTCCTCCCAAAAATCTAAGTTGCATAAACCCTACATCCTAGCAGAAGAAATGTACTACTTAGGCTAAAAAACAAAACCCAAAATATATGGATAGTGTTCATTTGTGATTATTTGTTAAACATTAATAACATTGTTATCAAAATACAGAATAATATATAATACAGAAAAATAGACAGCAGTAGGTCACAAAGCAAAGGAATATTCATTTTCTGGCTTTTTGTTTTCAGCTATACAATGGAACTGCCAGCACACCTCACAACTCACCAGGCCAAGAGCTGAGCTGCATGAGCTTGCAAAATACACATCCTAGTCCACATTCAAAAACCTCAAAACTCTGCTGTACACTAAAAGCTGTCAGCTTTGTCGTACTTGTACATCAAATCCCTCAAGCTGTAGGAAGCATTGGAGGTACATCACCTATAAAAAACTGCAATCATAGTCTCCATTTACAGAGGTTCATCCCCCTCTACTCTGAAAAAGCCCATGGCAGCATACTTTAAAACAAATGCATTGTCCAGGTGGTTTTTACACAGCCTGTGAGTTATGGCATGGTCATCCTTCTACAAAGCAAGTTTGAACTGTTCACAGCACCCATCTCTGTCAGTCTGAGTGGGAAGAGATAGGCTGGAGGCCTGCTGGAATTTGAAGCAATTCAAAGTTGAATAGAAATTGTTCTGGGCTCTCAGTGCCATGATCCAACAATGTCCATTATACTCTCACAGAAGACACCACTTGAAACATGACCTCTTCTCATTAAAATTAAGCTGTATCCCAAGTAGAAGCCATTAGAACTGGCAATTATGGTAACAACCATACATTGGTTGTATGTATTTATATCAATTTTTCCTATCATAGATCGCTTATTGCTTTCAAAAACTATAGTTCCACTGTGAAAAAACAGATCTGCAAGGCTATGAAGTGTTGAAGAAGAACCACATGCTCATATAAGAAGAAAAGGCTTCTTTTGACATTTATAAGCCCACACAAAAAGCCACAAAAGATTGAAGTACAGTTTAAGCAACACTGGAGAAGATAAATCTTGCGGGCTGTTGACAGCCTGTGCAGGAGGTCACATAAAAGATCAGATCAATCTCACAATCCATGTTTGAGCCAGCAACTGTTCTCTGTGTTACAACCATGAACCCCTGGAAAGTGAGGGGATGATGATGACAAGGAGAGAAATGAAAATGCAGACTATTATGAAGCACATCTCAACACAAGAGTGTGTGCATACTCTTTGAACATAAGCAGAACTTAAGAGGAAGAACAGCATCATTCATGCACACTGGAATAATTGTCAGGCTTTTTATTACTATTTTAACATTTTTTTTACAGTTCTGCTACCATCTATGGCAGAGAGCCAAATCAATCTCACTTCTTCCTATAGGGAAGGATTCATCTAAATTCCTCATGTCACGTTCACTGGACTAGCCTGCACAGTGCCAGTCCTATTGGGACACATACCAGGTGGAGAAAAGAGCTTCTGGATCATTTGGGGATTTATTTGAGATTCCCAGATAGCAAGTGGAATCTCAAGTTTAACAGAGTGTTGAGGAAAATATCATTATCAGCCTGTTACAGCTCTTGCATGCTAGTTTTCAGAACACAGTAAACTGTGGACACCAACAAAAGGGTTTTTTGAAAGCCTATCTCAAGATAAAATTATGAATCAGTATTTGGAGCAGGTAGACTTTCACAGGGACCTGACAGAAAGCCACAATTTCTAAAAACAAATCCTCTACATACAAAAAACTAAGCTCACCAAGAAATATTTCTTCATCAAATATGGATTAAATATACCACCTACTGGCCAGCTACTAATACTAATCACTGCTCCCAGAGAAATCTAGAAGCAAGTTTTCTCCCTGCTTAGAATTAATGTTTATTCTTTCCAGAGGTAATATACCAAATCAGGATTCTGGATAAAGCAGGTCAAAGAAATAAAATACTTAGTGCTATAGCTTTTACAGCAGGAATAATAGTTCATATTCTCACTGTAGAAGAGGAATTATTTTGCCTGAACGAGAAGTCCCCTATTTGACAAATGTAATCATTCATTGTCATTATTATCATCATCAAGTGAACAGGGCAGAAAATTAACCTGGGCTGGGATTTCTTTTTTTTTTCCTGGTAGGAAAATACAAGTTTAGAATTAAAAACCTCACATTAAGATGATACATCCTTTCCACATAGGCACCATCAGCACAGCTTGAAAGCTGTGTAACAGTAGCACACACCACAACTTTTTGTGGGGACTGCAGTTTATCTTCTTCAGGAGCCTCCTACCATAGGATAATGAGAAGAAATTTTTTCCCCATTTCTTACAAACAGCAATTTAGAGTAAAGTCTTACTTGCTGAATTCTTTCATAAGCAAAAGGCAAGGAGATGTTTCATGAAAAGGCATCTTGCTTAACAGCCTATTTTCCCTATTTATCCAGGTAACATTTCTGTGTGTAGTTGAACGAAAAATAAACAAACCTGATAACGACATGCCAAGGATTCTTAAGATACCACACAGAAGTGGAACACATCACATGCTAGCTTAAACCTTAATCAAATGGAGAACTATGAGCATGCACATGGTCAGTGAGAGGCGCTCAAGGAAAGACACAGTATTAGGTTCACATGTCAGAGCCATTTATTTTTCCATCCATACGGTTATGAAGTGATATAAATGAAGGACAAACTATGCTTAAAGATATAACCTCAACTGGCTTTCACCTTATTCATATCTGCAGAACTTACTCTATAAGCTTAAACATCAACTGTAAGATATTTGCTCTGTTTCCTAGTCTGGCAAAGTACATTAGCAGATTCAAAAACGAGCTTGAACTTTAGTTTCTTTAAGTAGTGATTCCACAAAGGCAGAATCCAACTTCATTCAAAAGAATTTAAAGAGGGGTTTTGGTGTTTTCACGAAACAGGATCAAACAATACTTAAAAATTGTATCATCCAAAACACCACTAAACTCTTTAAAAGCATTCATTTAAACAACTTCTCCGTGATTATTCATCCCAAAGTTAAATAAATATTGGTTAAAATTTGAATGCAAGTTCCATGGCCTTTTGCAGCAGAGAGTCAACAAATCACAAAAGGATTACCTGTACAACAGGAAATATATGAATGAAATCCAGTCCCTGGATCTGATGTGGCTCCAAACGATGAGGGCACTTCATTTTGGGTAACACTGACACAATTTTTTCAGTTAAGGCACTATTATAAAACAACAAAAACACACATGTGTATGTATGCCATGATTTTGTTTTGTAAATTACAAATTATTTTTGCAAAAAACAGTTAGCAGGTTCCCTCTAGTGGCTTCCACTGTATACAGCTTTCACAAACTAACTTTTACATATATATATATATGTGTGTGTGTGTATACATATGTAAAGTTATAATAAGTAAAAGATATGCCCTCCATGTCCTGAATCAAATTGTTTAAGAGAACTCCCAAAATATATCTTGACATTATCACTGAAACTTTATGAGTTTAAATATGTATTACACCTAAAAGCTAAACAAGTATTACACTTCACATGTTTTTGAAGGTTTTTGAGGTAAGAGCTAGTAAAGGGAAAGGAATACCCTAATGCAAGGGGTTCATCTGCAAGAACATCAACCTGTTTCCTTATTTTAGGGCAAGGTATTTTTTTTGCTGCCAATGCTGTCAAAGCATGCCTTTAAAGCAGGTGTCAGCAGTGAGGATGACCACTACTAGCAAAACTTAAATTGTTTTTCCATGAAAGAAATAAAAACTCAAAAACTGTTCCAGTACTGACCTCGGAGGTACTCAGCGCTGTCTAAATGGACAACAAAAGGGGAGCAGGAGATAGAAGACAGAGGGCAAACTCTGGGAAGAGAGCCTGAAAAGTTACACTTCTTAAGAAGTGAAAACTTGGATGTAATTCTTGTAAGGCAATTTCCACTATGGCACTACAACAATATTCTACAACATGGAAACAGCAGTACGACTCTGCACAGCCAGAGTAAATGCAATATAAAAAAACCCAAGGAAAATGTTATTTACCCAACAGAAGCAAGATCTCTCCTAATATATGCTTTTATGTTCATTTCAACCCAGCAATAACATGACACCATCAAAATGCCTTCAGAATAATACTGAGAAAACACAACTTTACTTTTCCTTCTCTTGAGAACATCACAGAGGCACCGAGCCACCACTAATATAAACATTACATGGACATCAAAACCAGCACATGCCTGTGCAACTCTGAACGCTTCAGAACTACAAATAAATCCTTGCTGCTGTATTAGGAGAGAAGCCTGCTTTTTGTTTTGTCAGTTTTGCACCCAGTCAGCTGGAAAGATAACAGAACACCTTCAGAACAACTTAATTGTTTCCTATCCTGCTACTGCTAAGGGTAACAAAGAAAGCAATTATAAACACTTGGCAATTGCAAAAACTACCAGCACCTTCATTCCTACCCTCTGCTTAATTCTGTGCACTTAACAATATTTTATGTAGTTACTATCTATGACGATTTGAGTGTCTCCAAGTTTAATGGCAATAGCTACAAATTTTTTTAAAAGGCCTTAGTTTGGCTGATGCAAAAATGACTTTCCAGAAAACAGCACAGAAAGATGTTCTTTTGAACTACAGTGAGAAAATAAGTCTCTTCATACAACTGAAACCTGACAGTTTATTCTTCCTCCAAAATGTCATTCTTTAACTGATCCCAGAAATGCATAAAGAAATGCTGTACTTGAGAACATATCCCCTTTCTCAGTACAAAACCAAATATTTACAACCTCCCTAATAAAGGAACTGGCTATCTTATGAGAAAATTCTATGCATAAAAAAAAAGTTATCAAACCAAAATGGTGTCATCAGGTCACTATCAGGAAGGAACTCCCCCTCAGTATGGGGAAGGTAATTTAAAGCATGGCACTGTTGCTGAAACCGTTGTTTGCTGATGCCTACACTTCCAACCCAGATCCACAAAAGGGACTCAAAGATTATTTATAAAGCAGAACTGCAGGCAGAGGACTCAAGGAGGGTCCTCTAATGTTGCACTCTAGTTTCCAGCAGTGTGGTCTTCATCTGCCCTTTGTATTGGCCTCTGTATCATCCCCTTGTGCCAGCACAAGCATGTGTACAGCTGCATATGGAACTGGATCCAGGAACTGATTCACGTTAAAACTATTTTCCTTATTTTTCTTCTTTTTCCAGTAGGTTTTAATCTGGATCAGTTCCCAAACCAGTTCAATGTCAGGCCACATAAATGCTTTCTCTGCTTAGTATGTACAGAAGAACATGGCAGCCCAGGGGGAACTAGCACTGTCTTTTAAAAATGTATTTATTGGGGATTTTTTTACTTTTTGGAGGAAGCTTCTTCCTGGTTTTAGAGGTCGAGAAACCCTGAAAGCAGTGCAACGTTTTGCAAATGAGTGGTCTTGAGAAGCAGGAAACATGGAACTAGAAATCTCTCTTATAAACAAGCAAATATCACCTCTTCTGAGAAAAAAGAACAAAACAAAAACAATTAAATAACCACACTTGCCATTTAATCAACTTACATTTTCTGACCAATAGTAGAGTTTTCCTGAAACAATAAATCAACATCGATATCGAAGTTGCAAGTAGTGATACACCACGTCATGCCGCCCACCACCTAGCAAAGGAGCAACAGCATGGTCAGTTTCATTTTAAGAGGTAAGACCAAACACACCCTAAAGGCTTTGTTTTAGAAACTACAGCTTAGTGTTTTCTCCATCCTTAGTATTATATAGAGTGAAATACACACAGACAGCATTCATATACCAACTTCTATGCACAATACACATAGAGGACACAGTCTCAACCTGTGTTTAGGTTTAGACTGGAGGTTAGAAAGAAGTTCTACACAGAGAGAGTGATTGCCCATTGGAATGGGCTGCCTGGGGAGGTGGTGGAGTCACCATCATTGGAGGTGTGCAAGAGGAGACTCAGTAGGGTGCTTGGTTGCATGGTTTAGTTGATTAGGTGGGTTGGATAATAGATTGGACGTGATAATCTTGAAGGTCTCTTCCAACCTGGTCTATTCTATTCTATTGAAGACACAAACCCCAGCAGTTAGTGACATTCTAAATTCCTCTCTTAGCTTTATGTATCAGTTTTGAAACAGCTGCCAGATTAAAAAAATAAAAGAAACCAACAAATAACAGATGAAACACAACAGTATGTTAAATGTCATGATCTGCAAAACCTGACTGTATCAAAATTTTATCAAGGACCATAATTTTTGTATACATACATTCACCTTTATGTATTCCTTTGCCACTACTGTTCTTTGCTTGTTGACATGTGCAACACTGACTGATAGGCACAGCATCAATATTGCAGTGGAAATCTCCAGCTCTGTAGAAATCTTTCTTTCAGGCCCTATTCCTAGAGATGCTTAGGCAACTTGGGCCATTTCATCAACTTCACATAAACTACATAAATATCTAAAGACAACCTTGCACAAACACATGCAAGATAATGTAAATGTATACAAAGGCAAAGAAGAGACTAAGAAATCAAAAGGTGGAATAACTTACCAACATCATACAGCAGACTAAGATGTTCTGTACAAAGTTTCCCAATGCACTACCCTTCTCACATTCCCCTCTGAAACAGGTGACCAGCATCACTTCTACACTACATCATTTTCCATAGCAATGCTCATTCGAGCAAAGGTTGGGCATTGTCATGAATTGGTAACTTTGCAATCGTATTTGGGCAAGTATAAACCTGATGCATCCATTTCTACACATAAATGCAATGCAACAATATTATAACCTAAGGCAGTCTCCCTCAAAACTGCTTAGCATCTGTGTGCACAGTCTCCCAAGCAGGCTCAGATCACTCATATCAAGGAGTTTGAAGAAACTAAAATTGCTTTGCAAAGTGAGGCTGTGCTATGATCACAGAAAGAGCAGAAAACAGAAGAGCTCATGTCAAGGCTGCTGTAGTTCTATGTTATCAAACCTTGCTTCAGGAATTTCTCACAGAATCAGCCACTAAATATTTCAGAAGTCTCTTTTCAACCTGGACTTTGCTCACTGTCAGCATCACATACTTCCTGTCCAGGACAATGAAAGGTTAACATATATGACATTCTGAAGATACATAAAAACAGCCCCAAAATAATCTCACTGGACTAATTGTTCCATTATTACATAGAGCCCCTCAAGACAAGCATTTCTTCATTTCTAGCTATCTCCAAGTATCAAGTCTTTCCTAGGTATTTTAACTGCAGTTGGAAGAGAGGCAAAATTCCCCATGTATAACTATGCTTTAGGCCCTAACATCCATCAGAAAGCACATCAGCAATAAGCTTGCATCCAACTATCCTCTTTACAGCAGGCCTTGCTGCACAAAGTCATTTTTCAAGACTGAGGAGGTCCTATGTGTTTGAAACCGGGTCACCTGAAGAATAATTTACAGAGGAAAGTCTCATGCATTGCAAGTGTCTTAAAAAACCAAATAAATAAAGAAAATAACTTAGGACTGCTAAGCCAATTAGCAAAAAATATGAAAATATATCACCTTGTCAAAGGGTGATAACCCCTTGATTCTTGCTCGAAAATACCCAGCAGCCACCAAGAGTTCCAAAATTTCAGTCAACTTGATGTTTTGTTCCTCATCTTCTCTTGTTTCAACCTGACAAACAAACAGTGCAGAACTAATTCAGTATTTCTCCTTCATTCTTCACAAAGACACTTCCCAAACTTTATCCTAACGTACTTGACGCATCAGGGAAACCCTTGACTTCCATTAGCAACTTGGCTGTTACTTTGAAAGACATTAAATAAATAGGCAATGCATTTCTACATGGGTTTAACATTATAATTTTTTTCACCCAGTTAAATACTTTAATCTGATTTTATTGTCCAAGCTCCCAGTCCCCCGCTTACCTCCGGCTACACAGATTGCTCCTATTGCCAAAAGACAGTTAATTTAGTCTCCATTTTGCACATTTCTTCCCATTTCAGGGTTCACAAAAATCATACATCTCAATTTAATGCTTCTCTAATTTTTCACAACAGGGGCAGAAATTCACGTGGAACTCCACTGTTGGGTAATGCAATTTTAAACATACTCAAAGTCTGACAGCAACAAAAAGCAAACTCTGACGGGCAGCCTGCACAGCTTCAATGCTCCCAAGCTTTATCAGCACAGCAATCTTGTCAGAGTGCCTTTGTCCCTATGTTACAGGATGAAACCTCACAGTTCCAAGAATAGACATGATTTACTGGAGCCACAGAGCACCCAAAATCCTCAGACCTAGGGAGAGGGACAGCTAATGGGGCTCTGGGTCTCCTCAGAGGCTGCAGGGACCCACTCCCATTCACCCCCTCCCCCGCCCCGCTCTTCTCCCCTGTTCCGCAGCTTTTCACCATCCTCCTCTCCTTCGCAGGGAAACCTGAAAAGCCTCGCAAGCAGAGGGGACGCGGAAACGCAGCGGTGCACAGAAGGTGACCTACACAGGCGCTGCCTGCAGCCCCACAGGGCCTCCCCCAGACCTGGGCGGAGAGGGGCCCGGCTCCTCATACCCGAGACCCCACATCGCGGGGCCGTGGGCTGCCCGCGGGGAAGGGCGCAGGGTCGGGCCCGCGGTACAGTGCTGACCCCAGGGCTCCCGGCACAGCCTCGGCGCGGCGCCTAGGGCTGGTCAGCGCTCAATCCGCGGGGAGACAAGGAGGAGAAGGAGCAAAGGGGAAACCCGGGGAAGCCAGTGCAGTGGGGCTGGAGGAACAGCGGGCGGCCCGCGCCTCGCCAACGCCGCTCCGTTGAGGCGGAGGAGACTGGAAGAGTCGCCGCTACGGTACCTCCTGGGGGGCCTGGTACTCCTGTCCCTTCGGGACGACCATCGCCCTCCGTCTCCGGCAGCCTGCGCCCAGCCGCTCAGCCTGTCACGTCCGCTCCCCCCGCCGCAACGCCCGGACGAAGGGATATTCTCAAGCCGGTGGCTGCCGGGTTCCCCCGCCCCCGCTCAATGGTTCGCCCGTACCCTCCTTGCGTACAAGCTCATCCGGGCCGTGCCATTCACGGCCAAAGGGGTGCGGGGGAAGGAGGGCGGGGGCTGCACGGCTCCCCGGCGGCTCATGTGACTGACTGCATGGAGCGCAACCGCCGGAGCGCTGGCCCGCCCCTTCTCCTCTCGTCCGTGCCCACGGGCGGCGCCGCTGGGGGCCCCTCTGGATGTCCCTCTGGGTGTCCCCGTTCCCAAGGCCGCGCCTGGGCTTCGGGGTGGGCCGCGTAGGCGTCCCCTCTCAGTCTGTCTCCGCCCCGCCTGCAATCGCCGATCCTGGGCATTTCCGCTGTCTTACGCTGGCTCTTGTCCTTCTCTTAATTCTTCTTTTCGGTGTTGCAATGGGCCTTGGGGCCTCTCCCCAGCATGGAGGACAAGCTGCTGAGTGCTCTGTGACCTGAGGGTTGCCTCACAGCTTCTCATGCCACACAGGGCACTGGCACCAGTCATTAGCAGGAAGGTCTCGTTGAACGACCTATACAGCTGAGGGGGGTTTAACAATATTTTCTGTCCTGCAAGCAGGTCCCATTGCTTGGGAACCCTTGCACCTCCTTGATCTGGTGCTGCCCTTTGCACCCTCTTGATCTGGTGCTACCTTGGCCTCCTGGCAGTGGGCACATCTTTGGTGTCTATATGGTGTGCTTTAGCCTAGTGTCCCATCCCACACCGGCACTATGTGACATGATGGCAGCACCTTGGCAAGGGCCAGGGGCTGGAAAACTGCACTCGGGCACCAGTCAAGTTGCCCACACCTTGCTCCACCTCCATCACACTTTGGACTAGTGAATTAAACTACACTGATGCAGAAGGACTTACTGGGTGATAACAACTTGGTAATAATCCACAGATTGGAAGTGGAGTAGCTTTTCTTGTCGATGACGACTTTGGAAATACCTGACAGCAGTCTCTCCAAATCTACCACAGGTGTTCAATTTCTAGGCTCTTCACCATGCACAGAGCATGAAAAAGGGAGGTGGTAGAAGCCCCATCCCTGGAGGTTTTTAAGGCCAGGCTGGATGTGACTCTGAGCAACCTGATCTAGTGTAAGGGGTCCCTGCCCATGGCAGAGGGGTTGAAACTAGATGATCCTTGAGGTCCCTTCCAACCCTGACAATTCTATGATTCTATGAAGCTGTTAGGCTGAGACTAGAGGCGTGTCAGAAGGTGAAGGAACGTGGAAAGCCGTACTGGAGCGTTGTTTCCGTCCATTGGAGGGCAGCAGATCACACGCAAGCCAGTCCATTCAGACTGCTGCCCTGACAGAGCGCTCTAAACAGTAATAGTAAAAGCAAAAAAATATGCCAGTCTGGCTCAGGCTACATATTGGTGCAACCACAGGCCACGTCTTAATTAGAGTTGCAGAAAACTGTTATGCAGCCCCAGAGACTAACATGCTCACTAGAGCAATTCAGGCTTTCTGATTTTTGTCTGCCTTCTCACAGAGGACTCTACAGCTCTGATTTGATTGTCATGGAGAGGAAAACTCCAACCAACCCAGGGACAACAAGAGGAGTTGAAACAGAAGAGTATTAGGAAGGGATGTATGTGACCTTCAGATGCAGCCATCAGCTCAGGTTATAAGGTAACTGCTGATAAGAAATATCATCTTGGAGAAAAGCTTCCTGAACCATGATATGGTCATAAAACTCCTTTTCTAAGAAACATGTTAAAGAAAAAGGATAAATAAAAAGGCAAGGGTATAATAAACTAGGGTCTGAAGTAATAACTGAGTATCAGACCGGGGTGGGATAACTTTACTGTTTCTCTGGCTTTTTAAACCATAGTTAAAGAAAAGGAGGGAGGCAGGGCTTATAAAGTCCTACAGACTTTAAAACTGACATGCAACTGACCTCCCAAATCAGAAAGCTGGCATGAAATTATCCGCTTTCAGAAATATATTAAGTTCCTTTAATTTGCTTTATGTCACTGTGATCATGAGGATTGGAAACATTTCTCTACAGTGAATGCTGGAATTTCCCCTTGCATATGGTTATAAATTTAAAATTAAATGCATGAAACTAATAGTAAAAAAAAGTAACCCTGTTGCAATTGCAACTCAGCTTTGATGAGTTGAACCTCAATAAAATACTCTGCAAAGGCATTGCTTCCCAATGCCTAATTGTGATGCAAATTCACCCAGTTATCCAGACAGAGCCGTTGTCCCCTATGACATTTGGATAATCAATCTTCTAAATACCAATTAGGTTTTTAAGAAGTCCCAAGAGGGGTACCGTCTAAAGAAGAAAAATCTCCCTTCCTTCAGATCTTTAGCTTTTATGCTTGCAAATCTCTAGCAGGTTTAGCTTTAGTCTTTGTGTTCTCTTTCCCTTCTCTATTTTGATCTGTGAAGGTAAGAAAGGGCTGGCTCTTGGTGTAGCTGCTTTGAACAATCTTGTCCTGATTTTTCAATTTCATTAATCTTGACCCCATGAAGCTGAGCTAAAGTGATCCTTTCCTTTTTTACAACCACACTGTTTATTTTACCCTTCAGCCTGGACTTCTGACATCATCAGACTTGGTCACAACTGAAAATGTGGCAGTAGGTTTCACTATCTTTTAGCATATATTTGCTTTTTCTTGTAACAAGAATTAAAATATGAGATGGGGTTGTAACAGCAACAGCAGAGCTTCACTCTCTGTTGCACAGACATAGTTACATAAATAGATAGACTTGAGTAACTTTCCAATGTTCTCTATGCTGATAAGGCTTGAAAACCAGATTTATTTCCACAAGTTACATAAAAATGAAGATAAAGTGAGTATAAATCTCTGCACAATGGTCCTTTGTACAGCATCTGTTTTTCAGAGTACAAAGTTCTTTTATGTCTACCACAAAACAAAGTGTGGTGGACAGATCTCAGAGTAAGTGGAAAGAATCCCAGGGATTGCTTTGGACTACAGACCTCAGTAATTCAGTGCCTGTGTATTCTGGAGCTATGTGTAGGGGACTGAACCCAAACCTTATGAAATCCATATACATTCTTGCACTGTTTTCTTTAGCCCATATCTTGGATGAGCTCTGTTTTTAACCCATTTTTGCTGCCTGGCATTTCTACCCTGATCCCTCCTGAAATGATTCCAGTCATGAAGGTTTTCATATAGATTTTTGGAATTAGCAATACTGGCAGGTGCAGCAGCAGTATCTTCCTCTGTACACGTTTACTCTTCTTGTTTTTCATTTGTGGTCTTGGAAGTATCCCATCTCCTTGCAGTTACTGAGCTCCTCTTCGTCTGTTGCTTGAAATGTAGTAGGCATAAGGAACCTTTCAGTACGCTATTGCAAATTGCCAGTTACCATCTGTGGCAGTGAGACTCTGTGCGCTGTGAAATAAAAAAGTCACAGACTTGTTACAGTAGCCATTGTGTTAGAGGCTGCAGCAGACCATTGCATCCCATCAAACAAGCTAGTATAGGTAAGTATACTTTCAAGGTATATTGCCCTTTCAGCAATCACATATGACACTAAATAGTAATGTTTTCAGCATGCCCACTATCACATTGATTGATGACACAGAGAAGGTACAGTCCAGCTAAGATCCTATTCAGTCTCTCCTCTAAAGAGTTTCTATTCTGGTTTAAAACATAGAGGGAAGAAGATTTTTTAAATTAATTATGCTTGTGTAATTTTAAATATTGTTTTATTAAGATTAACAATATTGCCATGAACATTTTTAGCTCACTTACCAAGCTTTTAGGTCATCCCAACCAAACCCAAGGCAAATGCAGGTAAAACAGGTGCAAGGAATGGATGTGAAAACATGGTCACGGTCCCCTTCTTGGAGATGGAGTTAGAAAAGGGCCACACAATAGTTCATTTTTCAAACAGGAGGAAGAGGAAAGACTTTATGGCTTGTGGAATTTGTAGAGGACAAGACAGTCCAATATAGAAAATGCTGATACTGTGTGATAAGAAAAAAACCACAGCTTTCTTATAAGCTACATGACAGAAGTGGACAAAATTGGTGGCTGGTCCTATCTACAATTTCACTTGGGCAAGCCCTCTCATAAGAATCTGTCTGATGAATAAGACAATATTATAACTCAGTTTCTGATTAATACTGAAATTTTTTGCCAGACTTCTCTTTTGGGGTGTCACATCATTCACAGACCATAGTCAGAATATTCAAATAACTACACATTTTGGGTACTTGGATTTTTGAGAAACTTTATGGGAGGCCTGATTTTCAGGAAGTGCCTGCTGTTTCCTCTTTGAAAATCAGACTACTGAGTAGTTTCTTGGTTTTTACTTGGGTACTCATTGTAAAGTCCAGGGAAGGACAGGCACAGTGCACCCTAATATATAATTACCAATAGTGGAGTTTGTCTGGGTCAGTGATGTTACACACTCTTCTCTTCTGAAAGTCTCAGGGCATCTGTACTTGTTGCAGTCAAGAGAAATTAATCTATGGAGAATGAAGTGGGTTTTTCTGACTCATGTACCATCCATGAAAGGACTAATTAAGTCTGAGTCATCAAGCCTTTACCTGAGAAGGCACAAAGAAAATGAGAACAATTGCCTTGTAAACGTATCACAGAGTTCTTGATTTGGGCCAGGCTATTAAATTTCAGGTTGCAGCTGTGTCTGTGATGCTAGCACCCAGAAGAAGAGTTTTGTTTCAGTTTCATATTTAGACTGTGAAACTCTGATTGGGAAATGTTGGGGGGGGGGGGGGGAGGTGGGGGGGGGGGAAGCACAGGAACTTATAAAATACTTTTATAAAGGTCAAACTTTTCTGAACAGAATCACACTTTCAGATTTTTTTTCTTTTTTTTTGGATGTTCAAAGAACAATATAATATAGGATGTTGAGTTACTGGCTGTCTTGGAACAAAATCTTAAAAAGGGGCAGAGAAGTGTGTATTTTCACCATGAGTTTTTTTCTTTTACAATATATATGGATTGAGACTTTACTTTTTATGTGTCCTACTGGTATGGTGACAGGTATGACCCCGTCTGGGTCGAAGGTGGGACTGGATGACCTTAAAGGTCTCTTCCAACCAGATATATATTCTGTGATTCAGTTAAAACAGTTGTTAGAATGAACAGTTAATTTCTGCAACAGAGCCAGATAATCTGAAACTGTTGCAGACTTCTCACAGATACACCTTGCTCCCAAAGGAAGGATGATAGAAGGTGGAGGCATTTCTTTGGTTTTTCTTCTTTCATTTCAGTCTTTGTGAAAGAGAATTGACAAGGCAGAGAATTCTTAAGAGGAACAAGAGAAAATATCAGTGATGCAGAGGTGGAAAAGACAGAAAGGCAGAGATACAAAGCAAGCACTTGAAGAGTAACCTTGAACAGAGCTAAACAAAAAGCAAAATTTACAGAAGACTGAGTGGAAAGACATCTGAAGTACTGAGCAAACACATTCCCACTTATGTGACTTCTGTTTTGTTCAAGTAAATAGGATTTTGCCTTTTCCGTGACTTACAGGCACTGCATCAACAAGTATTTCATGTCATTAAGTTTAAAATAACCTACAGAAGTTTCTAAATGAAAAATCTTGGATGAAAAATGTTAACTTTAATAAATCCTCCATTGTCTTATACTAATGACTCATTATGACGCTAATAACACACTATTAAGATATCCAGGATCTCTTATGACCAGCTTCACAATGCAGCTTGCAGGCAGAAAAGAATAAATTAGCTGCATACTGTCTTGGTAGATATCAAGCTTGACTTAAATAATTTATACATGTACAGCAGGAGCAGGGAAGTCATTGTGCCACTGTACTCAGCACTGGTTAGGCCACACCTTGAGGACTGTGTCCAGTTCTGGGCCCCTCAGTTTAAGAAGGACATTGAAACACTTCAACGTGTCCAGAGAAGGGCAATGAGGCTGGTGAGAGGCCTCGAGCACAAGCCCTGCAAGGAGAGGCTGAGGGAGCTGGGATTGTTTAACCTGGAGAAGAGGAGGCTCAGGGGAGACATTATTGCTCTCTACAACTACCTGAAGGGAGGTTGTAGCCAGGAGGGGGTTGGTCTCTTCTCCCAGGCAACCAGCACCAGAACAAGAGGACACAGTCTCAAACTGCACCAGGGGAAGTTTAGACTCGAGGTGAGGAGAAAGTTCTTCACGGAGGGAGTTGTTAGCCATTGGAATGGGCTGCCCATGGAGGTGGTGGATTCACCATCCCTGGAGGTGTTCAAGAGGGGATTGGATGTGGCACTTGGTGCCATGGTTTAGTAGTCATGAGGTGTTGGGTGACAGGTTGGACTTGATAATCCTTGAGGTCTTTTCCAACCTTATTGGTACTATGATTCTATGTTCTGAAATGAAACAGTCTCATACAGCATTGATTTTTAGGAATTTTAGCCTGATTGCAGCTTGACTCTAAATCAAAAGCAGTTTACTACTAGGCACTGTGCTTCCTCCATCTTCAGACTGCTTCTCACAGTGGATTCTAGCATAATCCAAAACTGCCAACAAGGTATCTTTTAAAAGAATCAAAGCTTGCTTATAGTGCGGCAAACACTTTGATAAATGGTGGAAGAGCACCATCTGGTGACACCAGGCACATCACTATATTCTGCCACCATTACAAGATACGTTTATGGTGTCGAGCCTGTGTTTTGAAAGCCTGTCTCCATGTGTTTTAATCTGTTTTAATTCATTATTCAGTTATACATAAGGAGTACAAGAGTGAACGTCTAGAGAACCAATCTGAGCTGACTGTCACCTTTTCTCTACTGCCCCTTAAATCACTGGGAAGTTCTTTTAATTTGAATCAACATTTTCTGAATTGTTCTGAGCCTTTTTTTTTTTAGGCTTTGGAGCAGATTTTATGGGCACCATGAAATGCAGTCCCAAGTTTTATTGCACTGGACACTTCAAGGTTTTTCCTCTGTGTGATCCAAGTATTTTCTTACAGTGTTCAACAAACTTGGCTTAGCTGTCTTTTCAAAGATTTTTTTTCCACAGAAGCAATTACTAAGAAAAATGAATTCTCTTTTACCATTCTAGATGTTCAGGTGTAAGGAAAAGAATAGATCTTAACCTATTATTTGCAAATTACAGCTAATTTCAGCACAAATTGAACCTGAATATGCTAACAAATAAAATATGTGATTTTTCTCCATAGGTTCTTTTGGGTTTTCCCCACAATGCTGATGGCACCCATTTCATTAATGTTAATGTGACCTGACCTAGGAAATAATAAAGCAGTTAGCTATTATAATAGGCTTAGAAAACACTTTCTGGGATTTTAGTCTGGAAAAATGTAGTTTTCCAATGCTGTGGTTTGTGCAGACTAACCCTCTCACACTTTGAAAGCTGTGCAAAACCTCTAGATGTCAGGGAACATTAGATACAGGTCAAGAACCATGGAAGTTCCTAACTGTTGCATGGAACTCAAGCATATAATTAATGAAAAACATATTACCAACTTACTTTTTATTTCCTCATATGATTCTGGTCCACATCATTTTGATTGGATCGTTTATATAATAAGACAATAAAGCATCACATCTCCAAAGTGTAAAGGCAACCATCAGAATATCATCTAGCATAAAACTGTACAGCCTGTCTGATTATGTCTGCTGATAGTGTATGGTGGTGATCCTGAAGAAAAGGGATATGCCCTGCTTCCTCCCACCATCTCACAGCAGTGGGATGATGAATCTTCAGCCTGTGATGCCATCTAAAAATATGAAGTTTGTTTCAATGGTGAACATACTGCAGCAGAAACATCCAGCTGGTGTCTACTGTTTTGTGCAGTGAGGAATATAGAGGAAGACTGCAGAAATTGTTGAGTCAGAGGATAACCATTCATACTAAACAGTAACTTAGAAAACATCTCCAAAACCTTCACTTTCCAATTTGTACAAGACTTCTAAGCCCTCTTAGGGAAGAAGTCATCAAAAATAGAAGGCAAGAGAGACCCAAGTCCAGAAGACCTAGGTTCTAATTCAGTTGTTAAAAAGCCACCTACTAGGGAAAATGAGTACAAGCTAGAACACAGAAGGTTCTATCTCATGAGACACAAGGAGACACTTTTTTATGGTGTGGGTGATGGAGCACTGGAACAGGCTGCCCAGAGATGTCATGGATTCTTCTCTGGAGACTTTCAAAACCCAGCTGGCTGTGTTCTTGTGCAGCCTGCCCTAGGTGATTCAGCTTTGGCAGGAGGGTTGGACTGAATGATTTATGGAGTTCCTTTCCAACCCTGAAAATTCTATGATTCTGTGATGACTTGAACTTGGATCTCTTTGAAGCTGTTGGGGTTTTTTGCTAACTAAAGGATAGATCATTCAGAAAACAAACCTCCTCTTGGTTTGGACAACATTAGTGTTACTAAACAATGAATAAAAATTCACTCATTCAGTCTCTGTAAATAATGTAATCAGCTTAAATCAGGTGATTTAATATATCTAAACCATACATAGATATGAAGAGTTATCTGCCTTGTTTGTTTGTTTGTTTTGTTGTTTGTTGGTTTGGTTTTTTTTTTGCACTTTTGCACCTTTGGAGATGTTTTTTTAACAGAAATCACAAAATGCAGAAAACCTTTCTTGTTTGTTTCTTAATTAAAACAGAGATTCCCCCCTGCCCCCCCAGTCTCTTGATTCTGGGAGCTTCGGCTTAAACAAGCATCAAATATTGTGAGGACCATAATAAAACAGGGAAAACTGGCAATGCCTTATTACACTGCTTCACATCCTTTATGCAGGGCCACTTAGGACAAAGATTTACCTCTAAGGTGGTTAGCATTTTTCTTATCAGTCAACTGAAAAGGAGCAGTTTGCCTGACTCCAGTGATTATGTTGGAATTTTTTATAGTTCAAGGCTAATGAGGTCTTTTTGTTGTAGAATTCTCCTAGCAATTTCTCCACTCTCTCCAGCAGTTCATATTCTTGTGAGTTTGAGAGGATGGAAATAATATTTTTTCTTGGAGTTATGCTGCATATCTGCAAAGTATGCCCATTTATCAGTGATCACACCTTCTAGAAACTGAAGATGGAAAAGGGTGCCTTGTAACTTCCATGGCTTGAAGTAAGGAACAAGGTTCCAGCAGGTACACAAGCATCTGGGCTACGCTGTGTGATGTCCAGTTGAGTTTGTTTGGAATGGCTATTCAAATGGCATCTCATTCACAAAGCAAGCACTAAAATCTCCAGCAAGCTCTGCTTCCTATTGCTGCTGCTGTTCCTACCTTTTTTTCTTGGGATTTACATTACTTTTGCTTAGTGTCAGAAGTAGATATGCAAGATCTCTTCTTTCCTAAATTGGCCTTTGTGTAGGGAATATAATCTCTTCCAATGTCCTATCGCTTGGACCTGCTCTTAGAGCTTACTGGTGCTCCTTTAGAACCATACCCCTGGCTGTGACAACCTGTGACTGCATTGCACAGTGCTGTTAGCAGTGTCTGCACAGGCTGTGTGGAGTAGAAATGATCAAATCCAGTTACTGCTTCTGGGTGGAAGATGCAATTGCTGCCTTTAGCTCAGAGACTAGAACTTCCACAGAGAGAATAATTAACCTTTTACTTTTACTATTGTCCTACTGAGCTTGAGGTCACTTCACTGCCTTCATCTGTTCTGGCTAGCATCACTCCCAGGTCTCTTTCTACTGCAGAGTTAGAGGAAAATCTGGCAATGCATTTTCTTTTTTTGTCAGTCTCTCCTTGCCTAGCTGCTTTGTAGTCAGTCCTTCCACGATGCCTATCCCTTTGTATAGCAGGAGAAAATCTTACAAATTTCTGATTTTGAAGGTAGGATTACATCTCTGCCCTTTGACCTTGGTCAGCTGTAGACCAATATCTTTCCAAGTTGTTTTACTTAATTCTTTCAAGAGTATTTTGTTCTATGGCTCATACAGTGTTTTTTTCAGGCAATCTGGACATGAGTATGACTGTTAGTATATTCTGTCCACCACAACACACCTTTGTGCTAACAGGTAACCCAATACTGGACAATACTTTTTATATACAATTCTGGTTGCCCTAAGGGATGTTGTTCTACTTGAGAACTGTCATGCTGGTGTTCATTATGCTGCTTTATTTTTTCCCCCCTGAATTCTATATCAAAACCACTCAATTTGTAAGGCAAAATCAGATATTTTTGTAACTGTCAGGTCTGCACTTAGGATATCTGAACTGAGCTGTATTTTTCCTGCCATGTAGTTCTTAAGTTTGATAACAACAGATATTCTGAGATCAGGACTGAACTGTAATTATATTGCTAAAGCATAAGGAGAGATAGACTGTATCTAGGGTTTTTTCTACAGCTCTATAGATTACCAAGCCTTTTAATCATCATCATCATCATCATCATCACAAAAAAAAACCCCACCAAAAATTAGAGAAACAGTAGGTGTTGCCATGTAGAAAGAGAAAAATGAACTATATGGAACAAAAGTATATAACCATGTAATGCATTCATTTACCTTTCAGAGCCATCACATGAACAAACTATTTAGGTAGATCATGAAATATCACTTAGTTTGTACTGAAGTTTTACTTAGAGCCTCAGCCAAAGCCTACTGAGGTCAAAGTAAAGTTTCTGTTGCTTTATATAAAATCAGGCCCAAGAATTAATTTGTTGACTCAAAGACAGGTTAGAGTACATAGGAAGTAACAGAAAATGTGCTTCTACAGCCTTTCTGTCTCTTACTCTGCCCATCAGTGGTAGAGTATTTTCCACTTTCTTCCTTAATCAAACTCTGTTTTTGAAATTCATAAACTTTATATGTAGACCTGTGTTTTGTTTTGTTTTTCTGGATGCAACCTATTGCCCATACTGTGTCCACTTATGTTTGTTAAATGCAATGAAAATGCCAGAATCAAGTAATTAGGCTGGAAGAAATGACCTGATGTAATGAATGGCATGAGCTGATGATCCATCTGGTCCGGTCCTCTCTGCCTAACAAACTGCTGGTGCTTGCATTGCACACAATGAGAGATGTTGCAATTTCTGATTACTTTTCAGGCTATTCTTCTAAGCTCTTTTAAGATAGGTAGAAAACATGGGATTTCCCAGAATTTATTTAAAGGGGCATAGGGCAATAGTGCTCTGCAAAGGAACATGAGGAAGGTTTTCTCTCTAGAGCAAAGCAAGGAGGAAGATGCAGAAGAGGAAACATACAGAAAGAATGATGGCATTAGTTAGGCTGGTGGTTTTGGAGTCTTCACAAGATGTGACAGTGATGAAACACTCCCTTGGGCAGGCTATAAGAATACAGAGGATAGCATCAAGCAGCAATCTGTTCTAGTGGCTAGGCTTCCTTCAGAATTAAGTCTGTGGCCATTTTAACACTTAATTTAGTAGGAAACACATCATCTTCTAGTCTGTTGGAAGAATTCTTGGCAATGGAAGCCGTAGCATGGTGTCCCGTGGGACACAAGCTGTATCGGTAAATATTTCCCTTCTGTCTTTTACATTGGCAATCAATACCGAGGCGCATCGCAGGCATTTCCCGGGCCTGGGGTGCAGGTTCTCGTCGTTAACAGCAGATGGCAGTAAAGTTCAACAAATAGGTGGAACTAAACCGAGAAAATGTGTTTTGCCTGCTGGATGGTGTTGCTGCAGGGAGCTCATAGAGCTCCGTGCATATTCAGACAGTACATGGTTCATTTCCAGTGCACAGATCATTCGTGGCACATTCAGGTAGCAGAAGATATTAATTCGGCCATAGCTGTTAGTAATCCAAATCATGTTTTGTTTTGTTTGTGATATTTTTGGTCATAGAAACAGTAGAACAGACAGAATCTGTTTTAATTTCTTTTTTTTTTACATCCATACTTAAAACCTATGCATAGCTGAACAGATGAGGATGAGGCTCAGCTTCAAGTGAGTAAACTTTTATTCTTTATTGCATATCTTGTGCTGCATCTGAGAGAATGAAGATTATATCACTATGGTTTGCATTAAAACTTTTCTAACACTGATTTATTTCTTTTTTTAACTTTAAACAAAAATGTGTAAAAGGGTTAACAAGATCATTTTAAAGCCACAGGAACAAAGCAATTGAGAATAAACTTTTACAGTCCTGCTTTACACTATAAATTAATCTCACTTCTGGTAGAATGGATGGGAGATGGGGATATTTGTTTTCCAATTTCCAGAAGGCAAATGATGGAGATGTCAGTACAGGTATTTGATTGCAACTTTTAATTTCCTTGCCTAAAGTGAAAAAGGGATGAAAAGATATTAGGAATATCTACTTAATGTCATTATATCCATAGCAGTGTCATGAAAACAACATGATTGCAGGGTCTGCCATTTCTAATCACATTAGACCATCAGAGTATCTATTTCCCTTATTTACTGCTCAGTGCTTGATCCACCTCAGAAAACTCAGCATGACTCTCCCTCCATCATATACCAAGATAATTACTCAATTCTGTATGATTATGCAAAGCACTCAAAGAGTGCCTTGCACTCAGCACTCAAGGCCCAGATCTTCATTTCAAAACCTATTCAAGACACTAACAAGCTCTGGCTTGTCATCATCTATTAACATTGTTAGCTTAATGTCAATACTGTGATAGAAGAAGGAGAGGAACCTTTCTTGTCCCCCTGTTTTGGACCATTAATCTTCTGCAACATGGGCTTGGACTCTGCAGTCCTGTTCCTAGGAGAGGTATCAAGTCAGTGAGAGAAGCGAGGGCTTTAAGGCTGTTCTCAAGAGTCTGATTGCCCTTATCATAGCATGCATAATTTCTTATTTTCTTTTTGAGCTCATATTTACAGGTATTACAGTCTGAGTACGTTTTTAATCTTCCCATTATCTTAGAAGTTTTGGTTAAAAAATGTGCAAGACACCCCAGCAGGCATATTTATAACCAGCAAGGGCACAAGCCTCAATCACTTGTGAAGAAGGAGCCCTTCTTAATCTGTCAATCAGTCAATGCACAAAATGCACAAAGCATCAATTGCTTTTTAGGCTATTCACTATGACTTATATATCTGCCAATAAATCTAAAATACAGGTCAAAGAATGTGTAGCTCAAGTAAATCCATAAATGTAGCAGAAAAGCTTCACTAACTACCTCAGATTGCCAAAGCTGAGGTCATTTCCTTGTTGTGAAAAATACCTAAGTCCATAAATTATTTTTATCACCTCGGGGGCAATGCAAACAGTTTCCCACAGATGCTGAAAGTATGATATGTTTTTTATTTAATATCAGAACACCACTTTTACACAGCTCTTAAAATATGAGGTCCAAGATCCTGCTTGTGCTTTTAAGGCCCCAATTCAGCCACAGATTAAAGCAGACGCTTCAGGTCCTGACATTAAACACGTGCCAAAGCGCTTTGTTGCGTAGTCATAGGTTGCTGAATTGGAACCTAAAGACTAAATTTTGTTCCCATGAAACTCAGAATTTACCTTCCATTTTGCCTTCAAAGAAAACAAGAATTTTGTTTTTGCAAACATCATATAAATAACCATTTGAAAACATTCCAAAAGGCTTGTCTTTTAGAGATCAATAGGTGAGCAACAATGCTGGAGGTAAACCCTGGACAAAAGCTGATGTTTTGCAACAGTTTAGCTGGTGCTGATTTAAGATGTAGTTAGCATTGCTTCCACAAAGAAAATAAAAATACCTTGAACATGTAAGGAACATCAGCATGAATGGTGAACATCCTACAGAGAACTTTGGAGAAAACACCACTGAATTAACTTACAGTACATTTGTTAAACATGAGCAGCTCTAATAATGACATTTCATTTAACAATGCCCTTTGTCTTTTCAGTTCATCAGTTACCTATTTCAGTAATGAACTGCAGTCATACCATTCTGATTTCCTCCTAATGTAAAGGCTGAGATCACTTCACTTGCAGTGGAGCGTGATGCTATTATTCTGTTTGTTGCTTAGGGGGGAAAAAAAAAAAGCTATAGAATACATCACAATTGTAATTGGCTAGCAAAGAGTAAAGTGTGTGATCAGTAAGGGTACCAATAATTTAATTTAGCTTTTAATGGGGGGAAAAAAAAAAAGTGTAAAAGAAAATAAAATAAAAAGAATAAAAAAGACAGAAAAGGCTGAAAATGCTCAGCATATCTATTTCAGGAGCAGAAGAGTAAGTAGTCAGCTGGGGAAAAAAATGAACCACACATTAAATGTTATTTTAATTTTCTATCAACAGTCCAAGCATAGAATTTAACAGCAACATTTTCAGTTAGGATGAATAATCCTGGCGGCAAAAATAAAATGGAGTTGTCTGCCCTGTTTAAGGAGGTTTGTCTAAAGAACTGGAGGAAGTCAGATTAAGTGGGTAATATCCCACTTTGCCCTATGTAAACACAAGGCAGATAAAAAATATCAGAAGCCTGCTTGATATGATCCATAAGTCTTACAAGGGGTAATGAAGCCTGCTTTCACCCATTTTTCCTGCCTCTTTTTTGGACTTTCCTAAATTTCAAGAGCTTTCTCATTGCCTTCCTAGCTTCAAGAGAGACATGTGAACCAGGCTGCTGTTTTCACTTTTCTCTTTGCTGTGGTCCATTCAAAATATTTTCAGAGCTCACCCAAACCATTTAATTAGCAGAGACTGGTGTCCAGCACTTCACAATCTTTTCCCAGCTGAAGCAAATCTGTACAATTTACAGTAGATCTTTGGAAAGCCATTTTTTACTGTGTGCTGCATCTATAGATCTCTCTCAATTACCCACAGTAAATTTAGGCATTGTACAAGAGCAAATTTTACAGTCCATGAAGAGATGAAGTGAAATCTAGATGAAATTCATTGTGACAGATTCTCAGTTAGTGCTCTGATGTGTCTGTATTACAGAAGATAGACATTCTATTAGCATGGAAGCTCCCATAATGGACTGTGAATCATTTCAGGTAATAGAGATGCCAAGTGGAATGACTGAAAAGCACTATTGAATTCCATTAGAGCTCTTTGTTTTTAAATCAGTCATTTCTTTGTGAATATCCAACTATATACTTCTTGACCCTAGCTGAGAGTAATAATTGTGAACTAATATTACAAAACATTAATCTGAGTTACTGTTCAATTAATGTTTCTGTTCAGGGGTTATTTTTGTGCTGCAACTGCGAAGGAGACTGTGTCTTGGAAATACAAATATGTATTTGGGCTTGAGCTGGTGCAGAATGCAATTTTCAGTTATATTTCTATCTCCACTGTATTCAGTCTCATCTCATTAGCTGTAAGAAGGCTCGAGTATCGGCTTTTCTTTTTCCGAAGTCATCCTACCGGAATAAAATAACTATAATCAACAAATCTATAAAGATAAACATTTTTCTAATGGATGCCACGAAGAGTCTCCTTTCATTTAGGTGCTTGGTTAATTATCAGCACAATAACTAACGCCATATCCCGTTACCCAAACAGCCCCACCTTATCTATCAATCATGTATGATTTATCAGACTTGATAATTGCTTGGATAATTAAGGCAGAATTTAGGTTTACTCAGCGTGCTGAAACCTTGGAAATGCCTGCATAATTGCCATTTGTGTAGTAGATGAAGTTATGAATAATTCTTTTTCACATAAATATGAAGGCTGGGTCGCAGGCAGCACATACTTCTTCACCCACTGCCATTAATGCAGATGTCATGTCATACAAGTGCTAGGGCATTGTCACATGTTATCTCTATGTATATCGTTAAAGTAATTAAAATACATATCTATATAAACCAGGGGAAAGACCTCCCCTTTGTTTGTAAGTGCTGCGTGCCTCTTTCGCGAGGAAATACAGAAGGAAGACTGAAGGATTAGTCTGCTCAGTACAGTGGCAACTGGATTTGAATCTCTGTAATGTTCGCACATAAATCCTTTGGGAAGACTTTAAAAAGAGTAGGCTCTACATCTTCTGTCTACGATCATCTATTTTCACATCAGAATGAGCAACATTATCCTTATATGCTACAGTATCTGTGTCTACAGCTTGAAAATGAGCCTCTCCTTAATGTTGTAATGACAGGTGTAAGATTAACTTTGTTAGGTGTCTAGCCACTCATGCAAACTAAATTAAATTAATGGAACAAATTTCTCTCATAATTAAGATAAAAATTCATGTCAGCTGTAACCTTGCTGTACACTAATTATATACAAATGATTTATCATCTGCTTCGCCCAGAATATTAATCCTCAACTCATTGATAACTGCAGCCAGTGTTAAGAGATGAGAGTTGATTAACTATGACAGATTGGGCAACCACAGTACCAAGTGCCTGAACAACCAGTGAAACCAATAATATTCAAATAGCACTTCTTGTTTTAAAATGCATTCCCATGGAAACAGCTGCATGTTTAATGAGGGATATGGAGATTATTTCAATAATGACTGATATTGGAACAATGGGCAGGACTAATCAATAACAATTAAGCCCTTAGCCTGGTTAAGATACGGTTCTGTAAAGCAGGTTATACACACATGGGTGAGATACTAGTTTGGGCCATGTTACATATAATGTCTTCATGTATAGCTGTTACTTTTTTTTTCCTACTGCAGGAGGAATTGCACACTTTACAGATATTTTAAACCCCAGTAATCTAGTCTTGGCTTCCCCCAGCTCTAACAAAAAAAAGAAGAAGAAATTGATGCCACCAACAGTTCTTTGAAAATCCTGAGGGAAACTCGCCTGATGCTTATGCTTTTGGAAATGTCTTTATGAATACAGCCATTCTACCACAAAAACCCAAACCCCTCAAACAACTCAAAAGAAATCCTACAACTCTTGAAGCATCACGTTTAACAGGATGCTCTTTGATCTCTTGGAATATGGTGTTATGTTTTTACTTTATATGAAAGTTATTGGAATTAACTTGTAAAACCTTCGCCAAAAACCCCAACAAACTATTGGTCTTTTTGTTTTTTAATATCTGATATGAATTTTGGAGAGGATTGTTTAGTATCCTTTAATGAATAAAAAACCCATGCAAAATTCCAGACACATTGAAGATTTACAGATCTGGGCTTGGGGTTTTTATCCAGTACTCTTTTCTGTCTCCCCAGGACAGCTTTTTTTAAACTAATTGCTCATTGAGACTCCAAGAATCCCTGTCAGAAGGAAATAAAACCCCAGTCTTGTACCTAGGCATTAATAAGGCACAACCAGCAAACTGGATGAACCAAGTAATATTGCTGTAAATGAATTATTTTCCTGAAAAGTTGGTGTGTCTGAAGACAAGTTATGTGTGGAAAGGAAACCTAATTGCTAATATGAAACTGAAGGCAATTAGGAAGTTAACATAGAGCGTGAACCTGTTACTCACACCGGTAAGCTGGAACAAACCATGTTGAATACTGCTCTGTGCTGGGCATAGCCTGAGCTGGTGAAGAGAGCTGGTGAAGAGAGCTGGAGAAAGGTTCCCAGAGCTACCTGCCCAATGAGGCACTGCAGTCACATCTCTAGCTTTCCTGTTGACCAAAAAGGTGTGATTCTGGTGTAAAGGAACAAAATCCAAGAAACTGGCTCCTAGCCTGTGGCTGCTCAGTGGCTGGATTTTTAACAGAGCCAACCCTTCTCAGCCTGCTAATTCTCAGCATGAATGGAATGGAATGGAATGGAATGGAATGGAATGGAATGGAATGGAATGGAATAGAATAGAATAGAATAGAATAGAATAGAATAGAATAGAATAGAATAGAATAGAATAGAATAGAATAGACCAGGTTGGAAGAGACCTTCAAGATCATCGCGTCCAACCTATCATCCAACACCACCCAACCAACTAAACCATGCATACCTATTCCTCTGGCTACACCAGAATTATGTTTTAAATATGAATTTGAGCTCTTTCTTGAGCTCCTATGTTCTTTAGCATCCGCTCAGCCACTGGTCCTTGTATAGGTAGCTCCAGAGTGTGGCTCAGGTGAAAATTTGAGCTCTTAAGTATGGAATGATTCAAATGCCAGCCCACCACAGAGATGATCTGGACAAAACAGATGGTGTGCTGCAGGTTTGTCACTGCTTTGTAGTGACAGTGCAGTCTGGTATCGAGCAGATAAACCAGACTACCCTCTAGAAATACTCAGCATTTCACACAGCCTGAGCTTCAGCCGCCAAGAGAAAAATAAGAAATGAAATACCAGAGCCCAGCCAACCCAGTGCTGGCAGTCTCAACACATGGATCAGGGACTGCTTTCTATTTGCCAGTATGGACTCAGCCTCACACACAAAAAAAATATTTGAATCACCAGCCTAGGAAGTAAATATTCTATTTCATGATAATTTTCTTTTCCTCTCTCCAGTCCCATGAGGGTCTTCCCTTTTTAAAACATTTGTCTTCTGTTCTTCAAAAGAAATTAAAGTCCTACTTAGATGAAAGGGAAAAGATGAACTTTATGAGAAATAAAAATTCAAACATTTCTTTCTCTACACTTCTTGCTATTTCAGGGCTAATTGCCTTTGAATTTGTAAATGCAGATAATGAGAAGAAACCTGTGTATAAGGAATTGAAGAGAATATGTGCAGAGGAAGTCAAGTACTTGATATCCAATTTAACTTGGAGTTGGGTACAGACTTTAAATAAGCAAAAAAGCCATAAGCATTTTCATCATCTTATCCTTAGGGGATACATATCTGCTACGAACCTAATCAACTACAGTACATCACTGGTCCTCTATGCCAGTGCAAACGAATGAACATTTATGTGGCAGAACAGAGATGATCTGATGTGGTGACCAGGCAGTGCCCTGTATATTTCTATCAAGATTCAGTGGGTTCAAAAACTTATGTGTAACTGCCCGTCAGGACTTTGGGATCACTATACAAAAGCAATCATCAGTGGAAATACATGGCAATGGAAGCATAAAAGAAGCTCTGAGTGTTAAATGACTTTTCTGAACAATTATACATGTCATGTGACATGCAAACCTTTATCCACCAAACCTAACATCTAGTAAGTAGATGAACTAGACTATGTCTGCACCAAATTGGTGCACAAGTGGACTGCAGAAAAGCAAGGACCTAACAGCTACAGCAGACAAGGCTGTAGAGCAGATTTCAGAAGCACCCTTTCAAGCATAGCAACTAGCAGTTCCTGCCAATACACCAGTCCCACACCAACACAGTGGGCCTACTACAGGTAGGATTACATAGCTGCTCTGGTAGTTGGAGTATGTTTCCCTACAACACTACTATTAGTCTTTAAAAACAAATAAAAAATCTTCAAATAAAAAGATCCAGGCAAGAAAAGAGCTTCCTAGAGCACACAGGAGTTAATGGACCATTTGGGGGAGAAATGCCAATATGGAAGACAGTAGCACTCTTTGCTTGGGAAAAGAAGTGAACTAAAAAGAAAGTAGCACTAGAGAGAAAGCATGTAGACATTCATAGAATCATAGAATCAATAAGGTTGGAAGAGACCTCAAAGATCATCAAGTCCAACCTGTCATGCAACACCTCATGACTACTAAACCATGGCACCAAGTGCCACGTCCAATCCCCTTTTGAACACTTCCAGGGATGGTGACTCCACCACCTCCCTGGGCAGCCCATTCCAATGGCTAACAACTCTCTCTGTCAAGAACTTTCTCCTCACCTCGAGCCTAAACCTCCCCTGGCACAGCTTGAGACTGTGTCCTCTTGTTCTGGTGCTGGTTGCCTGGGAGAAGAGACCAACCCCTCCTGGCTACAATCACCTTTCAGGTAGTTGTAGAGAGCAATAAGGTGTCCCCTGAGCCTCCTCTTCTCCAGACTAAACAATTGCAGCTCCTTCAGCCTCTCCTCGTAGGGCTTGTGCTCGAGGCCTCTCCCCAGCCTCGTTGCCCTTCTCTGGACACATTCAAGAGCCTCAACGTCCTTCTTAAATTGAAGTGCTCAGAGCTGGACACAGTGCTCAAGGTGTGGCCTAACCAGTGCTGAGTACAGGGGCACAATGCTCCTGCTGGCCACACTGTTCTTGATGCATGCCAGGATGCCATTGGCATTCTTGGCCACCTGGGCACACTGCTGGCTCATCTTCAGCCAGCTGTCAACCAGTACCCCCAGGTCCCTTTCTGTCTGGCTGCTCTCCAGCCACTCCAACCCCAACGCTCGTCTAGCAGAAACTCTGAACAGACATTTGCAGCAAATCCAGCCTTCTGGGAATGGCTAAAATGGGTCTCTATTGATTAGTGCTACTTTGGCTAACTGCTTGAGGTAGGAATTGGGAACATGCTAGTAGCACTCAGTGCTACTAGTTAGAGCTTCAGCTCTAAATTTGCTCATACTGACACACAAGAGAAAGTACACCACCTTTGGTAGAATTTCTCCTGTTTAACAGACACAAGGAGAAGCAAATGCCAAAAACGGAGAGTGTTCTTGTCCTTGCACAATAAATTAGTCTTTCCTTGAGCATCTTCTGCCCTCTCCACTCAGAGTAAGAAGTGGGATTATGCACTGCCATCTGACTTCCCCAGCAGTAAGACTTCATTCCATTGATCAGGCTCTGCAAACAATGCAATTATTTCAGAGGAGAGTGCAGTGAGCTCTAGTTTTGCTGCTTCTACTTATTACTGAGGAGCATCAAAGTATCCAGCCATTTTCCTGCAGCCATCTTTAAAAAAGGCAATAATCTGTGCTGCTAACCTAATGAGGGCTGTGTGTGACAGTCTCGGAGATACATTTTCTCACTAGCCTAATGAGGAAAGTGACAGACAGTGAAACAGTTCACACTTGAGTAATTTTCTAGTCATCAGCAATTGCAGTGTTCATGGTAGCAGAAGCCTGAGAAGGGACAGAGAAATATACAATAAATACACACTGGCTCCATTGGCCAGAATAAGTTATCACTAGTATAGAGGTCTTGGGACAAGCTCCCTCAGGAAATTCAAACAAAAAGAGTCAATTTAAGGCATCCCTAGCAGTGCATTCAATTAAAATTAAATTTAAAAAGTAGGATCAGCTGTTGGGCTGTTAGGCCACCTGCCCAAAGGACAGAAAAAAATTAGGGATGTAACGAACCTTTACTCCTGATGTCTGCAAGCTGCTTTCAAATGACTGAATCAGACTGGCTTCTCATAACTGCCCATTCTGCATGAAGTCCAGTTCTCCATCTTTGCCTGCCATCCTAAAAAAGAAGGAAGCCAGCAGCAGATAGCTCATTATCTTTACAGACAGCAAGTGTTTGCATGAAAAATGTTGTCTTTCTTACATTTGTAACTTACTAGCAATTTTTTCCCAGTGTCATTATTTCTCAAGGGAATGCTACTGTGAGCCAGGTCTTGCTACATCCCCAGGATTAATATCACCAGGAAACAGCAGAGGCTGTGCAGGGCAATGCAGTTCTCCAGACAGTATGTTACTGAAGCCCAGCAGCTACCACTGCCTTGATGGTCAAGTATAAAAGTGGAGAAGAGATGCAGCCCAGGTGTGAGACAGGGAGGTCTTCCCAAAATGGGAAAACCAACTGAAAATGTTTCAACTGACAATGCTGAGGTCCAAGTCTTGAATGGAAGGTATGCCACAGCATAATGTTTTCCCTTCTTGATTCCTTACCTTGAGTATTGCAGGTTTTAAAAGTGACAAAATGTGCCTGCCTCTCTTCCTCTCTCAGACCAAGACAAAAGACATTTGATGTTGCTGGGTCAACCAAAGCAGCATCCACATACAATCCACCAACTTCACCTAACAGCTGTCCTGCTGTGAACTGGCCTGACTGTCTAAGCAGAAGGGACATTGGGAAATGAATAGTCTCATGGCTCCTCAACTGGATCCTTCCACTGTAGTCCTTTCTGTCATGTGTGGGAACTAACATGGTCAAAGGGACAAGTCCTGTTAGTTTTCTAGCTATGCTGGAATCACTTCTTGGAGAGCTATGGACATGTTTCAGAGATGTAGCAATTAGGTATGGCAGAGCTCATGCTGCTCTTTTAGATCTGGTGTTGATCTGCAGGCAGAAATGATCCTTTGCTGTTTCATCACAGATCTACATAGCTCCTTCTTTGAGCATCTCTGTAGCAGCTGGATGATGCCCCAAATGCCTGAACTCACCTCCTCCTGCACCAGTCACAGCTTCAGTATATCTTTGGTCAATGAGGTTGCTGAGACAAGTATATAGGCTAGGAGACAGGTCAAAATACCTCCCAGTGATCACCACAGCAACAGATGATCCCTTGTGCAACTAATTCCTAGCCTGCAAGAGCAGCAGCCATAACCCCCAGACAGAGCATCCATCGCAGGCTCTTCCACTGAGGGCACAGCAGCTCCTCTGGCAGTGCTTTTGCCTGGTGTTAATTAGCTGATCCTCATTATCATTCTGTAAGCAATTTCTGCCCTGGCTTTGCAGGCTGATGTGGAAGTGAAGGACTTGTAGGAATCACCAGTGGCGCAAATGCAGTTAGCCAGAAACTGAACTCAAACTTCTGGGCTCTGATCCTCAGCTCTTGCTGCTCAACCAAAACCTGTTTATCCAAGCTCACTAGGATGAACTGCTGGCTTTTTCCTGACATTTCTGTTTGCATGTGTGAGAGCATTCCCTTTGCTTCTGACAGAAGGCTTGCAGTTCAGAAAGTGACTGGGCTCCGAGGTGCCTCTGTTTTCCAACCACATCTGCTACTGCTTCTCTACATGCCTTTCCTAAGGCAAGGCATTTAAACTCATTGCACTGCATGAAGCATGTCAGAGGAACTCAAAAGTGCTTCTGAAATACTGTGGTGTCAGTGCAGCACAGTTCAGGGCTGTGAAGTTCGAGGCTGTGTACATTTGTTCCTGGCTGGCTCTGGACCTGGATCCCCTGGTCTGGGCTTTGTGCTCCACTGAGCTTCAATCTACTGGCTGGAGCTGAGCATGCCTTGACCACATACCCTACACGAAGCAGCCACACAACTCTTTTGAAAACACAAAAGCATGCAGCCAGTGAAAATTCAGACAACCTGGGGTGCATCTTCCTTTGAGTCACCTAACAGAGAGGACTTGAGACTCTACCTCTGTTGTACAACTGGTGCAGCATTTGGGCTCAATATACAGCTGAGGGTAAGCAAATAAACACTGAGATTTTGTAACAGGCATAAGAGAATTAGATGCTTATCTTTCCCTGACTCTCACTGGGGCTCAGCATTCAATTCCTGTCTAGGAAAAGAAACTGGCTTTTATGGGTGCAGCATAAACACTAAACTACTTTGAATAACTCTCCGTGTGGAACTGTTCATGTGCAATAAAACTGGCAATGTTTTCCAGGATAAATAATCATTCATTTCTTGAAATCATAAATCATTCACTTCTTGAATGATTTGAGTGTTGGGATAAACTGCTAAATCTATATTTAGTATCTAACTCAAAGCCTTGCCTGGTTTTCAGAGGGATGGCACGTTCTTCCAGTGGGAGATTTTGAACAGCAGATCTCTTGGATAAAAGTCCTTAAATTTGGATTTACATGCTCGTATATAAAAACTCCACCCACTTAAGTGCAACCCGCAAGAGAAACTGGAAATGATTTAAGAACTGCTCTAAGCATTTTCAAAAATGCCACAGTGGAAGGCATTCGAGCAGGAAATGCATTTAAACTAATTTTTTCATCAATCTCTTCCTTGTGAAATACTGTCTTGAGCATCAGAGACATCCTGATGGGAAGTAGGAGGCGACACCACACTGTGTGATCCTCACCATGAACCTACTGGATTTTATGTCTCTATATCAGTCAGTTAACTGTAGTGCAGGTGATTTTAATGCCCTGAGCCATTCTTAGTGTCTGCACAAAAGTTTACCCTGGTTTCACAGTATCACCAAGGTTGGAAAAGACCTCAATGATCATCAAGTCCAACCTATCACCCAAGACCTCATGACTAGACCATGGCACCGAGTGCCACGTCCAATCCCCTCTTGAACACATCCAGGGACGGTGACTCCCCCACCTCCCCAGGCAGCACATTCCAGTGGCAAATGACTCTCTTGGTGAAGAACCTTCTCCCCACCTCAAGCTTAAACTTCCCCTGGCACATCTTGAGACTGTGTCCTCTTGTTCTGATGCTGGTTGCTAGAGAGAAGAGACTGACCCCTTCCTGGCTACAACCACCCTTCAGGTAGTATAGATGTGGTGCAGCATTTTTAGATGGGCCCTAATGAAACTGTTCCACTTCCTGCACATAGATGGACACACAGAACCTGCCAAAAAAATGTTCAGCCAACCAGGAAGTGTCAAGAAAAAAAGATTTGAAGAAACTCAGTGGTTAAGCCAATGTTCATTTCACTTTGTAATTCACCTTAACTGGTCCTGGATGTGAGACAAACCCACCCCCCCTGCCTGAAACAAAAAATGCACGCAAAAGATATAAAACCTGTGAAATGGTGGGACAAACAGTTTCTCCTCCTCTAGCAGAGTGAAACAGCAGCTACTCATGAAAAGAATCCACGTGCCAAACCTGTAAATATGCTCTACCTCTCTTTGTGCTGCTGCTATAATTAATCCAAGAACCTTTAAAATTCCTATCTGATACTTACACTTGTTACAGCAACATATTCAATTCCAGAGCTACATCTTTTAGCAGATTCTTTTACTTCATTCAAATTACTAATCATTTAGATTCTCTCTGAAAGTCTTTCCTCCCTCGCTCCCCGTGCATGCTTAACCTAATTAACTATAAATGAGAAAAAATGCTATTCACATAAAAAGAAAATGTTAACCTATAAATTATCCAGTGCTCCCTCCTGAGGCTGGCAACGCCTCTCACAGAAAAGCTCAAATGTTGGTGCAATATTCTTGGCTTCCTCTCCAGGTTTCTGCCACCCAAAATCATTTTAAGGCAACACATTACTCTGCCGTTTCGTACATCTGGCAGCATTTGCTGATAGGAAGTCCTCTCCCGTGTTTTCAAGATTGCACGAAGGAGGATTCCTAGGCAGATTAATTGGAGAGAGAAAATCATTCCTTTACATTTCAAGGAACATTTGTGGAAGACTAATGGTCATTTATGGAAAGATGGCCTCTTTATACCCATTAATGTCTTCCGGTGCTCTCTATGGGTCACACAATTAACCACCCATCTGTGTTTCTTTGAAGCTGTCATCCCAAGTCCTCTCAAATGTCATCATCAGTTGAAAATCTTCTGTTTTGCAGTGGCCAAATCAAAAGCCTGCTCAGGTCTGTGGGACTGAGCTGCCTAAGGGACAGGCTCCTTGCTCTATATATTTCTCCTCAAAACTGCCTTTTTTTCCACAGAGGTTCTCAACTGCCCTGTGCCAAATTCCACCTCGTCAACCTTTTCCACATGTATTTGTAAATCCAATTATAAACTACAGAGTTACAAGCCTTTATTTTCTCATCTTATTCCCATGCTTTTGTGACTTTGTCTCACTCTCCCACTGTGATTGGAAAGGGCTTTGCTGTGCCTAGCACAATATTGTTCTGATCCATAGATAGTGCTCCAGAGTACTCTAGTATCTGTTGCTGTTACCATCATTGTTATCATGATTCATCACTATAAAATTTGTTTCCAGTGGAGCCTGACGTTGGATCTCTGTCCAGTAACATGACAAACATGTGCCCAGGTACCAGCTCACATCACAGACACCACCAGGGATGCTAAGGCACAAGCAAAGACTGGCACTGGGGACACTCAGGGAAAATGATATTTCCATCGCATTCTCCAGGGTTCCCTGCTGTCTGCCCTTTTCTCCTTGCCACTGCAGGACTTTGTGTCATCACCCTGAGGGCACTAATAGACCCTTAATGGCTGAGGGATTAGTCTAACACAGTATTCAGCCTGTTTGTATTTTTTTTTCCCACTTTTGTCAATGGAAGGACACTGCCCTGGCAACAGCCTCTTACCAGGACATTTGTGTACACTTTTTCTTGCAACTGGCATCTAACCAGCTCTTGGGTTAACTTCCTATCAATTCCATCTCGCTGCTCACTGTTTATTCATGTAACTTGTACAAAATAACAACACTAGAGTTTGTGGGTTTTTTGCACCTGCTATTGAAAGAGACATACCCAAGCACAGAAGAAAATTGAGAAAGAGGAGAGATGAGGACTACGGTGACAAAACCAGGGAGGAGTGTTAAATCAAAACACAGTAAGCTAAAGACACTAACCACTTATCTGTCCATTTCCAATTCCCTGAAATTTTCCTCATTTTGATGGTATTTGATCACAAGCTGAGAAGAGATGGGCTCTCCAGCTGTGAGAAGACAGCCTCATACTGAAATGGGAAAGAGAAGTATAACCTACTTGCCTGAACACAGTGAAAAGAAATGGAGAAAGAAAAACTCAGGAATGAGCTACTGGCATTTTGTTCTATCTTTCTACATAGCAAAACCATCAAGACTTGGATTTAATGAGTGTGTGTGCAGTATATGGCTCATGAGACATTATACAAGTTAGTTTCAACATCTGTAAGTACACAAGTCCACTAAAATACACTTACTGAAGTCATACATAAAGTTGAGGAGAAGATAGTATCATCCAATCTTTTCATAATTTAACACTCCTTCAGGATGATTTACAGCACTTTAGCAGAAAATGCAAAAGCCATTCCACAAACTTTCACTCAGATTTTTACCTTAGTTTTCCCACAGGAAACCCCGTGCTTTCCTCTGTGGTCACTCGACAGACTGAATCAGGACCACAGCACCTTGCAGACAGTCCCCCATCAAACCTATTTCTCTCCACAACCTCTCCCACAGTTAATGTCTGCATTTCTATTCCCTGGTGTCCTCTGGTGCCATATCCATCTCCCCTCACATTTCCTTGCAGAGACTGAGGCCATTCTCACAACCTCTAGCCAAGGGAACATGAGCCTGCAATTTTCCACCAGCCCCCCACTTCCAATGCCCACATAAATCCTAACTACTTATTTTCCTGTTTACTGCTGAAAGCCCCTTTCATCAATGGCTTTGCAGGAATACAACTGCTAAGAATTTTAGTTAATTGGTACTAATTACAGTAAATAGTAATTAGGGGCACATTCACAAGGGGGAAGGTAGGGCTGAAGGAAGAGAAATATAATTCAAAATGCTCTGAACTCTGTACACACACTTAGCTGAGCAGGGTTAATAAGAGCATCAGTCTGGTTCCCAAGCACATGAGAGGTAAATAGAAGCCATTTTTCATGTTTTATTCTGCAGAGTACAGTTTTACCATGGCCCGTTTTACAAGTGAGGTAAATGAGTCATAGAAAAAGCAAGTAGCTTGACCAAGGCTTTGCAGTAAGACATTGGCAACATAGAGCACTGGAGTAACTAATTTCCAATCCACTTGATCCTCAGGAGAACACAATCTTGCATTATTTTTATTATTGTTATTGCTATGTAATAGCTGGGCTCATCTCCAGCACCAGAAATTTTAGGCTAAGCTGTGGCGCAGCTGCACAACTAAATTGGAATTAACCAATCGCTAATCCCTGATTAGGGGAACGCGGCAAGAAGGAAATATCAGAGAGAAACGAAACCCAGGTCAGAAATAAAAATATTACTTGTGAGGCCAACACCCTGCATCAATTTACAACTGATAAGATTCAGTAAGCAGCAGTGGGGAAAAAAATATTAGAAAGTCTATTAGGAGACGCTTAGGGGAATATTGTGTTCCAACCTTTGAAATCCAAGCTGTGCTTTAAGATTGTAACTATCTTTTTGCTCCAGAACAACAACAACAACAGCAGCATATATAACAAATTGAAAGGCATGACTATTAACCAAGGATAAAGGTTGAGTCATAAGCAAATGTCATGTTATAGATTTACCTACCAACAAGAAGCTAGCAGGGTTCAGGTCAGAGGTTAATGAAAGACATCCAAAGGTCACCCAGTGATTATGTGAGAGCATGAGTTTAATAGGGCACGGGGACGACAGACACTGACAGAAGATTTATACCAGAGGTGATGACACCGCTACGAATACTGCTGATAAAAAGAGCCCCAATATCGGACTGAACAGAATGATGAATGGTGCACATGTCTACTCACACTTCTCATTATAAGCTCCTTCACTCATGGTGGCACTTAGTGGCGTTTATTTACTGTGGTTTGATGGTACTGAGAAGAAGCACAGTATATCTAATACTTTAAATGTAGACTTGCCATATAAAAATGAAACAAGAGATAAGATTAGACCATTGAATAATTGCCCAGCTTTCCTGCGGAGATTATGTTCACTAGTGCTAACATTATTTTTTTCCCTAATGTTCTAGTGTGTGAACAGCTCAAGTGAATTAATTCTCTAAGGCAGAAGGTCAAAGGAAAATAACTGATAAGCATTGTGCCTGCTATAGAATATCACTTTACAATATTCTCGCTTCCTCATTTGTCAGTGAGAGAATAAGAGATAATATAATAAAGGTATATAAACAGATTTTTCATCACACCATATTTAGTTTTAGTTATCACAAGTGCTATTTTTTCTTGTGGCTATTGCTAGGAAGAGGATCAGCGAAGTTGGCCAACAATGACAAATAAATAAAGAAAAGAAGAAGAAGAAGAAGAAGAAACCCTAGGACCAAAACCCAGGAAAACAGACCTGATGAATAACATGCACTGCACCAAGAAACTCCTTTTCAGACTTATATATTTATCAAACCACTGGAGTGGGAATTTATGAATAAGTCTTATCATCTTGCAGGCAGCCAGCACAATAAAAATTAGAACTACAGAAAATTGTGGGTATTACAAAAGGTTATTTCTATCAATTCATACGTATCCATAGATGAGAATGTCATAAGGAAAGTTCTGTATGGCTTTCCACTTGTACCTTTACCCAGAAGTGGTGCAGTACTGCATGATGTCATATTTAACACTTAGTTGTACATGAAGCAACATAAATAAATCCCTACTCAACCAAGAGGTGTTGTAAATAGTGCAAGCAATTTTAAGAGGTGGAGAGATGGAACATTCCAAGCATCCATGATCATCACTCTCCAGGATAGTTCATTTAGTTACCTCGTATGTACTGCCATTATTATTACTTCCACATACAATACATCTCTATTTTATGTGGTATCCTTCTTGTAGTACCTGAATGTCTCCCAGGTAATAGAAAGGAGAGGCAGCCACAGAAATGCAATGCTGTTACTGTTTTTGTCATTATTGTTTATTATGGTCCATATTGCAAGCACCCGTTTCACAGAGGTCATTTGGATGAGCAAAGGCTTATTACAGCAGATATTCACAGGCTGGTCCTGGAAATGTTTCAGTGGCTTCTAGATGTCACAATTATGCTATGTCTTGTGCTCAAATGCAATGAAAAGACACTGCCTCTCCCAAAAAGATTGCTGTCTCATGGATCTTATTTCCATGAAGGAAAGCCTTGGGTCTGCATGGCTGCACACAAGGTAGGACATCCTTAGAGTGTGAGGGATAGGTTCACTACAGTACTGTGTGTTTCTGTAATAATGTTGTATTAGGTCTTCCATCTTAAAAAATGCACACATGAAAACCCTCCTATCCAAATGCTTGTGACCAAGTTTTCAAAAATCAGTTTCTTGAAAGAAGGTCAGTGCATGCAGGCTACTGCCTCTAGCCACTCTCTAATTAATGAACAAAATGTAAGCATTCAGAAAAGAAGGCAGTATCTCCAATACCTTTGGAATATTCTTTCCACATAAAAGAAATATGTAATAAGCAAGAAAAAACCCAACAAACCTACCTGCATTTCTGAAGGAAATATTTCCTGGGTTACCTTGAAAATTATATATTGATATCTAATATCTGCAGGGTATCCGAAGGTCCAGTTGATCCCTCAGGATAAAGAACCTCTGATGGACTCCAGAAAAACCAGATGTTATGCCAAGTAGAAATTGATGAAGTGTCGTATCTAGTTAATAGAGAGAATAATTGTGGTCACTTACACTTCTGCTTTATGAAGAGAACTGGGAAAAAAAAGTAAGTAAATGTAAATGACACCTCATCCCTGTGCAGCACATGAGACCTACGCACTGTGCAAGCCAAATGGGAACATAAGTGGTGCTGGCTTTGTACCAGGCTTCTGCAACATGCTAAACTCCACCCTGAATGTAAGAAATATCTTTTATTACCATACCAGATATCCCATGAACTCATACCCTAATATGAGTCACAGACTAGCCCTTTTGAACATTGATTCTTAGTCATCTCTTCCCTCAATGCCCAGAGCAGATGGACATATATATACATATACTTCTGTTTAAAGGATCTCACTCCGTTTTCCAGTGTTTTTTAAGTACTGCAGAATACTTGACCAAAAAAAACCCATTCTACCAACATTTCTCAGTAGCAGGGTACTAAAGGATCTTTGAGATCTTTGTACCCACTTTCCTCTTTGGAAAACATCACTTAATTATTTTTATCTGACAAGGCTTTATACTGTGCTAATGCCTACAAATTAATAGAAATAGATCAATGACGCCATGCCTCCATTAAAATACAGTGGTGGAGGGTATGCTCAGATACAGGAAAACTGATGAAAAGGCAAGAGGCAGAATGTTTTTTCCTTACAGCTCTGTAGTCATCAGTGACATGCTGTCATTCAGCATGTTTTATTGTCCACTTGAATCAAATGAATAGAACGGTCTAATGGAAGCCACAGTGTTTCTGGAGAGACAGTGTATTTGTTACTGAGGCAGACGATAAAACGTTAGTAAAACATCTGAAGCGTCTCTACACCAAATGAGGATGAGATTTCTTATTTATGAATAGGAAAAATAAAACTTGAATGACACTCCTTATTTATTATGCAGCAAAAGAGAAAGTCAGGGCAACTGAAATTCTACTTACAGAGCGAATAGAAAATGTATCGCTTTTCTAGCGCGGCCACAAGAGACTAAGTTTCATCTGAAGATATAAGATGTAAGATCATTGCTGGTTATGAAGGCAAGATCACTGTTTCTGAAGCAGCAGAAACTCACTGATGACAAACCATTACTCATTTTGGCCCATGTTCTGGTTACAAGCACATCAAACTACTTCTAAAGTCTCTAATAATATATAGCTAAAACTTCATAACTAGAATAAAATATGATCTTTATTCTGCTGCACTGCAAATGCTGGAAAATACTGAGCTCAGAGTCCAGAAATTGTATAAGCAGATTGCTCTCAAAAGGACTGGTGCATGAAATTCACATTTTTTTTTTTAATACAATAATATATTTGGCAGCTGGCACAGGTCTTTGAATTTCTTTGGAATGGAAGATTTTCTTGCAACTCTCAGGAAGCACATTTGAGAAAATGACAGTGAACTGCTGAGAAGTTACATGGTATCACAGTATCACCAAGGTTGGAAGAGACCTCAAAGATCATTGAGTCCAACCTGTCACCACAGACCTAATGACTAGACCATGGCACCAAGTGCCACATCTAATCCCCTCTTGAACACCTCCAGGGATGGTGATTCCACCACCTCCCTGGCAGCCCATTCCAATGACGAATGACTCGCTTGGTGAAGAACTTTCGCCTCACCTCGAGCCTAAACTTCCCCTGGCACAGCTTGAGACTGTGTCCCCTTGTTCTGGCGCTGGTTGATAGAGAGAAGAGACCAACCCCTCCCTGGCTACAACCACCTTTCAGGTAGTTGCAGAGAGCAATGAGGTCACCCCTGAGCCTCCTCTTCTCCAGGCTAAACAATCCCAGCTCCCTCAGCCTCTCCTCATAGAACTTGTGCTCAAGGCCTCTCACCAGCTTTGTTGCCCTTCTCTGGACATGTTCAAGTGTCTCAATGTCCTTCCTAAACGGAGGGGCCCAGAACTGGACACAGGACTCAAGGTGTGTCCTAACCAATGCAGAGTACAGGGGCACAATGACTTCCCTGCTCCTGCTGGCCACACTATTCCTAATACAGGCCAGGATGCTATTGGCCTTCTTGGCCACCTGGGCACACTTCTGGCTCATGTTTAGGTGGCTGTCAATCAGCACCCCCAGGACCCTCTCTGTTTGGCAGCTCTCCAGCCACTCCGACCCCAGCCTGTAGCTCTGCATGGGGTTGCTGTGTCCAAAGATGCCCTTTTGCAAACTAATTGTATTATATGAAGTCCAGCACCTATCCTGGAGATCCAAAGTGAGAACAAACTAATTATCAAACAATCTAATCTGCTGGATTAGGTCCAATCTCCACAAAAACTGATTGCACATGTATGTATATATGTGTGTATCTCTATGGACAATATTTTTACTTTCACACTCTCTATGAATTTAATTAATTTAGTTCTTGAAAAACCTTTCTTCTGAGAAAAGCTAGGGAAGAAAGTATTGTGACAAGAGCCATAAATCCACAGCAGAAGGTCTGCTGGGTAAGTAGCACAGGGCACAAGCTGTAATATTTTTCTGTATTTAAAGCATTTGTGTTCACTTTGGGTATGTGTGCTTATCTTTATGCAAGTCCTGGCCTGCTCAGAGTACTTCAACTTCTGGGTAATGGAAATACCATCAGAAGCCTGAATCTCATCATCCTTTTTCATAAATGAATCACTGAAGCAAAAAGATGAAAAAAACACCACCACCAAAAAAAAATCAACAAACCACAAAAACCCACTAGGAACAATCCAAACACAATACTGAAATTTTATTTGTCTCTCTGCAAAGTGAAGGCTAAATTCTTCCCTGGGATAATTGTCCAGTGCCAGCAGAAATTCAGGTCCAAAATGTGTAGCCTAGGAGCAAAGGGATAAGACAAAGTTCAGGAGCCAGTCTAATCTGGATGTGCTTTGGGCCTTCTTAAACCTTCCTCTTTAAACCTTAAAAAAATATGCAAAAGATAAGATAACAAATTCAGAGATCCCTTTGCTGTCACATTAAAGTTTAAGCTTAGACGGTTCATACCCCGTGTTCAGGTTGTGACATCAAACGTTACACAACACGGCTAAACCCCTGCTTTCATGAGACAAGGACAAGTTGAAGCAGTAGCCCAGAAATCCAAAACAGCCTCAGCAGTCTTTTCTGACATGAACTGGTGGGTCACTGTAAAAAAAGAAAGAAAAGAGAGGCAGTTCTTCATACTTTCACATAGATTATAGCCAGAGCAGTAAAATATTAAGGAAGGAGGAAAAGTATTTCCATCTTTTAGGTCTGAAAACCCTACAATTCAAATTCTATTTATATTATTCCATATTATGCTCTTCTGTCTTCTTTCCAGCATATGTCTCTCCTGGGTTGCCTCTGTGATTCTGCAACTCAAAAAACGTGTTAATGCTAACAGGGACAATTATGAATCCTTCTTGCCTTTTTATAGCTTCAGGGAGAGTTACGTGGAGCTGGTTGCTAGCTATCATCCCATTTATCCCTAAATTCCTTGCACAAGCAGGTTGCCCAACACTAGACTCCACTTTTCTCTTGCCAAGCTTGCTGAAGCTCTATGTCATGTGCTAGGAGGGTTCCCAGGAGAGCACAGGTTTTCTCGCTGCAGATGCCAGGATTGCACCTGCCTCTTGCTCTAAGACTTGGCACTGAAGGCAGTGGGTGAGCCACCTACCCGATGCTCAGCACCTGCTGGAGATTATGGCATGGAGCTGCCAGTGCAGGAATTTCTGGCTTCTCTGGTGTAAATAACCAGGAGGGGATAAAAAGGGTGTGCTATGAATGTAGGGGCACACTTGTAAGAGAGAAGTAGCAATATGTTTATTGATACAAATCAGCAATTACAGAGTTTGCAATAAACTTTGACAGTGGTTTAACAAGATTTGATGGCAAAAGGTACACTTGATTAGAGGACTGGGGAGAGACTCTCCTGTTGTTCCATAAGGTTGATAAAGGACTCTCTTGATTTCTAAACTCCCTTCTCATGAGTCTAGGTGTGACTAGATCTAATCATAGATTTGAAAGAGTAGCATGCTATTAATCACTTACTGAAAATCTGTTGCAATAAGGAATCTCTCAGTCTAGGGGAGTAACCTTGAGAGGTGTCTCTTCTCAGAAGGAGAGCCTGCCATGCAGCTCACTGCTGCACAGGAGAGCTCGATCAGCCCTGGGCTGTCCACTATTTATGGACCAAGAGAACTCACTTATAGCCATATTTACATACTGACTGCAGAAGTTAGTTTCTTCCAAATTTGTTTTGAGTTGGACACTGGCCAGCACTTTGGGTAAGTGGCCACATTGCTCACAATAGCTCTTGGCTATTGTATTGTTATGCTTGGTGGAAAAAGCACTGGGGGTGTTGGGCAATAGCCAGATAAATACGAGCCAGGAGTGTGGCCAGGGAGCCAAGAAGGTCAGCAGCATCCTGACCAACATCAAAACTAGCATGGCCAGCAGGACCTGAGAAGTGATTCCCTGCAGCTGGCACTCGTGAGGCCACACCTCAAATACTGTGCTCAGTTTGGGGCCCCGCACTACAAGGACATTGAGTTGCTGGAGCATGTCAAGAGAAGAGCAATGAAACTGGTGAAGAGTCCAGAGCACAGGTCTGATGAGCAGCATTTGAAGGAAGTAGGATTGTTTAGTCTGGAGAAAAGGAGGCTGAGGGGAGATGTCATTGCTCTCTACAACTACCTGAAAGGAGGTTGTAGTGAGGTGGGTGTGTTGGTCTCTTTTCCCAAGAAACAAGCAACAGGACAAGAGGGAATGGCCTCAAGTTGCTCCACAAGATGCTTAGATTGGAAATTAGGAAGAATTTTTTCACCACAAGGGTTGTCAAGCACTGAAGAGGCAGATCAGAGAAGTAGTGGAGTCACCATCTCTGGAGGTATTTAAAAGATTTGTAGATGTGGTAGAATGGAATAAAATAGAATTAACCAGGTTGGAAAAGACCTTTGAGATCATTGAGTCCAACCTATCAGCCAGCACTATCCAATCAACTAAACCATGGCACCAAGCACCTCATCCAGTCTCTTCCTAAACACCTCCAGTGATGGCAACTCCACCACCTCCATGGGCAGCACATTCCAATGGGCAATCACTCTTTCTGTGAAGAACTTCTTCCTAACATCCAGCCTAAGCCTCCCCTGGCACAGCTTGAGACTGTGTCCTCTTGTTCTGGTGCTGGTTGCCTGGGAGAAGAGTCCGACCCCCACCTGGCTGCAACCTCTCTCCAGGTAGCTGTAGAGAGCAATAAGGTCTCCCCTGAACCTCCTCTTCTCCAGGCTAAATAATCCCAGCTCCCTCAGCCTCTCCTCAGAGGGCTTGTGCTCCAAACCCCTCCCCAGCTTTGTTGCCCTTCCCTGGACACGTTCTAGCAAGTCAACATCTTTCCTAAACTGTGGGGCCCAGAACTGGACACAGTACTCAAGGTGTGGCCTAACCAGTGCTGAGCACAGGGGCAGAATGACTTCCCTGCTCCTCCTGGCCACACTCTTCCTGATAACTGCCAGGATGCCATTGGCCTTCTTGGCCACCTGGGCACACTTACAGATGTGGTTTAGTTGTGGACTTGGTATTGTTAGGTCATTGATTGGACTCAAGGATCTTAAAGTGCTCATCCAACCCAAACAATTCTACGATTCTATGAATACAGAGTAAGACTCAAGAGTACTGTGTCACTGACCTGCCTCCTTTATCAGGCTCTAACAGCCCATTAATAACACCATCAGATAGCATGTTTTAGTTTTTGAAATTGTAGAGATTTGGAAAGTAATTGCCTAATCAGGAGCAGTATATGCTATTCTAGATGCCCTAGAGTGTCCTTTCCCAGCTGCAGCTGTAGCCTCAGGAAGGTAAAGTCCTGCACATGGCTGTCACATCCCCAGCTCCATGCAGATGTCCTAGATGCCTTAAAGTGCTTCTAAGATTGGCCCTAAAAACTATGTTTAGGCACCTGAATCACTTACTGACTGTCAAAAGCAACTAAGGCTGATGGAATATGTTTAATTTAAACTGCTTTTAATGGGAAATTGTGTTTCTAAGTGAGCTCCTGGCTCCTTTATTTTTGCATTTTGCACCATGCGCTTTTCAGGGAGAGGTCAAATTTAAGAGGAAGTTGAATGCTGCAAAATGGAAACATTTGTTGGAAACAAGAACTTCTGGTATTTGAATTGTCACTGTAAATTTGCAGATTTACACTGGCTAAGAGAAATAGACATTTTTCAAACTGCTCCGTAATGTGTCCTTCCCAGCAATGTCAATGCCAGCAGTGATTGCTGTCCAACACAGCCGTGCCTGGGACTCATAGCAACACAAACACTCTTCAGCGCTGACCCAGATAACCTGTGCTGTTGAAAGAATGACACACAGTAACATCATTATCTTCTCGTTCTAAGGACTAAAAGTTAGACATCTATGAAATTTGGCAGCATTTCTATCTGCAACAGGTGAAGGAAAGAAACAGCTGTCTCCAGAAGACGATTGTTTAAACTTAAAATAGATACATCAAATGAGCAGAGGGATCACTCCCTATGAGCTATTTTCCTCTATTACCTGCAGAGGAATCTGCTGTTCTCTCTAAACTGTGAGTTCTGTGGGAGTAAACTGGTTCCCACTCTGTGTTTGTGTAGTGAATAGCAAAATAAGGGTGGATTATTGCCCTGTCTCAAGATAAGTTGGAATGAGTTGTTGACATTTTTTAGTAGGTGTAAATAAAAGATCTGTATCGCTGCAAACATCATGCAAATCAGTCAACAGTATTGCCAAATGCAACTGGCATTACAACTGCTTGCTGATGTCTACATAGCAAGTCTCATGGTACTGGACAGGAGTTTTCAAATGCAGTGGCTAGAATCTTTCCTTTCCTTGTGGAGCTGAGGTGCCACAAACAGAATAAAAGGCAGAAAGAGGGAAAGGGAGAAAGAAAGGGAAGAGAGAAAGAAAGAAAAGGAGAAGGGGAGAGAGAAAGGGAGGAGGAGAATCTGAATCTCATGACTGTAGAATAATTGTGAACCTTCAGACTTCAAGCATATTAATAGAGGAACCAATTCTTTCTATCTTCAGTGACACATACTGAAAATAATTTCAGTCAAGAAAACATTTTAACTTCTTATGCAAGGCTGCTTTCCTTCTCAGACACTGCCATTTTTCTGTTTGCATTTCTTAAGCCATTCTTCTCATCCATTCAGCCATCTATTTTTAGCCTGATTTGACATGAATTTCATTCCTGCCCTTTTTGCATATATTTCTTCATCTGCACTGACTTTATTTTGACTCTTAGCAAGTGACACACTTCTGACACATGCACGCACACCTAGGACTGGAATGCATTTGTATACATTCTCCATCTATCTTCAGGCTCCATACTGTCCTACAAGAATTTATCACTGAAAAAGTAAGTCCCAATGAAGGTCAGTGCCCCAGCTACTTAGTCTGTCCATTGAATCTGGATGCTGTATGGCACTATAAAAATATAGTAGGATGGTTTTAATTTCTAAATCACATATTTGGATGTATTCTAATATGATGGTGATTAATTTGCATTTTCAATATCTTAGTTAAATGTCATAGTCTTTCAGTACTACAGCTGTTTGTGGCTTTTTGGAATGTGATGCAATGAGGTTATCTTGGTAAACCTTTAACTGGGCTGGGCTCCATATCTCAGAAACCATGGCTGTGCTTGGCAGTGTTTACTCCCTAGGTAACTATTTTAGCAAATACTGAATGATTATGGAAACTAGATCAGGGCTAAGCCAGGCTGGCAGAAAGATATAGGGAAACTCATGCTGCATTTGTCCATGCAGCACCTTTCAGTAAATAAATACAGGACTTTAGCTTCTGGAGCTGACAACCCAACATCTTTTGCAAGTGGCTAAATAAACAAAAATGCCTTTGATATCAGCCCTAGAATTGTGTATCCTGTTGTAACCTGAGATAAGCACACATTCATATGTAAGAGTGTATGAGATGTGATGGTTCCACATTGCTACTGCCTCTTTTCCTTTCCTCTCTAAAAAGGAGAATCAGTTCTATAGAACTTACCCACTGCACACTATGCTTTTGCCAAGACTCCAGACTCATTCACAGCACACTGCCTCTTTGTGCCTAACAAGCTCCACAATGATCTTTACCTGTGACCTAGGTGTGTGTTAACTAGGATGGCTACTACACCTGGGTTTTTTTGCAGGTAGTAGGTACAAGACAGCAGCCGCAGATGGTGAAATGAAAGGCAGTTGCAGTTGTATAATTCTTAGCTTCTGAAGACCTTCCAGAAGCCTTCTGTATGCACAGAAAACTCCCAAGAAGCCTTTGAAGGAGATTTAAATTTCTGAAAAATATTTTAATAATTATATAATTTACAATATTTTTCCAAATTCCAGCTAAAATAACAGCAGTATTTGATGCAGTTGTCTGGAATGTGGAATAAGTAAGGGACAGGCAGTCCTTGTTGTGAAACTGCCATTGTTCAGCCATCTCTCAGCACAGTTCACAAACAGGCTTCTTCAGAACTCTTGCTAAAGGGATGCCATAGATATTCAGAAGCTACACACTGTGCTTGAAGAGCTTTGCTGACATTTATTCATAAACCTGGCCTAATTCCTGAGAAGAAGGCTCTTAGTCAAATTGGTTCGTTATACTGAATGTATTCTGTTGTTGTCTCACAGTGAGGGCACAAAGGCATTCTTCGGGAAAGAACAGCAACTTTGGCCTCATGTTGTCCTTACCTATGTAAACTCCAGAAGCCCCACCAGGAATCAGCTGCAGACTTCTACAGGAGGTTTTTTTCTTCTCACGTATATAGGGTTTTCCCAAGTTACATGTACATGCAGTTCTAGAAATACCTGTTCATTTTATCATGGATCACCACAAAAAGACTCAGGTAAGGTGGTTCTATCAAGTTTTTGCTCTCTCTCTCTCTCTCTCTCTCTCATCCATCTATCCATCCATCCATCCATCCATCCATCCATCCATCCATCCATCCATCCACACATCCACTATCACCTTCTCACCCTTCCTTTATTGTATTGCTATGGGTCACATCTTCAGCTAAGCTGACTGGCCTTGGCTCATTCAACCAATGTACCAGGCAGTTAGGAAGGCCTTTACAAAATACAACTTTCATAGTGCCACTGTTACAGACATGAGAGCAATTCCACTTTTTTTTTCTATAGGTGTGTGGCTGCTCTAGGCTCCTCTGCTTTGGATAAACTTTGCTGAGTTTTACATGGCTAATTTTTCGTGCCCAGATCAATATTTACATTCCAAAACTAATTCCAGAATATTCCATATTGCCTTGGGCTGCAGCCAGTGCAATGAGACAACTATGCATTGCTTTCCAAAAAGAAGATGCTTCTCCCACAGTGTTTCATATCAGTTTCAGTCAAAGTGACATTTCTCTGCAGGTCATAGTTCTGTCTCCTTTGTCTGCAATACTATTTCCTGTTGTATTTATTTTGGCACCTTCCAACTCAGATACTTTTCCTTCATGCTCCTCTCATTTTTGTGCAACAGGTCATTGTACTCTCTAGGCTAACAGATCTTCAACTGATGTAAACTGGGAATGCCAATAAGGTCCTTGGAGTTGCACTGATCTACACCAACACTGGTTATTTATTTTCTCACATATCAGCCTTAATACCTCTCAACTAATATAACTAATATTTCTTATAATAAGTTTATTTTTGTTGTTTTGGTAGGAATTAAGATTTTGTAATTGTATACACAGCCAAATACAGCAGCAAGCCTAGTTATAAATAACTCAACTGTCTTCATAGACAAAACATTACCTGACTATATATAAATGTGTCCAGCAATAATTTGCAGTCTCCATCTACTTATGCCACACTCTTCACTGCAATGCACACACTGCATGTTCACAATTTCTGATGGTCTTAGTCCTGGTCCTTAAGGCATGAAGAGACAGGGTACTTTGCACCGCCTAAGGCATGGGGGTGGCTGGCCAAAGGTGTTTATCTGGCATTAGGGAAAACTATTTTATTGGATTAAAACCCCCTTTTGTCTTTCTCCATCCAAAATCTGGAATTCAGCAAAGTAACTATCTAAGCCATAGATGGGGCGAGCACCTTAGTAGGAATTACTGAGAAAAAGGAAAAAAAGGCTTTGTTTCTGTGGGATGATGAAAACCAAAATTGAATGATTTGGAAATTCACTTATTGCTCATCTAAACCACAATGGGTTTCAGCTGCTGTAAATCTTGCCCTTTTCCATTCTCCATATGCCTTTTACAGACCCTTATACTCTGCTGAGTTTGTACGTGTTCAGCAACACTGTTGTTCACAACATAGCAGCGCAAAGAAACCAGTTATCACTGAAGGCACCGCTACAGGAAATAGAGTTAAAAGTTCAATTCTCTACTACTGTTATTGTTATTGGTGTTGTTGTTATTCTAGGAACTCTAATAAGATCTGCACTGAATGACTGGAAAATGCTCTGGAAATCTCTACCAATATTCAACATCTTTGTCAGTGACATGGACAGTGGCATTGAGTGCACCCTCAGCAAGTTTGCTGATGACACCAAGCTGTGTGGTGCAGCAGACACGCTGGAGGGAAGGGAGGCCATCCAGAGGGACCTTGACAGGCTGGAGAGGTGGGCACAGGCCAACCTCATGAGGTTCAATAAGAGCAAGTGCAGGGTCCTGCATCTGGGTCGAGGCAATCCCAGGCAAAAATACAGGCTGGGCAGTGACTGGCTGGAAAGCAGCCCTGAGGAGAGAGACTTGGGGGTGCTGGTGGACAAAAAGCTCAACATGAGCTCTCAATGTGCACTTGCAGCCCACAAAGACAATCAGATCCTGGGCTGCATCAGAAGTGTGGCTAGCAGGTCGAGGGAGGTGATCCTCCCCCTCTACTCAGCCCTGGTGAGACCCCACCTGGAGTACTGTGTCCAGTTCTGGAGCCCCTATTACAAGAGGGATGTGGAGGTGCTGGAACGTGTCCAGAGAAGGGCCACAAGGATGATCAGAGGGCTGGAGCACCTCTCCTATGAGGACAGACTGAAGGAGTTGGGGCTTTTCAGTCTGCAGAAGAGAAGGCTCCGAGGTGACCTAATTGTAGCCTTCCAGTATCTGAAGGGGGCCTACAGGAAGGCTGGGGAGGGACTTCTCAGGATCTCAGGTAGTGATAGGACTAGGGGGAATGGAATGAAGCTGGAGGTGGGGAGATTCAGGCTAGATGTGAGGAGGAGGTTCTTCACCATGAGAGTGGTGAAACCTTGGAATGTGTTGTCCAGGGAGGTGGTCGAGGCCCTGTCCTTGGAGGTGTTTAAGAGCAGGCTGGATGAGGCTCTGGCCAGCCTGATCTAGTGTGAGGTGTCCCTGCCCATGGCAGGGGGGTTGGAACTAGATGATCCTTGTGGTCCCTTCCAACCCTGAATGAAACTATGAAACTATAATATCTTTGCAATATAAACTAAGCTTGAGGGAATGCAATGTGCAAATATTTTTAACAATTTGTAGGCGTTTTCAGTGCAATTAGAAAAGATTAGTTACTAAAATAATAATGAATAGATGAGATGAATGAATGAATGTAACAGCATTACTCTCCTATATCTCTCCCCACATATATACAATAAATGGTTGTGAAGTCTTTACTACTCGCTAAGACAAGTTAGAGCGAATTTTTTTTCTGCTTCAGATTTGTACATTTTCCCCGAGAGGCTCCAGACTAGGGATGAAAATGTGGTTTCTGGAGCAATGAGCTGTGCCATTTTTGCCTCAATCAATGAGATAAGCACGCGTGAAAGTCCTTGCAGACTCAGGTGCTGCGGAGAGCCAGAGCCAAGCCTCCAGCCTGAGCCGGGAAACAGCTTTCTCTTTTCTGTGACCGAACAGCGTAACAGGGACATTGCACAACGCTACGTGGCGAAATGCAACTCGGCTGGAGCCGTAAGCAGGCTACAAAAAGCCTAACTGCAGGCTTATGTTTTTATTTTTCCAAAATTATTTTGGTAACAAATCCCTTCCCAAAGGACGAACAGCGTTACACCAATTAAACAGACTCCTACGGAAGTTAGTGTGAGTTGCTCCATCCGTTCTGCACGGCCGCGGTGAGGCTCTTGCAGCCGCAGGCTGCCAAAGGCACGGCGGACCCGTGACCTCTGCCAGGCCGCTCAGCGCCCGCCCCCATCAGCTGTGCGGCGGGGCCCGGCGGGGCGCTGCGGAGGCTGCGCGGGGCGGGGACTGGCGCGGGGAGGGAGAAGATGGCGGAGGCCGAGTGAGTCCCGGGGTTTCGGTGGCAGTTGCTGTGCGGAGGGAACGGGTGGGTCGATGCAGTTGGGCGCGGGGCGAGCTGGGCCTGTGCGAGGCGTGGCGGACAGGCTGGGCCGGGCAGGCAGCGGTGGCCCCCGTCCTCCCCGCGGAGTGGGCGAGCCCCTGGCAAGTGTTACCCCCCGGAGCTCTGCCTCGGGGCGGGGTGGCTCTGGGCCCCGCCGCGGCCGAGCTGCTAGGGGCACGACAAAAGCGTCTGGTGATTCGCTGGACTGTGCCCGGGGCTGCGAGGCGAGTGTCCGCCGTGCTAGAGCCGAGGGAGAGGACGGCGAGAGCCGCTTCCCCCCCGACCGTGGTTACATCTTTGGCTGGGCGAGGCTCCTTCGGCCAGGCGGGGCCGGGCCGGCAGCCTGCGGGCTGGGCCGTGCGCAGCCTGGCCTGCGGCCCCTCCGCCGGCCTTGTTCAGTCGGCCTGGCCTGGAGGTGTCAGCGCTGGCCTGAATCGACCGGCTTGATGACCAGGTGGGTAGGACTCGTGAGAGCCGGGACTCCGGCGCTGACTGGCCGCCCACCGCGTCACCTGGTGGGAGTGGTGGTTTGCTCTCGGTGTCGCCCCTCAGAAGGCACATGGTTTCTTGTCATTTCACCGTTTCTGCCATCTCTTATCTTGTGTTGCTTAAATAAATCTTCTCTTTCTTGGCCCCCACTACATTACTCTGTTCCTACTGCGTCTATATCGCGTCAGAAGTTGTGAAGCACGCACAGAGCAGAAGGCTCTTCACGTGCATGAAGAGCACCGGGGAGCGCTGGCACAATGGATCTTCTAATTAGAAGACAGTTAACTTGGCTAAGTGTTTTGAAAATGTCTAGGGTGATAATTTAGTTGTTAACTTTTTTTGAGCAACCCCAGACACAGTGAGCTTGCCTTGAGAGTTGTGCATGATGCTCTTGCATGGTATGTTAAAAAGCTCGTGTTGAAGCCTTGTGCCACCAAGAAGGGTAAGTGCAGCTGAGACTTGTGGCAGTGGCAAGCCTATAGCTTTCAGTGTGGTGTTACAGTTCTGAGTATGCATTCAGAAAAGATGAAGCCTCAGTACTGTTGGTTCAATGTATGGAGGTGTTTAAGACCAGGCTGGATGAGGCTCTGGCCAGCCTGATCTAGTGTGGGGTGTCCCTGCCCGTGGCAGGGGGGTTGGAACTAGATGATCCTTGTGGTCCCTTCCAACCCTGAATGATACTATGATACTATGATATTGCCGTCCAAATGGAAAGCCTTGGTAAAATAGAAGGCTTTCCTCTGACTGCAGGCATGCTAGCCGCCCAGTCCAGAAAGACGGAAGTGATGTCATTTTCAGGAACTAGATTTCCATTTTCATGTAAGGTGACAGTAGTAAATACCTTTGCTATGCATGAGTATTGTGAACCTAAGCTGTCCAAGGCACTGAATAATCTACATGAACATTGATTGTTTCGCTTAGTTTCCTCATTGCTCTATTTGTGACATGCTGGAAGGTCTTGGAGCCTATGAATGGAGAGAATGTGGAAACTGGGGTGAAAGGAACACTTATGTGTAGGGTGAGAAACCAGGAGGGGAACTACTGCATCATGGTAAAATCACACCTTGCATTACCAACATTCACTGATGTGTACATACCCAGATGCCCTTGCTGTGATCAGGCTGTTTACCTCCTAGTTAAAATCTGTTGCTGAGTGCTTTGAGTGAGTTGCAGGTGCAGTGGTTGTATAAAAGCAGTGATTTCTTTGCATAGCAAAGTCCTGTTACATTTTAATAAGCCTTCATGATTAAATATCATACATTTGCCAAATGAGGTGTTAAATACATGGAAATAGAGTAAACACACATTTTTATATTCTGAAACTGGTTTAAGCCAGAATAAAATTGGACTTTTGTTTGATCATCAGCATTTCTAGAAGAAAAAAACCTAAGATCTGATAAGTATTTACATCAGTATGGCCATGTGGGACAGCTGATGATTCTTAATTAAGTTGGAGATTATTGTATTTGAAGAATTACAAGAAGCAGAGCCTGGTTAAAGAGAGCTCTCTACAACTACCTTAAGGGAGGTTGTAGGCAGGCAGAGGTTGGTCTCTTCTCCCAGCAAGCAGCATCAGAACAAGAGGACACAGTCTCAAGCTGCGCCAGGGGAGGTTTAGGCTGGCAGTTAGGAAGAAATTCTACACAGAGAGAGTGATTGCCCATTGGAATGTGCTGCCCAGGGAGGTGGTGGAGACACCATCATTGGAGGTGTTCAGCAGGAGACTTGATAGGGTGCTTGATTGCATGGTTTAGTTGTTTAGGTGGGTTGGATGATAGGTTGGATGTGATGATCTTGAAGGTCTTTTCCAACCTGGTTATTCTATTGTATTCTATAGTATGAAGTGGGGAAATAATGGCTGTGGGGAAATAATGACTGTGGGGAAATTTTTAATAGGCTTCACCAAAGACAGTACTGGGGCTCAGGATTTTGATGATCATGGTGCACACAATGGGATGCAGTAATAATGTTTGCTGAGACCAAAAGCTGGGAACCTTTTCCAGGGCTGAGGTATCCTACAGGAAGAAAAGGAGAGATGCTGAGTGTTAGAGTAAGTAGTAGCTATGGGTTGAAGTTCAGTGTGCAGGATTTGGGGATGGTACCGAAGAACAAAGGGTTCAGCAGCAGAAAAGAAGACAGACCTGAATGTAGTAATGGAACACAGGATGTGAGCAACTGCTTTATGACAGTGAAATAAAGAAATTGTAATCCTCAGCGTGCATCAGAAGAGCTCATTTGAAGAGAAACATGGAAATGGTAATTTTCTTTTATAAGGCTTTGAAAGCTGAATTTAGGATTGTATACATCCAGCTCTGGTCATAGATATAAAAAAATGATGTGTTCAGACTTCACAAAGTAGCAAGAGCTGTTGGGGTGGTGATGTAAGTGGAGAATCAAGAGTTCAGCTGATTCTCTTAGGCAAACTAAAGCTAAGAAGGGATGTCACATTTTAAAAGCCCCCCCATAAGGTATGGTATTCCTGCAGAGTTTGTATACAGGATCTACAGTCTCCAGCGCTGTCTGTTGAAATGACTGCTGTAATTCTGGGGATTCCCACCTTCACCTGGTGGGCAAGTCTGCAGGGACAGGGGAGATTCTCAACTGAAGTAATGATGTATTTGTGACTCCATGCTTTTTTTTTCTTGGAGGCTAAATGTATTATCCAGTCTCCACTGCTGTGACATCTGGAGGAGGGGGGAGAAAAAAGTCTGGAGCCACTTCCCTTTTGCTTGAGGGAGGTATGTTGCAGTGCCATTCCCAGCCTTGATGGAGACATCTGTTCAGTATGAGTCAGGAAGCTAAGAAGTCAGACACCATGGTTGCCTTCTTTCTCCCCAACACATGTTCACAATTCCAAATAATGTGGAGACTTGGCTGCCTAGAAGAGATTCTGTATTCTTAGGAGGACTCTGCTGCCTCTCTGAAGTGCCAGTGGGAAATTATATGTGATCTGCACTTTTTTTTTTGCTTTTATTTTGCCTCTTGAAACTTCTTCTGAGTGACGGAATATGCCATGGCATGGCTTTGCATCTTCTGTGCAGTTACGTGTAGTATCTTAACTAGCCTGGGTGTATTTAACTTCCCTTTTGGCTTTACATCCAAAAAAGTGAATTCTGTGTCCTCTGTACTGCTGCTGCATCTTCACAGAGCTTCTTGGGGATCTGCTAGTGCCAAGGAGGAAGGGAGATTGGTGCAGTGATTTGGCTTCCCTTGTGCCTGTGTGGCCATAAGTAAGAGTTAACAAAAGCTGCCACCAGTTGGCAGGTTCAAATTTGAAAGCAACGTCAGGGCTTTTTTCCCCCCTCAAGTTCCAGGTGGCTAAGCTGTCGATCAGAATTGTTGTTGTACATGAATGTGACACTGAATCCATGTTTAACAAGATTCTTGATGGACAGTTTGTATTTTTTTTTCTTTTTTTTTTTAAAGATGGATTGGGATGGGAGCTCTGCCATTCCTGTTGTGCTGGCAGAGTTACTTATGTAGGACACTACCTAGTGCACAGGCAATGGGAGCTCCTTTACCTGCCGCACTTGGGTTCTTCTGTGTATGATTATAATTAAGGTTCGTTTGTGTGGCAGTTTTCACCAAAAGAGTGTTACTTGGATACATATCTCTGCATTGAGATTACTTCTCTGGTTTGCTGAGATGTTTGCTCTTATCTGCAGTCAGGAAAATGAATGTGCTGCGGGGTTGCTGAAATTCGGAATCCATCCTGAAAAATGTTTTCAGCATTCGCATTCCGATTGAGAGATGTTTTCTGGCGTCTCTTCAAGAAGAGAGCTCTGTGAACCTCGGTGGATGACTTGAAACTGAGGGCTGTGTTTATTTGCTTCTGAATTACATAATCTCCAGTTCTTGCTTAAAGGAGAGGAGCAAAACAATTCATTGTTACTGCAAACCTAGCCTGTCTTCCATCTGATATCGGTTTTGTTTCTTAACCTCTTGTCTGTGGTTTCACATTCCTAGTTGTCTCATCCTATGTTTCCTTCTCTTCTGTCTCCTAGTAAACAAAGCTATTTGTAAAACCTGTTTCTTTGTAAGGCATTTTTGCAGCTGTGGTTGATTCTGCTCTCAGATGACTAATTGCCTTCTCAGAAAATGCAGAGAAAATACAATAGCCGTATTTATTAACCCAATCTCAATTTATTCAAGAGAAATACATTTAATGTTTCTTATATCTGAATTTTTCACCCTTCTTTTATTATTTTTCAGGGTTTTGATATCTCCTAATTGAAGGCAGTCAAAAATACTAATTGCAAGCGAGTCCTCCTTGGTCAGCCTTTTGGATGTCTCTGGGAACATAAGAAGTCATGGCAGAAAGTGATGCAGTGCCAGCGTTACCAAAAAAGTGTGGCCCATACATTTCGTCTGTTACCAGTCGTGGCATGAATTTGGTAATTCGTGGTATAGTGCTGTTTTTTATTGGTGTATTTCTTGCATTAGTATTAAACTTGCTTCAGATCCAGAGAAATGTTACTCTCTTCCCTCCTGATGTCATCACAAGCATCTTCTCCTCAGCTTGGTGGGTCCCGCCTTGCTGTGGCACAGCATCAGGTAAGTTAAGTCATGTATGTATGCCTGGCATGGAGATGGAATGTTGAATGAGTAGTTGGGTGGTTGCAAAGGAAAATATGAAAGATCTGGAAGACAAAAATTTCTCTTCCAGAGTCACTGCCCTTGTTGAGCTGTTGCTGTTCTTCTGATCTCCGTGCGTGCACACAAATATGCATGCATGTGCCCAGAAATTGTTGTTCTGCTAACTTGTTTTACCGTAATGTTGTTAACAGAGATAACCCTAGCTTTTTTTTTCATACTGAGTTAAAGTTTACAGACTTTAGAAGGTGATGCCACTTGAAACCTTGAGGCTGGACTACAGAAATGTGCTCTGCTGGCAGCCCTTGGAAATACCCTGGTAGTGTCAGGTTGTGCAGCACGCAGTACCTTGCTTTGAGCACAGCAAGCCACCTGGGGTAATGCTCCCTTTTGTGATTCAGCTTTCCATTTGTTCCTCATTCCTGTTTGAGGTACTGCTTTAGCTCCATTAAGCTGGAAGACCTGACTGTATCTCAGGGAGATGAGGCCAGGCATGCAGTTTGTGGTTGTAGAGGCTTGTTCCTGAACAGAGGACCTAGACTGGATCGGTGTATCAAGTTGAACAATGTGAACATGCACCATTTCTCCCATGATCATGTAGGGAGTTGAGGCTTTTGTGTATTTAGCTAGTTTGAGTGAGACATCTACTGTAAATAGTAAGTAGCAGCCCTTTTTCCTCTTTTGTCTCCAAGTATCAAGGCATATTCCACGTTACAAGTTTGATGGCATTTGGTTTTCTGCTTGTCTGTGAAGATTAGTGATCCTGTGGACCAGTTTTACGCTTAACTAAAGGAATATCCTTAGCACTCAGTATTGGAGATTTCTGCTTTAGCAGACCTATAAAGGTGGTATCTTCTTAGAGGTCAGCTTCAATAAGACTGAGAAGCTTATGTTTCTGGGGGCTAATATGAGTCAATAAAGTAGCTTTTGATTTGGTGTCACTGTTTTGCTAACGATATTCAATTCCGCCCCCCTAGTTGTCTAATTGTTTTGTTTCTGATACCTTGTTGAAATGCTACACCCCAGATGTCACACGAACTTAACTTGAAAGGAAACCCTCCAAATATCTCTCTGAATATGTCAGTTTTGTTGCTTGTGTGGAAAGGGATTTGGCATGTTGTGGTGGCAGTTAAATATGTGCTTTATCTGCTAGTTGTCTTAGGCCTCTTTCTGTTGCATTGCTGAGGTTGTTGATTAGTTTTTTGTTTCTGTTCTTTAAACTGATTGTCTTGACAATCATGTCTGTTGAAGGTTTGATAACTTGCAGAATCCAAATGCATAAAGTTTGCCAGTGTTCACCATAAAGTTGGCACTGTCAACAGTTTGCATCAGGCTGTACCTTATGCTCTTGGGTGGTCCAAGAACACTGTCTGCCGCTGCATATGGGGAAGTTGTGAAGGCTGGATCTTGCCATTGTCTGGTTCTGATAGGTTGGTGGTTTTGATGGAAAGACTGGATGTGGGCTGTAAAGTGTAGTCAGTCACCTGTTAGGTGTTTGCACCACTTGATTTTAAGCCACATTTTGCTGCCTTAATAGGCTTTTTGTATCAGGTGTGACCCCAGATCAGGTATTCTGAGTTTTGTTTGTGTTTTTTTTTTAATCAGCTTTTCTTCTCCATTTTCTTTCCTTATCTTCTCTGATAGTGTATGTAGAGGCAGCTTCTGTGGTAAATGCTGATAACTCACCCATTTTCTTACCATTTGTACTTGCACAGCCTGACATGAACATTTCTCTGCAGTGTGGTTTATTGTGAACAGAATAAAGGTATTCTGCATATTTATAATCAACGATGATCAAGGCTGTTTTCAGAGCAGTCATTTCATCCATCACTGTTACTAGTCATCAGTCTTACCCAATGCCTTTGGCACAAAAAAATTGCTTGTGGAGTTTTTTTTCCTCTCCAGCTGTACTGGTCATTTGTTTTCCAGAACCTGGAGATCAGTTTCTGGCAGAATAAGGAACATTTGCCATAACGTAACCTCCAACAGCGTGCCAGGATGAGTGCATTGAAATCTGTACCAATGACTCAGCCTCTGCCCCCTCTTGCAACTCCAGTTTAAGGACCAGTGTTATTCCTCAGCAGTGTTGCTAACAGCTTTTTTAGCTGCAGTTGTTGTAGAGAACATGTTTATGAAGAAATGTACAAAGAACATAGCAGTTCTCTGAGGCTGAGAGTCCTTTTTGCTTTCTGTATTCAGCAGCTACCCTAGGTTCTTGGCTTTCCCTCTTTTGTGTGAGCCTTTATAGTAACCGTGAGGAAAACATTATCCAAACAAAACCTGCTTGTAATTACAACAAAAGAAAACACAAAATGTTGCTGTTATAAGTCACACTCTGTCCTTACTGTGGTGTGGTTTGTTTTGCAGTTATTTAAGCATGCATATTTGATATGTGGGGTTTCAAAAGTGCCAGCCTGCAAACTGTTACTGCTCTTTCTGAACTAAAGTGTGAGTCTGCACATTTTGGCAGAGTGCAGAGTTATTTCATCCTCCACTCCTACTTCAAATTGTCTCTATTTTGCTATTTCTGCCAGGTCACTGCTGCAGTAATTGAAGATGCTGCTAAAGTTTTATGGGGCTTTTTAAAGTAATGAAATAGTTTGAAATATCTCTTCTTTTACATTGCATGTTTATCCTAGTTACCCTTAAGAAATCTGGTTTAGTAGTGGCAATAATTGTCAAAGTCTAGATAGCCTTTATTTTAGTTAAATACTGCCAGTGCTTTAACTTTGGGGCCTCTTTTTTCTTTCCTGTTTTCACAGCTGCAATTGGGTTGTTGTACCCATGCATGGACAGACATCTGGGAGAGCCACATAAATTCAAGAGAGAATGGTCCAGTGTAATGCGATGTGTGGCAGTCTTTGTGGGAATAAATCATGCCAGCGCTGTATCCTCAGTTCTCTTGAAATTGGTCATAACAAATGGGTTTCCACTAAGACAAAGTTCACATAGTCATGGTGAATTGTTGTGAAAGATACTGTGTGCAGCGTTTTTGCAAGGGAAATGCAGAGTGTCTATTAGTGTTAAACTGACCTAGCGGTATTGGAGGTGATAATCGTGGAATCGGAGAATGGCTCAGGTTGGAAGGGACCTTAAAATCATCTACTCCCATCAGGGTAGGGATGCCGCTGAACTAGACTTGGTTGCTTAAGGCTGCATCCAACCTGGCCTTGAACACCTCTGGGCAAGAGGCATCCACAGTCTCCCTGGGCAACCCATTCCAGAGTCTTACCACCCTTGTACTGAAGAACTTCTTCCTAAGATCTAGTCTAAAAACCTACTGTCCCTCAGCTTAAAACCATTTCCTCTTGTCCTGTTGCTAGACACCCTTATGAAAAGTCCCTCTCCAGCCTTTCTGCAGGTATTGTAAGGCAGCTATAAGATTCTTCTGAGGTCTTCTGCAGGCTGAACAATCCCAGCTCCTTCAGCCTGTCTTCATAGCTGAGGTGCTCCAGCCCTTACATCGTCCTTGCAACCCTACTCTGTCTTTTTGTTTGCAAAAATATTTTCATTAGAAATGCCTCAATACTGGGTTTATTTTACAGTCTTCATTTTCTTTGAGTAATTAAAGGAGAAATTCTTGTATGGTAGGTATTACAGAAAAGTCTTTTAAGGTTTGGTATACATTTAACATGATAACAAGAGGTCAGAGTCCAGTCTTGGGTTCATCAGTGAAACAGGTAAAACTCAGGAGCAGGTAATACCCAGAACTACACAAAGCAAGTAAATGTTTCCCCATTCTGAAAATGATGCCTTGGTTCCCAGAGAACAACCATTCCTTTGCTCCTTCAGTAGCAACAATTACAAGTCAGCATGTTGCAATGGGTTTTACTCCTCCAAACTATGTCTCGCTTCAGATACATTCTTGCACAAATGTGCTCCAAATCGGCCTTCCCCGAATCAGCTGGGAACAGGCTGTGTGGCAGGGTGGTTTTCATGTGGACTGACACACCTTGCTAGCAGTGCAGTGAGTCTTAGTGGTTTTCTGTGGAATTCTCATCTCCATCAGTGTCAACTCCAAAATAGTTTGTGGAAACTGTGCTAAGAAGTTGTGATTGCATGCTACTGACTCTCCTTATTTCCAGCAAAAGAGAGCAAGTTAAGTGAAAGATGTGAGAGCTGGCTGGATTCTCACTGAGGGGTATTGAAACCTTGCATGGGTTTTGATCCCCCCCAGCTGTCCTATCCAGTATGGCCAGTTGAACTGGAGCTGCCAAGGTTCAGAGTCATTCCCACTGTCCTCTGCAAACCTTGTTCTCCTTGCCAAAGATGCATTAATCTCGTTCTGTGGTTCCCTGGACCATACCTATTGTGTAAGCCCATGAAACTTTGGTGCTTTTAAGGACATGATGATCTTGAAGGTCTCTTCCAACCTGGTTTATTATTATTAGAAATCCAGGAGAAGTCACAGCTTCTCTTTGCATGGGTCATTAGTTACAACAAACTTTCTAGCAGTTTCCTAAGAGCTGTTAGACAATATTCCAGGACATCATTAATGTATTGTGTATATTTCCTCCTTGACAGCTGTCCAGCCTTCCTTTTCAGCTTATTCCAGTTCTGCATGTTGCCATACTTGGGGTGTTTTTTGGTCTTGTTTGACAAGTTTTGTTTTTCCAATCCTGTAATTATTTGTTTCAGTTAGTTGAATTTCTTTCTCTTTTCCTCTGGATCTCTCTCCAGGTCTTTGTGAGAAAATAGGGCATATGTTGTCGCTCCGTGAATTTGCAGTGAAGCTTATGAACCTTGGCAGCTTCCTTTTCAATAATCTCTTTTGGATAGGAGTACTGAGGATGAGTTGGTATTGCCAAAACATTGTTGAGAATGTGAAACACTACAAAGATAATCTGGAGTGACTTTGCACTTTCTTCATGGAGTTGACAAAACTGATTTTCAGTGTTGGTTTAGACAATACTTTTACAGTAATAATATTTACATTATGTGGGAAACATTTTTGTTGTTTGGTCTAATGTTAACTAGCATGCAGGTTAAACAATACTGCAATTAATGAAGAGTGATAAATGCTTTTTTCCCCAGTAAATCCCTGCCATTTGGAGGAATCTAATTCTCGGTTTAAGACTTCCTGGTTAGTGTGTATGTCAGTATAAAACTCTTGTGTTGTCTGTTAAGTGTGTAGTCTCTTTGCTCTTTTACAGTACTAAGGCCCTAAAAATGTAAAGAAGCATTATAAATTTGTAGTTTCATGATACACTGGCAACACTTAGAAGGCTTATTTACATGTACCTGATATCTGTGTGATAGCTGATAACAGCTGCTGCTGATTTTTTAACCTTCTTTTTCCCCTGTTGTGCCAAAAGGATGTTGACTTGCTGGAACGTGTCCAGAGAAGGGCAACAAAGTTGGTGAGGGGTTTGGAACACAAGCCCTATTGAGAAGAGACTGAGGGAGCTGGAGTTGCTTAGCCTGGAGAAGAGGAGACTTAGGGGTGACATTATTGCTCTCTACAACTACCTGGAGGGAGGCTGTAGTCAGGTGGGGGCTGGTCTCTTCTCCCAGGCAACCAGCACCAGAACAAGAGGACACAGTCTCAGGCTGCGCCAGGGGAGGTTTAGGCTGGTGGTTAGGAAGAAATTCTACACAGAGAGAGTGATTGGCCATTGGAATGGGCTGCCTGGGGAGGTGGTGGAGTCACCATCATTGGAGGTGTTTAGGAAGAGACTTGATAGGGTGCTTGGTTGCATGGTTTAGTTGATTAGGTGAGCTGGATGATGGGTTGGATGCAATGATCTCGAAGGTCTCTTCCAACCTGGTCTGGTCTATTCTATCCTAAAACATGTTAAATGGCATGAAGAAAGCTGCTTTACATTCATATGAGATAATTCTAAGCTTCTCCTTAACAATCAACACAGAAAGTGGACTTTGCCAACAACATCCAGTTGTCTCTCACGTTAGCAGCCTTGTCGATTGGGCTGTGGTGGATGTTTGATAGATCACGAAGTGGATTTAGTCTTGGAGTTGGAATTGCTTTCCTGGCTACATTGGTGTCACAGCTTCTGGTCTACAATGGAGTATATCAGTAAGTCTTTACTTCTTTAACCTTAAATGGTAATCCCCTGAAGCTATAACATAAAATGAGAATAACTGACAGGATAATTTGAAGTGCTTTCCAAAGCTGCCAGCACTCAACATGGAGTATAACGTAAATTGGCCGTGAAAACTTCTATGTGTTTGTGAGACTCTTAGTTGAAGTTGCTTGTTACGAAATGCTGCCTTACCAACAATGTAATGTGCTTTTTTTCAGTTGAACAAATGGGATTATAGTCATTAAGAAGCTTCCTTTGTAATTTGTTGCAAGCAATTAGATTGTATAATACATGTCTCTTTTTGAGTCAAAATGTCCTTATAGTTAAATTTGTGCATTTGTCTCATGTAACTGGAGGATTCAACATTGAGCTAAAAAATGTGTGTTCTTCTGCAGATACACATCTCCAGATTTCCTTTATGTTCGTTCCTGGTTGCCATGTATATTTTTTGCTGGTGGAATAACCATGGGCAATATTGGCAGGCAGCTAGCAATGGTAAGTTTGGATGGGAGGCTGAGCACCCTCTCGTAAAGGTTTTAATCTACATGTCATTCCTTCCTTCATTTATACCAACCAGCTGTTTGACTTCTGGATGTGCAGGTAGAAATAGGCAAATGTTGCATTTTTGATCTGGGTAGTGAGCTAGTAGTAGTGTTGTTCAGAGCACAGCCCATGACTGCTCAGTGTGCTCTCAGCTGTGTGCTTGTAGTCTTTTAAAGACTATGACCAAAAAAAAGACTCTGGGGAGAAGTCAGGCCATTCCCTAAGTCTGAAATGCTCTTTCTGCTGCTCAAGGAGACAGCAACTGAAGCCAAGTGTGTGCACATGTTACAGTTTGAGGCAGAGCCTCCCTTGCTTCCTCCCACCAGGGCAGAAAAATGAGAGTCAGACAAACGGATTGCAGAAGTGATGAAAAGTTTAAATGGAAAAGCAGTGAATGTTTTACAGAAAACCGCAAGTGCAGTGACAAAAGAAGATCCCAAAGCATACCCAGAAACCTCCCAACACTCCCCTCCCCACCTGAGGGTACACCCAAAACCCCCAGGGCACTTTCTTTGCCCTACCCCCCCTTCACTGTTAGGCTAATCTCAGACGGCCAGATCTGAGATTGCCCTTCCGCCTTCTTCTCTTGGCATTAGGCCTAGTCAGGCCCAAGAGGCTTCGAGATAACTCCCCCTCCATTACCAGATAGGGAACATCTCTCATGGTAGTGGTGAGGGAAGAAAGAGAGGAAGTGTAGGGCTTTGCAGGTGGATTAGACTTGAGGTGAGGAGGAAATTCTTCACAGAGTTGCCCAGGGAGGTGGTTGAGTCATCGTCCCTGGAGGCGTTCAAGAGGAGATTGGACGTGGCACTTGGTACCATGGTCTAGTCATGGGGTCTGTGTTGATAGGTTGGACTTGATGATCCTCGAGGTCCTTTCCAACCTAAGTTATACTGTGATACTGTGATTTATAGGGAGCAGGACATTATGGGTATGAAATACACTATTTCCTGTGTCCACTCACTGCGCTGGACACCTGGGGCACCAGAGGTGTATCTTGTGTGGTAGCAGCAGAAGGCATCCAGCCTAAACTACCACAGCACGGAACTGAGGGGGGACCAGACTTAACTGAGTGTAGTGTAAGCTAACTGCTATTGTGTCATCTATTTCATAGAAAAATCCCTTTCATAGCAGTCTTTTTAGTTAGTTATGTAAATTAATCTTACTAATTTTGTCAACTTCTGTTTTTCAGTATGAATGCAAAGTCATTGCAGAGAAGTCTCACGAGGACTGAGGAGAAACAATATGCACCTTTTAAACAGGAAAATATCTGACAAATGACTGTTGGAAGAGCATAAGGAACACTTGACTATAAAATTGCCAAAATGCAATTTTTTTTTTTCCCCCCTTGAGTGGTGTACTTTACTGCAATCTGTGATTGCTGCTTCTTTAGAAACCTTCATGTCTGATTTTGATTACTGTGAAGTTACGATAGTATGCAATAAATTTGACAATATAGGTTCAATTATAGGATTCTCTTTTCCAAATCTAAACTGATTTTACCATAAGCTCCTGACTGTCCATAATGTTGCAGTGCCAAACTGAACCTTTGCACTATGTTTCTGTAGCTGAAACTCCTGCTTCACTTTAACTGGAAAGTTTTGAGGAATTTGTTCTTAATAGCTCAGTGAAAGATTCAGATTTATGAATGAAGATATTCTCTCCCCATGATGATAGCTTATAGTGTCTTTATGAAAGTCATGGATTGCAGGTGAGCTTTGATGCAATAAGTAACTGTTTCTACCTGTTAACACTCTGTATGATTCCTCTTGCATCACAGGTGAAGAAACTTCAGTTACATTGTATGGGCTAATGCTATAGCACTTCATTTGTCTGTGGTATGTGCCGAGTATCACAGAATACAGAAATAGAAACCAAGGCTGGAAATGTACTATTTTTGCCCTACTATAACCAGTATACATGTTTATGTATGAGTTTATGTGGGTCATCATCAGATGTGGACAGATTCTGAAAACTATTCCTGTTGAGTAACAGGATGCAGTTTGGGTCATTCTTGTACAGTCCCTTAAGCTGACTTGTGCTGATCCCTTATGAAAACATCTTAGGGAGTTTTATTGCAAGACTTAATTCTACTGAACTAAATCAGCCACTACCATATAGTGTCATAGGATCCTCCATTACCAATTTTACTCTTGATAGTTCTTGTCTACTGTCAGCTATGTTCACAGGGATCAGCAGGAAGGGAGTAAGGCAGTATTTTAGGTACTGATGTAGCCCTTACTGCTCTGACTATGGTACAGGCAACCACAAATGTATTTGTTTTTATATCAGTCTTCTGAGGTAGAGAAATACTGTTACCCATACTTTACAGGTGCCAGTGCACAAAGTCTGGTGGGAGAGAGAGCTCAAATAGGCTGTGTGCTGATAACCTTCTTAAGAAGGATTTTAATGTGCAACCTATATTTGTGGGCATATGTGGAATTTCCTATTGACTTTACAGCTCCCTTGTAAGACCGTGAGATAAAAGAGCTTGTGCAAGAAGACAGCAAGCAGACTTCAGGAGGACACTGCTAACCTTTGACAGTGGTGAATTTGGAATGGGATGTCTCTGCTTTGCTTCCCCCCTTCTGTCTCTGTGCTGCTGATGTTTTAATGTATTTGTTTTCCATTTTTGTCTTGAAGTACTATTCATCAAATCTTTTGTGAAAGGTTTATAAGAAAGGTTTATACAGTCACTGAGGGAGGCTGGAGTTGGTCCAAAGAACAAATAAATGTTTAGACCAATTTTTATTAATAAATGTGTGTATGCATTGTACACAAAGCTGGAGACAGGCAACTCTTTTTTTTTTTTCAGTCTTACATGTTTATCTCTTAAGTCTGAAAAGTATGTGATGGAGCTCTTTCAAAAGTGTTGTAATGAAAGAGTTGGTCACAAAAGGAAAATTTCCTGAATGGGGAAGTGTAAAAATAATAAATAAGCAAATGGTGTGCAAAGAGTTCAGTGCAGTAGCTCTGCAAAGTTTCATCAGCTCATGGTTCCATGACAATTCAACACCTGAAGCATACTTTTTGTTGGGTAACATTTCAGGAAAGCACTTAGAGATGCACTTTGCTTTAAGCAGAGATAAACATGTTTAAGAAGGTTACTGACTAGAGATTTTCTTTTAATCATATGTCAATAAGAAGCATTTTATTAATAAACTCAAGAAACTGTTAGGGCATGGACTAAGGGTGAGTTTCTTTATGCAGGCACTGGTGTTTCACAGAAGAAGCTTTTGAGTCCCTTTCCTTACAGGATTTTGCTTCATCTACCTTTTTTACTTAAGCAGATGGCTTCAGCTTGGTGGGCAGTGCATTGAGTCCTCCTTGAATTATCAGGGCATGAATGGCACAAAGCCTCCAATGTTTCATATCCTAACTGTAGGGAATAACATGGTACCTCTGTAGCCAGTGTGCTGACTTGGCAAACCATTTAGTTTCATCATGACCAAAAAGTGTACAACTGGAGCTGAGTAATTGTTGTTATTAACTTGGTAGAACTGCTTTTACCTGCTGGTTTAAATATTTACACAGACTAAACCTTGTGTAGGTTACAATGTGCAGTATGTGAGAAGTGGTTATTGTGCATCTCTGGCAGCCACTTTACAGCACTTTGCACTTGGGTTCATCAGTCTGTGCTGTCCTCCAACTTCTTTTAAATTCCATTCTGGAAATGTTGAGCATGTGCAAAGGCAGTAATCATCCAAAATAACTTTGGGTGGAGTCCTTCATGTGGTTTACTATTTTTATTCTGATTTTCCTAAAGTCACTACAGGAATTTCATCTTGGATGTATTTGTTTTTCAAACTGCCTTTGAATTTTATGGCTGATGTGCTCAAACCCTAACACGGCCTTAACTGTAGTGGTGTGAACATGCTGCTACTGTATAGTAACTACACCATTAGACTGTCTTCAAAATGTTGTTCCATAGAGAATAAGGTATATTTTAGATACAACATAAGCACGATAACCTCTTCACTAATTAAGCATTGTAAGGTCTATGCTGTTTAAATTGGCAAATTGCTGTTAAAAGCAAAATGTGTATTAAATACAATTGCAACCTTGTTTGTTAGGTTTCTTCTTTCTTTAAGAAACTACACTGATTTTTAAAATAGACTGCATTGCCTTCTATCAGCAATCTCATAATAAGTTTGGCTGTTTTGCTGGCATATTGGTTGCACAAAACACCTGTCTAGAAATACTAAAAAAAGAAGCAGGCAAGATCAAATCAACAGCACTTCTACTGTAATCAGCATGCTGAGCAGCCTTGGAGAATTTACCCTTATAAATCTGCAAGGGGAATATAAGATAACTTCAGTCACAATGCAGAAAATAGAGTCTGAGATATAAATAGCCACAATGAATATGAAAAAAACCCCACCACAAATGGCAGAGACTCCTATAATGTATTTGTATTTATTAATGTTCTGGTCAGGATATGAACTGAATGTCATTCTGGTATTCATAGACTGGATGTTCATAGTGCCCATCGCTCTGTCTCATAAAAAGCTGTAACACGTAAAGGTTTAGGGATGTGTAATTACAGAGCCTCCAGGCAAAGGTGAAGGAAGCGGGAAGAGAGTATTTGAGATGCAGTGTCTGCAGTAGGATAGCGCCATGAAGGAAAGCTGGAAAGAGCGCAGGCCACGAATGGAAAAGTCTTGTATTTGTGTTGGCAACCTGTGACCCAAAAATCCTGCTTCTGCTGTCAAATGCAGACTGCTGGGCATGCCAAGTGTCTGGCCAGGCATGTGGCAGCCAAGAACAGGAATAACCCTAATTTTACCTAGTCATAACACTAAGATCATTCAGAAGCACATTGGCAAAGGTGCTTTGCTGGAGGCTTAAGCTCTCCCTTTCATCTAGAGCCTCTGCATGAGAGCTTTGCCCGCAGGAATGGAAACTCTGTTCTTCCTGTCCAAGTTCAGCCCGAGACGATGGTACAGGAAGCTGCCTATTTATGAGAAAATACTCCAACTGCCACGCTCTCGCAAAACACATTTTGTGCCACCCTTTGTAATGTGGCTGCTGTAAGCAGCTAGAAGGAGAGAAAACAAAGAAACTTTTCCTCCGTAGCTTCTGCACTTCCCTTCTGCCATCTGGCTGGGAGCTGCCATGGGGACCTGTGGGCATACACCAGCCTTCCCTTTTTATCTCTCCCAGCATGTAAGGAAGGGACATAATTTTGCCAGCTGCATCACCCCTGACATTTTGCATATGCTTCTTACATTTTGGAGCAGTGTTACCAATAATTCCTGATGGTAATGAATGAATATAACCCGTGGAAGTGATGTGAAATATCAAATACAATGCTTATAGAAGTACATGCACAGCTGGGCAGAGGGAGCGTGTGGCTCGCTGTGGGAATAACTATCTGATGCTGTTAGTTTTGATGCCAGCACTAAATGCAAAGCATGAGTAATTTTGCAGCTTAATGTTCAGTACTAAACAGTAAATGAAAGGTCAGTCCAACATGTTAACTGTCATGGAATAGTAAACACTATTTTAATTGCTTCATGCAGCCAGCTTGGATTTTTGGTGTGTCTATTTGTCATGTTTTGAACAGCATGGTCCAGAGCCTTGTCCTGATTACTTCCCCTGGTCAAATGACAAAGCCTCAAATTAAAGGATAAACTTTATGCCTGGGCTTTTCAGGCACCATACTAGGAGTCTGCGCTTTGAATGCTTAAAATTCACACTGGGGAAGAGGCAGAGTTCATTTCTTGATCTGACAGGAGCCAAAATTGAGATTGAAACCTAGGTTTGTGTTTCCTTTGCTGCAGGAGTTTAGCAGCACTTTTTGCACTGCCACACGTAGGCTGCCTTTTAGCCTGCCTGGTGCTATAGCAGATAGGAAACAACACACACAGATATCAAAGAACATAAAGGGAAAGGGCTCTTACTAAGTTTTCCCAGGCCAAGCTGGTTAAGAGCTCAGTGGTGTCCAGTGTGCCATGTGCATCAGTGTCAGATGCAGAACCTGCAGCACCCCTAGATCAAAGTTTGTAGGATTTGCTTTCTGCACTGACAGCAAGTCCTGCCTGGACTTCTGCCCTTCAAAAGCTCTATGCAGGGCACTGTGACCTGTTGTACTGTAGTTATGCAGAGGTACATACACAAGTTGTGAGTCTACAGGGATAATTAGAAGGTCTTTTTATGAGTTTGTTGGTAAAAAGCCTGGAGTGGTGCCTTTTAAGCAGCATATTTGTTGAAAGGGAATCTGTATTTCCGAGTATGTTGCTGTCTGAATTCACAATGTAATTCTGCCATTTCTGTTCTTTGATTAGTGTCTGTGTTACGTGAGATAAACCTACATTTCAGGTACTTACAGCTTTTTTTTTAGTAATCGAACTTCAAAGCAAGATCTGTTTCATGCAGTTATTCAGAGGAAATGTGTGAACCAAAGAGAAAGCTGGGAGGAATAGGGTGGCAATTTAATTTACCAGATAGAAATTATGCAACAAAACAAACCAAAACCAACCCACCAAAAAAAACCCCAAACCAACAAACTCCAACATTTTGCACAGTGTTACTAGAGAAAAAAAGGACAATAAGTGATCTGATTTCATCCTGGGTTTCAAAACAAGAGGGGAAGGGGAGCCTTACAGATACACTGCACGTGTATTGACTTGTTCTGATCTTTAGCTGTTCACCAAAGGCATCACGTTGGTGGCCATGATCACCAGAGTGTGTTTTGACTTGTCTGTGTTCCTCTAGCTCAGCTGTGCCAGTTGTTCCCTCAGTGACTAGGGATGCCTGAGGTAATCCTGGGTATGCCACCAGAGAAATCATAGGAAAATGGATTTAGCAACTGCTTGCTGAGATTGACACAGTCCTTTTGAACTTTGTGACAAACTGGTGATCTGGCCCTGGGCACTTTGATTGGTAAAATAGAATAGAATTAATCAGGTTGGAAGAGACCTTTGAGATCATCGAGTCCAACCTATCAGCCAGCACTATCCAATCAATTAAACCATGGCACGAAGCACCTCATCCAGTCTCTTCCTAAACACCTCCAGTGATGGTGACTCCACCACCTCCCTGGGCAGCCCATTCCAATGGCCAATCACTCTTCCCATGAAGAACTTCTTCCTAACATCCAGCCTAAACCTCCCCTGGTGCAGCTTGAGACTGTGTCCTTTTGTTCTGGTTCTGGTTGCCTGGGAGAAGAAACCAACCCCCACCTGGCTACAACCTCCCTTCAGGTAGTTGTAGAGAGCAATAAGGTCTCCCCTGAGCCTCCTCTTCTCCAGGCTAAGCAACCCCAGCTCCCTCAGCCTCTTCTCATATGGCTTGTGCTCCAAACCCCTCCCCAGCTTTGTTGCCCTTCTCTGGCCACATTCCAGCAACTCAACATCTTTCTTAAACTTAGCGCCCCAGAACTGGACACAGTACTCAAGGTGTGGCCTAACCAGTGCTGAGTACAGGGGCAGAATGACCTCCCTGCTCCTCCTGGCCACACTCTTCCTGATAACTGCCAGGATGCCATTGGCCTTCTTGGCCACCTGGGCCCATTGCTGTCTCATGTTCAGCCTACTATCAAACAGTACCCCCAGGTCCCTTTCTGGCTGGCCACTCTAAAGGTGAGGGACATGACTGCATGGTGTTTGGGTGGGTGTCTGAGTATCCATAAGGACACTAAGTGCATATGTCAGTTACTGGTTCTAACAAAATCAAAGTTGCTCTACAGACCATCATTTCTTGTCTCCAGTGATGAGACCTGCCTTCAGTGTGCCAGAGGGAAGAATATGCTTTTTCTTCCCTCCTTACTCTTCCCTTACACAAATACATAGGAGCTTGGGCTAAGGACAGTTAATCCCATTTTTGGAACCAGGGCTATGCATAGGCTGGGTTAGCACTGAAAGGCTCCACTGTTTTCTTCTTAAAAACAAATGCTTGTTCTGTGCTGCATGTCAAGTGCAATCATTGCTAAATGAACTGACACACAAAGCCAAGGTCTCTGCTGAACTGGTGCAGCTCCATTGATTTCAGTGGATATGCAGTATTTCATGCTGGGTGGGAATTTGGCCCAGTGCATTTGAAAGGAATGAAATTCCTTCTTTTCTAATGTGATAAAAGTAAAAAAATAATAATCCTGTATTATGTACAATATTCCTACAAGAGCTGCACGCTGCAGGATCTGCCTTTCCATCTCTCACCACTGGTGGAGAACTGTTAGTCTCTGTGATTTACAATGTGTACTTTTTATATGGTATACCAGCTCTTCAGGAGGATTCACTTAGAAGAATCAGATCTGGCAGGTCAGATTAATAATGATGCAAATGCAAAATGTTGGCCACTGATGGCCTGATGTCATAAATGCTTGCCTTCCCTCCCTCTCCCCGCCAAGTATTTCACTTGTAGGAAACTCAGCTGAGGATTTGTGTTGGACTCATGCCTGCTCTGATTAAACTATTAGAGAGGGAGAAATAAGACTGCTTTGTGTGGTTTCAGACTCCTCTTACCAGCCAGTTTCCTCAAATCAGTGTAACAAGCAAAAGTACAGCTGGAGAAGTGGCTTGAAGAAGATTAATTGAAAGATCCTGAAGACTGATATTTCAAGGACATGAATCACAGAGTCACAGAAGTAACCAGGTTGGAAAAGACCTTCAAGATTATCAAGACCAACCTATCACCCAACACCATCTAATCAACTAAACTGTGCACTAAGTGCCTCATCCAGTCTAATTTTAAACACTTCAGTGATGGTGACTCCACCACCTCCCTGGGCAGCACATTCCAATGGTCAATCACTCTCTCTGTGAAGAACTTCTTCCTAACATCCAGCCTAAACTGCAAAATTGTTTTAGAATCATAGAATTGTTTGGGTTAGAAGGAGCCTCAAGGACCATCCACTTCCAACCCCCCTGTCATGGGCAGGGACACTTCACATTATGTCAGGTTGCTCAGAGCCACATCCAGCCTGGCCTTAAAAACCTCCAAGGATGTGGCTTCAAACACCTCCCTGGGTAGACCATTCCAGTGTCTCACCACCCTCATGGGGAAGAACTTCTTCCTAACATCCAATCTGAATCTACCCATTTCTATTTTTTTTTTTTAGTATTCCCTTTAGTCCTGTCATTACCTGACACCCTACAAGTACCTCACCCGCCCCATTTCCCCCCTTTTTCTCCTCAAATCCCAGAGCACCTGGGCTCTGTTGGAGTCTCCTCCCACCCCAGGTGTGGTCACTTGGCCCTCCTTGCCCACTCCCCTTTTTAATCCCTGCCAGAAAAGGGCAAAGCCCCAAGCTGAGCCCATCTGGGCTGAGGGATCCTCCTCTCATTGCTGGTGAGTGCCTATGGTGCACACTGGGTGATGGTGGTGGTGACAACAAAGGCCGGGGGGCCTGGTGGCCCCCCGGTTAGGTAGGGAGAGAGTTGATGACCATTCCAATGTCATTCATGGTTGCTGCCTGGGCCTTCTTACTGGGGCTGAGCTCCTCTGTGTGGTGTCTTGGCTGGTAAGGGTCTTGCCCCCAGCTCTGGGATGGGTGCAAAAATGGTGGTGGTGACTGTTCATCTTGGAGTTTTATTGTCTTATCTGTCTTCTATCTCTGTAGTGTGAGGGACACCCCACACTACATAAGATTGCTCAGAGCCACATCCAGCCTGGCCTTAGAAACCTCCAGGGATGGGGTTTCAAGCACCTCCCTGGGCAGACTGTTCCAGTGTCTCACCACCCTCATGGGGAAGAACTTCTTCCTAACATCCAATCTGAATCTGCCCATTTCTATTTTTGTTCTATTCCCCCTAGTCCTATCATTACTTGACACCCTAAAAAGTCCCTCCCCAGCTTTCTTGTAGACCCCCTTATGATACTGGAAGACCACAACAAGGTGTACTCAGAGCCTTGTCTTCTCCAGACTGAACAGCCCCAACTCCCTCAGTTTGTCCTCATAAGAGAGGAGCTCCAGTCCTCTCATCATCCTTGTGGGCCTTCTCTGGACACCTTCCAGCACCTCCAGATCCTTCCTCTAATAGGCGCTCCAGAACTGGATGCAGTACTCCAGGTGGAATCTCACCAGAGTGGAGTAGAGGGGGAGAATCACCTCCCTCAACCTGCTGGCTATGCTTCTCTTGATGCAGCCCAGGATGTGATTTGGCTTCTGGGCTGCAAGAGCACACTGTTGGCTCATGCTGAGCTTCTCATCCACCCACACCCCCAAGTCCTTTTCTTCAGGGCTACTCTCAAGCCAGTCACTGCCCAGCCTGTATTTGTGCTTGGGATTGCCCCAACCCAGATGCAGGACCTTGCATTTGGTGTTGTTGAATTGATGTAGTGATGTGTCCAGTATGGTCATAAGTGATACAAGAAATAACAGGCATGTAGTATTATGTAAGTAATACATGTAGAAATGTAGTGTTAAAGAAATAATGAACCTAGTAGAAGATGAGATGTGTGCCCATTCCTGGAAACATTTATTTCTTGGAGGTTGTTCTGCAGACTTCAGTCCCTCTACTCTAGTCAAAGGGATGAACTGTGGGGCAGTGAGGAGCAATGAGGGTCATTTGATAAGGGAGTTCAGTTTAGATGTCAGGTCAAAATGCCCTGTACAAAGACAAATACCAATGGTGTTTGTGTAGTCCACACACACTGTCTCTTTTCTAAAATCTAAATTTAGAAAGGAGAATCACCTTTAAGTGCCAAAGGACAGTCAGAGGTGTCACAAGTTGCATTTGCATTCAAACCTTAACCTCCATGGGGTCATACTTCAAGGTGAGAGGAAGACTTGGTTTTTCAGACCCATGTGTTCCGTTTTAAGGTGCTTTTTTGAACCCCAAGTCCCTGCATTTGGAGTTCTTGGGGCTCAAAACCCACTGGGTTTCACCAATCTTTCAGCTCACTGGTAAATGAGGATAGTTGTGTGGCTCCTGTAATCTGTGGCTTGAAAAATGTGGTCCTGTAATCTGCTCCTAGGAAATAAGATAAGTTTAGCTGAATTAGTTCCCCCATCCTCTCCCTTTCATCACATCTCCAATACACAGATCAGTGAATGGGAAGGCCTCTTCTTTTCAGCAGTATTAGATCCTCCTGCCTTCTACTGGTTGTAAAATGAAGCGCCAGAACTGGTGTGCAGTAAAACAGACTCAGTTGCTGTGAGAAATCCTCAAACCATCTTGTCAGGGAAGTTTCAAAACTATGGGGGACAGTACATACTTTCTGCTATCATCTGAATCAGCTTTTCATAGAATACTTGTGCTTTGATGACAGCTTGTGATTTCTAAGGTCGCAGTAACTAATGAAACCCAGAGAGATATTGTGAGGTTGGTCGCATAGCTGCTACATTGCTTAGTAATTCACCATGTGACCGAACAAAAAGGACCATGCAACACATCTGATGTCTCTCTTGGCACAGCAGCTGCTGGGAATTTTGCTGAGGAAGGACATAAACAGACAATTGACACTTGTGTAGACAAATCTTTATGGGATTTGATACCCTACCTAATGGTGACTGATGTTAAAGAGAGTTAACGGGTGGAAAAGCTGCTAGAAAATTGTTCTACTTGAGCTCAGATAAATGGTGTGGAGTGTCTGGTGTGTGCAATGAAGACGAACATATGTTCATCACTTTGACATCTCTTAAATTGTTAGGGCCTATTCATTCTGCTATCTGAAATTCTTGAAAACAATATCTTATCGCCCACTGCAGTGTTTCCCTGAAAGACTTCATAATATTATCGTAAGAACTGTCGCATCTTCCTGGTGATTAAAATGGTCACTTCCAATTTAATCTCCCTGTGGGAAGAAAACACTTAAGTTATTAGTTTTTCTGCACTTCAATATCAGGCTTCTCTTCATCACCACACTACTTTTAATTAAATCTGCTGACCCTTTGTTGTGAATCCTAATGTAAAAACAGTGATTGATGCCAAGCCACAATGCCTACTTTAAAAAAAAAAGGAAAAAAAGAGCCTGCATTTTATTCTGATAGCCAGTTAACATCTAAAACATATACCTCTAAACATTTACATATGCCCTTAGCTTGTGGGATGTCTTCATTGGGTTGACGTGCTTGAGGCCTGACACGAGTTGTTCGATGCTGCCGTCTCCGTTCCTGAAAGCGGAGCGTAGACTGGTTTGAAGCATGGAGGGTCTGGCCCATACTTTGACCTGAAAGGTGGCTGCAGGCAAAAGATGGAGACTCACCTACTCTACTCCATCCCCACCAGTTCAAAGGCACCCACCAAAGCTGTGCTCAGAGCCAAGTGATAATTGCGCAGTTTTGCTTTACAGTTAACTGAGTATTGGGGGGGGAGAAGAGCTTTCTTCTCAACGCCGTCTTGTCAAGATGCCAGACGCTGCTTGTTTTTGACATTTTCAGCTACTGTTAAATAATAGTCTTGCTTCTGTCACAGCTAATGTTGACTTGAAGGCAGTTGTGCATTTCTCAACTCAAATGCTAAGCAGACAGGCTTGGGTCTTGACAAATACTTTTCCGGGCTTGCCCAAGGCAAGTAGAAATGAGCTTCTAGTTAATCGTTTGTTTTAAAATTCAAATTGGTGAAATAGGCAATTAAAAAAAAAAAAGAAATAAATGACAATTTTCATCAAAATTTGCAAATGAAATGTCTCTTTGCAGTCATAGCGAGTTCAAGAAACTGCAATAGATAATTGCTATTTGAAATCAGTGAAGTATCCAGCGCTTTAGGGCCGTGAGGATTGTGGCTGTTCTGCCTTGGTAAACCTTGATTGATTTGGTAAATAAGCATTGCAACTTCTCTCTTTAAAATAAATAAGCAATTTTATTGCTTTATTGCTTACCCCTGTGTGGGAGGTAAACAAGCTCTCGAGCAGTAGCCCTGTAATATCATGAGCCCAAGTGCCATCTGTCACCGAGACTTTTGTCCCTTTATGCACAATAGCTGCTTATGGCATTAGGTCCGTTGTAGGTTAATTGATTAGCAGAGATCCTCCTTTCAGTTGTTCCTGCTTTTCTTCACTAAAGGACCATATCTCTCATCTCCATTTCCTTTTCTCTCTCCTGTATTAGCATACTAATCACACTGAACTCCCACTGCTAAAAAACTCTATCCATTTTATACTGGGGGAGGGGAGGATGAATAAACTGGCATTTCCTGAGAGATTTACAAATGCTGGGTTATGGCAGTTAGAGGGGAGAGAAAGAAAAAGGACTGGTGGCAGAGGTGAATAATGCACTGCGCTGGTGCTAGCATGCCAGTGAAAGCTGAGACTATAGCCACATAAATATTAAACACATTTGAGAAGCACTATTAAAATAAATATCAAAGGGAAAGTTGCTCACACATCTGTTTCTCCTCAAATTTTGCCACAGAGCTCTCCATTTGTTTTCTCTCCAGCTGTTAACACCTGTCTCTCTGTCACTGGTAATAATACAGTTTCAGGGGGGCTCCAGAAACTGACAGAAACATGAAAGAATTCACTAGTTTTGATGTAAGAAATGCCTTTTTCAAAACTAAAAAGGGGTTTGTGAACAAAGATATCTCCTTGTGCTAATACTTCGGAGCAGTATATGGGGGGGTGTGTGTGGTGGTGTTTTAGAGTGTTGGTGAGGTGTTCTTATCTTTTTTTCATCAAATGACAGAGCTGGGCTTGTAGTGCACAGCTGAACTTGATGAGACATCCTACAGTGGGCAGCTACTGCTTGCCTTTGTAGTCTCGTTTTATTGCTGACACATATTCAGAAGGTTTTGTGTGCATGATACTCCACTCTCCATGTGATGCTTGTTATCTAACCTCATCAAAAGTGTATGCTGTGCATTGATTGCTACCAGAGGACACAGATCCAGTAGTGATGTCTTCTTTATTTACCTCTAAATGAGCACAGTATTCACATGGCTTCTTGAAGAACATGTTATATGTCTTTGCTGTAGTCATTTCAATAAAAGGATGGTAAGAAGTATGTGTCTTGTCATTGAAGATGGTGGGACAGATCCTCAACTAATGCAAACTCAGAGTCCACTTGACGTGCCTGTTTTCATAGTGCAGAAGAAAAAGCTATTCATTCTTTTTGGCCTACAGAAACAAATCCTGAGATTGAGAAGAAAATATTGATGAACCACACCAGAAACATTCCAGATAAGGCAGAAACAATGATGTGCAAGTGTGCATTAGCAGCAAACTTACACTCTTCACCCAGTATGAGCTTAGTTTTCTGGCTGGGATGCTGTAGGCAGAGGCTCAAGGCTGTTAGATCCATATTTAGTCCTTTATGCTTTCTTCTGCAAGCTAGCCTGTGGGTGAAGCAGCTCCCACCTGCTGCAGAATTGTATGTTTCCATCCATGATCCCTGCCTTGTGAATCCTAAGAAGAAAAATGTGGATGAACTTTGTAGGTCTTTCAGCACAGATTGTCTTTGACACCTGGGGAAAGCTGAGATGGCCCTCAGACATGTTTTGTCAAGAAATCACTATGGCTGGTGTGGCAAATAGACATCCCCTTCACCCCAGTCTTGTCTCCAAGTTTATAGAATTGAGGCCATTTCCTCTCACTCTATCACTTGATGCTAGGGAGAAGAGACCAACACCTACCTCACTACAACCTCCTTTCAGGTAGTTGTAGAGAGCAATAATGTCTCTCCTAGGCCTCATCCAGACTAAACAATGCCAATTCCCTCAGCTACTCCTCATAAGACTTGTTCTCCAGCCCTTTCACAAGCTTCATTGCCCTAGTTGAGTTTGTCTTTAAGTGCTAAGTGCACTTTTGTCAGCTATTTCAAACTAACAGTTGGCTTGCAAAAATACTAATTTGCATCAAGATTTGCAACTAGGGAACCAAAGCAACTTTAACAGTAGCCCTTGAATTCAGAAGTTACCATCTTGGTTCTTTGTGGGAGGACATGTAAACATGAACCATATCATGACCAGTATGCTCTCATCAGCCACTGCTTGCAGAGCGTCATGCCCATCAGCCAAACAACCTGTGCAGGTGATGCTGGTTTCCCCAGGAGGGCATCAGTGATCCCAGGGATGGTCCCACTCTATGAGCTGTAATGGTTAATGCAAAACAGTTGCAGCCTCAGCGCTTGCCCTTGGCACAGTGGCTTTACTTCCCCACCACAAGTCCTTGTGCAATGCCTGTTTATTCAGGCTTCACAAAGGGATGAAACGTTTGACCCATTGTGTAGGACTGGGTGCGAGGGGAGGGATTTCCTGAAGCGCTCTGTGCTGGCTGCGCTCTGTGCTGGCTGCACTCTTCTGCCATTAAAGCAGTGGGGGACCCGGGGGGAGCATTGTTTCCAGCAAATAAGGATTTGGGCCAAGACTTAATGCTTGAAAAAAATCCCACCCCAAAGACGTGTAGTAATAAAAAAATTGAACCCAACTGTAACTCTCAAAAAGGGAGATAATATCATTGCATGAGACACTCCCTCGTGTTTTCTGTTTGCCATAGAGCCGGCACGTGCTTCAGGGAAGCCTTTTTATGGGTTCAGTGCCTGCTGGAACATTTTCCACTGCCTGGGGAAAAATTCCAAGGTGCCAAAATCCACTGTCACCTCCGAGTCAGCTCTCCCATGTTTTATGTGCTGTTAGTGCTGATGGGTATCCGCACCACATTAGAGCTCCCAGTAACTCTCAGAAACTCAAATGCTGCACAAATCACAGCCAGGATGTTCAGGGAGCAGAATGTTCCTCTCTCAGCAGATGGCTGCAGCCCACATTGTCCTATAATCACAACATAAAATATTACTACTTTTGCATGCTGTGTTTGGGAAAACATGCCAAACTGTAGTCAGGTTTCACAGGATCAGAAAAGTTTCCTCAGTCATTCTTCTTTTCCTTTTTGGTACTACCAAATAGATCTGTCTTCAATCTGCAAGTACAGTCACTGAATATAATACTGTCACAGACCACACTTTGCTACAGCAGTGCCTGAGAATTTAGAAAGTCTTATAAACCTATTTAGCATCACTCTGAAGGCCTTTGCCCTGAGAAAGTTGTAGACGGAGGCTACCATCAGGATAGGATCCTCTAAGAACACAGTTGGCCTGACATGACTTTAGCTGAGCATTGTCCTTCTGCCTCTGGGCGATGCTCCAAGATGATAAATGATGCTGTACATGGAATGTATGGAAAAAAGCATCCTTCCTTCCATAGACAAATTACTTTCTGGTTTCTGCTGGCTGCATGGTGGTGATTTTCCTCCTCGATGTAATCTGTATTGGGTGTAACATTACATAATATGCAATTAAAGACCAGTGATGACTAAGAAGGTAAGTGATCAAATATTTTACCTGAGACACGTGTACACATCATTTATCTCACTTTTCTCACAGAAGAAATTAAATCAGTTTCCTAAGCTGTTGGTCCAAGGCAAATGAAACCCTGAATTTGATTAAGTGCTGATCCTTCTGCCTCACATTTTCCATGAGATGTTTATTCCAATTTTGGGACAACATCAGCCCTTTCAATGGGTCTTATCAAGTCCCAGCCCATAACAGTTTCTCTTGTGGAGTGAAAAAATCAAATTGGTTGTGATAGTCTAGTGATTGTAATGTCATGTTGGATGAGAGGTTGGACTCAATGATCTCAGAGGTCTCTTCCAACCTGGTTAATTCTATTCTATTCATGGAAAGAAACTTCTCATATTTGATACAGAGGTTTACTGTCAAAAATATTCTCCTTTCCTAGATGTGAATGAGAAAATTCCTGGTTCATGCCATGGTAGTGCCTATAATTTTATCCAGATCACAACTCTGTTATGCTCTCGTCCTTATGAATATGTTAGCCCCAAACTGTTGGCTGATAAAAATGCTAAACCACAACAAGTAGATGAAGCAAGAAAAACACTAGGGGAGATGCCTTGGATGAAAGAAACTAAAACTTTAAGTAAAAAAAAATACTTTATTATGAGCCAGCTGTGAAATTCATATCTGTCCATGGGCAGGGATGAGCATTCAGCAGTCTAACCTTTGCTTCCTGGCCTTTCCTGGTACTGCTCAACTGTTCCTTGAGTTATCTGGGGAAGTTTAAATCTGCATAAAATCAACCTTAGTCTGAAGAGTGTCTCCTTGGTGGGAGATTCCCAAGGTTGGCTAGATAGCCTGAGGTTTCTTCCTCTCCATTTCCTGGGGAGGTGGTGGAGTCGCCGTCATTGGAGGTGTTCAGGATACTTGATGGGGTGCTTGGTGCCATGGGTTAGTTGTTTAGGTGGGTTGGATTGATTGATGGGTTGGGCATGATGATCTTGAAGGTCTCTTCCAACCTGGTTTGGTTTGGTTTATCTATTGAGAAACCTAAACCTAGGCTTGTCAAATAGTTTGCCAATGTCTTGGTGAAGTCAGCCTCAAATACAGTAATTTTCAAACAATATGAGCACAGCACAGTTGCCATCCCAGCTCCTCCACAATCCCAAGCCATGCAGCAACTTCTTTACACAGATGTAGGAGAAATCTGTGCCAAGCATTTAAAAGGAACAGTCACATCTGATGTTGTTCAGGTTTTTTATGTCTAGTGAGTTATATGCTTCCAGCCAAATTCAGAGCATTCAATTTGCTCATCACAAAAGCCACCAGCACAGCTGGCAACTGTCACCCTGCCTTGTGCGATGGGGAGGGCTGTAAATAACCCCACAGCCAAATTTTAGGTGAACAGTGTGTGTGTAAGGCTTTGCAATCCAGCTGTGAAGCGCCACTGTGCCAAGGAGAGAGAGCTCAAAGTGGAAGACAAATAGGACAGAACATTTAATGTCTATGTGCTGACAAATGTATTTAGAAGTGGAGTCAGGCCACGGATGGTGAACAGGAATTGAAAGCCTTCCAAAATGCAGGGATATTTCTATTAGTTTGAGCTTTCCAAACTTTTCAAAACATTAATGTCCATTTATTTATTTTACTTTTCTAGCATGTATTAGAGGAGAATATGTGATTAAGAGTTTTTTTTTTTTCCCCAAGCTTTGCAACATGTCTCCTCACAGAACTGTTCTATGTCCTTTCCTTTCACAACGCTGGTGTTTGGATCGATCACAGTGTACCTGTGGTGTTTGGTGAGCAGGCAGCTCTCAGGCTGCCAAGATGCTCAACCACCATGTTTTGGCTCCACTAAAATTTCATTCCACTTGGACTGAGATATGAAGTGTTAAAAACTGCTGTTTCACTCCTTGCAGTTGCATTCCTGAGGGAAATTTTGGAAGGTGGCCAAACCCAATTGAACACAAGAATCCCATGGCATAGCAGAGCAGTGGAGGCAGTGGGAACAGACAGTGCTAGGAGTGCCTGGATCTGCCAGGACAAGCACAGTGCTGGCTGGCCATGGTGAGAGGAGCAGCAGCACTATTTCCTTTGCCCTCATCACCTCATCATCAGCCATTCTATGGCTCTTCCCCCCCCCCCCGCCCCCCGAGGTGTTAACCAGAGTCAAATCATGGGGTCACACCTTTCAGGCTCTATAGGGAGGAGTCAACACGCACAGCCCAGTGCTGGGAAATTGCAAGAGGGAGCAGAAGACTGAAAATGTGTCCTACCCACCTCAACCATGGGCATCTGGAACACAGCAATCCCTCTGCACAGGAACCCCTCACTTCCACCAGAAAACATGACCGTTAGTGCAGTAGTACCATGGTCTGCTTCATGACTTAAATGCAGTTGGAAGGGAGAAGCACTGTGACTTCTTTGGGGGGAAGGGGTCATAGGGAAAGAAGACTAAAACAAAAAAAAAAGCATGTAGAAAGGTCAGGAAACAACAAATAGCAGCAGTGGAAGATTGAAGTGCATGGGCTTCGTTGTTCACAGACAAAGGTACACACAAAAAATACACTTCAGTCATTACATCTTTGACAAGCTTGAACATATGTTAAACAAACAAAAATAAAAACCCAGAAAAGGTCACCAAAACATTTCTAGAAAAGGTATGAGTCAAACAAGCACCCTTATGAGGTGGCAGAGACTGCAGGGTGTCAGGGTTAGACAAGCAATGTCTTTCTCTTCTGCAAGGGACACTGGTTCTAATTCTCTTTTTTGAGAGTCTGTCAGTACCAAAGATACTCTGGGACAGATGAAAATCATGAACAGGGTCTGTGTCTAAATTCTGTTCTGGAAGGCTGCCATAGAACAGCCTGATGGTTTATAAATAAGAGAGCTCAGGCAAGTTTAATCACTTCTAAGGGGATTCAGTTGCCATGACACGTGCCTCGCACTCCTTTGACTCACTCAGCTGCCAGCCCTCACCTCCAGTACAGAAGATGGGGGTCTTACATTGGTTCTCTCTTCCATCTTCCCAGCCCATACCAATGTCTCAGTTCCTCTAGAGCACTCCACCTCTCACTAGAGACTTATGCACACTGGCAAGCTGTGCTTTGTCCAGAGAGCTTCTGGGAAGGGTAATTCAGCAGTGAGGAAAGGCTTTATGATATCTGGTCCAAATTACCACCCCTAGGACCAGACAACACGCTCAGATGTTAAGATAAGTGGCTGTCTTGCAAATCAGTAAATGACACTATTCATAGAATCATAGAATCAATAAGGTTGGAAAAGACCTCAAAGATCATGAAATCCAACCTGTCACCGAAGACCTCATGACTGCTAAACCACGGCACTAAGTGCCACGTCCAATCCCCTTTTGAACACCTCCAGGGATGATGACTCCGCCACCTCCCTGGGCAGCCCATTCCAACAGCTAACTCTTTCTGTGAAGAACTTTCTCCTCACTTCAAGGCTAAACTTCCCTTGATGCAGTTTGAGACCGTGTCCTCTTGTTCAGGTGCTGGTTGCCTGGGATTTTGATTTTGGATGTACTCATGTTCCACAGATGCTATCTGGAGTAACACATAACATGGCTGCCTGGAAGGACATTGCTACAGTGGTGTCAGAAAAGCCCCTAGTGCAGATTTGGATGAAGTTTAATCTAAATATATTAATTCTATGATTATTTTATGTATCTGAACCATTCCAAGATAACAGTAATCCCATTTTTTTTTCATAGCTCCATGTAGTCACACATTAATTTTTAAACAGGTTTATTTCTTTAAAAAAACTGTATTTAATTTACATTGAAATAGTATTTATGGTCCAACTGGAGCTAGCTATTTGTTTCCAGCCTTATATAACTTTCTGATGAGGGCTATGGAATGCAATTCATTTCTAAAGCAAGGAAGTCCTGGGGATTAGGTGTTTTTGTTTTTTTTTTTCATCACTAATAAATTTCATCTTATTTGTAATCCCAATGCATTTAGCTTCAGTGTTCAGCTACCAGATACTTCTGTACCTCAGCATGTTAGCTTAAAGAGCCCTCTACTGTCAGAAGTTTCCTTCCCTATGTGTAGACAATAGCTAAACTGTTGCTGAATTTTCTGTTTGCTTAGTTGCATGGACTAGTGTTTCCAAAACCAGAATAATTTCCATGGCTTTTGTTATTTGGACTGGATTTCAGGCTACCTATGTGGATCTGCTGTACTGGGTGGACAAGGTGCCCCAGCCCCACTCAGGGAAGGTGCAGAAGGAATAGAATAGAATAGACCAAGTTGGACTAGACTTTTGAGATCATCGAGTCCAACCCATCATCCAACACCATCTCATCAACTAAACCATGGCACCAAACACCCCATCCAGTCTCTTCCTAAACACCTCCAGTGATGGCGACTCCACCACCTCCCTGAGCAGCCCATTCCAATGGGCAATCACTCTCTTTCTGGGAAGAATTTCTTCCTAACATCCGGCATAGACCTCCCCTGGTACAGCTTGAGACTGTGTCCTCTTGTTCTGGTGCTGGTTGCCTGGGAAAAGAGACCAGCCCCTGCCTGTCTACAACATCCCTTCAGGTAGTTGTGGAGAGCCATAAGGCTTCCCCTGAGGCTCCTCTTCTCCAGGCTAATGAACCCCAGCTCCCTCAGCCTCTCCTCATAGGGCTTGTGCTCCAAAAGAGAAGAGAAGGAAAGCAGTGTTGGGATGGCAGGTCTGGCTCTGTTGGGCTTTACTGCCTCTGTTTTCCTGAAGTGTTTTGGTGTCAGAGTCTTGGTGGTGAGCACCAGTTTGGAACAGTCAAGGGGAAATATCAACCCACCTCAATCATCAAGTGGTCAGATTCCGCCAGTCTCAGCTCTAGGTTGGAGATCAGCTTGTGTTCAACCTACCACCATCCTCACCTCTATTTTATGGAGCCTGCGTGTGATTGTCCACCTGTTGTGAAACAGGAGCACTCCCAAACATTTGCCTTTCTTTGGAAACACATTATTTCTGAGCAAAATGGTCTCAATTAGTGGCATGACATTCTGAATGGGAATAAAGGAAGACTCTCAAGTAGATGGAATACCCCAGCATGGGCTGTGGCGCTGCTGATGGGATGTCCCTCATGTAACCTTCCACCTGGTCTCATTATATTCTGAATAGGTATCATAGTATCATTCAGGGTTGGAAGGGACCACAAGGATCATCTACTTCCAACCCCCCTGCCATGAGCAGGGACACCCCACACTAGATCAGGCTGGACAGAGCCTTATCCAGCCTGCTCTTAAACACCTCCAGGGACGGGGCCTCAAGCACCTCCCTGGACAACCCATTCCAGGGCTTCACCACTCTCATGGGGAAGAACTACCTCCTCACCTCCAGCCTGAATCTCCCCACCTCCAGCTTCATTCCATTCCCCCTAGTCCTATCACTACCTGAGATCCTGAGAAGTCCTTCCCCAGCCTTCCTGTAGGCCCCCCTCAGATAAAAAACAAGATATGGGGAGGTTGATAATACATAAAACTTACAATTTCTTCATGTGTTATTTTGTATTTGTATATTGGCCATTTTTGCATTTTGCCTAAAGAAATGGTTGAAAAAATTTTAGCAGTGGAATTTCCTTGCAGCCTAAAATTTCCCCATCTCATGCTCTTTGGACAGCTTGCTACATAAGCTGTCCAAAGCACTGTCCATCAGGACTGCATTTGGTTAAAATGAGTGACAGAGGGAAAAAGGCATTCTGAAGCACCAGGCATTTTCTCAGATTAAAACCTCTGTTCTCCTTTTTAACAGAAGTATGGGAGCTGGTGGCACATGAATTCAAAGCATGTGTTTCCTATCATATCATCACTGGAAGAAGTATAAAGTAAATGAAAGGGAAGTAATTTATTGTGGAGCCTTAAAAAAATGGTCTGGAGCTCATCTCAGGCCTCCATCAGTAATTACACATGAAAACATTATGTGCATGGTATATAATCTGTTAAGCTGTTGGATATCTAGCTTTAATCTCCACCTGGCTTTGAGGGATGGCTGGCAAGCTGAAGTAACCCACAATGGGGGTTTGAGATGTAACCTCCACGTGAATTTGAAGCATCCATCTGTATCAAGAGAGATCTCAACTTCAGTGGTCTCAAATCTGCTCCTGTAAGTACAGTAAAGGCAACTGTTCTGTGCACCCTACATACCTCATGGGTAACATGAGGTTTGAAGATTATTGAGAATGAACTTTAATAGAGTTGAGAGTGGTTTCATCCTGTGTGTGACATCTAACAATTAGGATACCCTCTATGCTTGTATGAATCATTAACTTCCCAAACTGCTAGTTCAGCCTTTGACACAGAGCCATGCATCACTGCTAACCAGTGTTCACCTCAACACAGACACCTGAGCGTTTCACCTGAAAGTTATAATTCATCTCACTTGGGCAGCCAATGCTTAAATCCAACTGGAATGACATTAACAAACTCCAGGGATCACAATATGCTGGGATCCAGCTCAAAGCTCACCAACTTTTAGAAAGGTGTCTTCCTACAGGGTTTTTTTTTAACACTCATGAAACTTCTGCGCTCATGGTAGGGTTGGTCTGGGCATATCTGAACTGTAAAACTTTAATATTTTCATGTCAAAAATGATTTTGCTAAAGTTAACTTTCCCCACACTTTGACTTATCAGTTTCAGTTGTGGTGGTGTGCATTTCAGCTGAAGTTTTATTACATTATGTTGGCAGCACATTATGTTGGGTTTTTTTTTTTTAACACATGGATTTGATTGAGAAATGAAACTGGAATAAGAATGAGGTAGCTGCAGCATCTGCTGGGAGACGCAGCTAGTGCTGGTGTCAATCAATCTGATTGATTAAATATGGTGGCACACATTTTATTAAAACAAAATGCTCTCCCTGAAGAAGACTACTATGCCAATATAATGCACAGCTCTCCTAAAGAACGCTACAAAAGAGGTGGTCTGTTTGCGAAATACAATACTTGTAAATAACTGGAAAGGACTGAGGAGTTCAAATTACATTTGGCTGCTCATGGAAACAGCTATTTTATTGTCTTGGCATGCAGTAGCTGGTATTGTTATGTTGGTAAGATCAGCAGCACTGATGGAAGTTTAATTATTCTGTTGGGCCACAAAAAGATTTTTATGTGCTCGCTGACGTTTATTAAACAGGTCTGAGGCTTGAAAGTGCTCAGTGGCTTGTGACCAGGGCATGTGACAGACTGGCTCAAGGCTGGAGGTGGAGGCAGTGCCTGCCCGCCCCGTGCCTCGGGCATGTTGGAGCTAATTTCCAGGCAGCCTCCTGGCTCACTCAGTGCAAGGATGGGCGTTTGCAGGGCTGGCCTGACCACGGGAAGAAAACCCCTCTGGGGATGGATGGTCATCAAAGGCGCAATTACCTGCCCTTCAGGTACAAGGCACAGGCATCTTCGACTTGCCTTCTCTCTTGCAGAAACAAAAAGGATGTGCAGCAACTCCACCCCAGAATACAGCTGGTGGCAAAAGAAACCATTTCATGGTGCATTCTCTGATCTCCCTGGGGGAAGGTCAGGAGGAACAATGAGTCATATTATTTGAGAAGTGCTTAGAGGCTATAGTGACGGAGAATTTAGGATACAATAAATCTTTGCAGTGTTTCCTATCCAGCTAAAATTATGGCTCCTGCTGTGTATCTTAAGGAATTGGTAGGAGTTTTGCACTGGCTTCGCCTGGACTGAAATTTTACCAACCTCCATTGATATGCTACACAATAAGATGAATTACAAAACTTCTTAACCAGTGTCAATATTTTACTCTCTTTCCTCCACATGGAGACGTTCATAATTTAATACAGGGTTCTGGTTGTTTGCTTCATTCTCACTGAAGGTATCTGAATAACTTTCCCCCCCAGTAAATAACATAAATACGAATGTAAATATAAACAAACATCTGCACCACGGCAGGGTGCCACATCCTACTCTCTATGGTGAGGATCAACCAAGTGTATGCTCCAGCTGGATATGACACTGCAGGAATAGATTAAGGAGGTGACTGTGTCATTGAAGGGTTCCTATTGTCTGCCATTGTCCAGGAACACAAATCACAGCAGAAAAATACCCAGTATGCAAATCATGTGATATAGCAATAGCCTACAAAATGTGCTGGCTTGTGCCATTCCTGTTTTGAAGAGAACAGTGCTCTATCTGTTCTCCAGATCCTGTGAGGTGAGAAGTAACAGTTTCAGGGGAGGTGAATGGACTACTTTGATGGGATAGGCATTGAAAAAGGAAAGTAGCAAGGAGAGAAACATTAGATGGGGAAGAGAACAAAGTTGTGCAGGAAACATCCAGCTTCCAGAGGGAAGGAGATGTAAGAAAACAAACAAAAAACCAAAACAAAAACCCAAACCATGGTGGAAATTATTACTTTTACTTCAGAAAAAGGCAGACTGCAACAGTGATGGCCACAGTACAATAACATGTATCATAGAATCATAGAATCAATAAGGTTGGAAAAGACCTCAAAGATCATCAAGTATCATAGCATAGAGGAAAAGCATAGGAAACATTCTGTTTCAGCCCACTGACTTTTCACTTTAATTGATGGGGTTTTTCATGGTAACCATTCTGGATCACCACTTCTAGTTTCAGTGCAATTCCTTCTCCCGTGGACACAGCCTGTTTGCTGCACCATAGTAGCGGTTGTGCTGTAGAAATTCCGGTAGCAGGTCCCTGGGCACCACACTACTCTTTGGCCATCTGAGATACTTAAGTGAGTGCTTAAAAATAAAACCAAGCTCAGTAGAGTCTCAGCATGTTTAACGTGATGGCATCAAAATGACACGAGTACAGATGGCTCAGACAATATCTGTGTTGAATTTTTAATGGCAGATTTGGAACTATTTTTAAGATCCTACTGTTATTTCTCCTGAGAGATCTTTTCCTAGCAATCTAAGTAGAAAATAATAATGAGGGGGGAAAAAAAAAACCTTGCTAGGCAACCTCTTCAACATGCAGATGGTTTCTTCAGTGACACTTCTACTGAAGCTAATCTTCCAGGATTGAGATATTTTCAGAAACATCCATTTGTGGTTTATTTTTTCTTTACTCACAAAGACACAGCTTTGTATACAAATCTTTTCTCCATCCCCACCCGCTTATTTGGTGGTTTCAGGCTTGCTAACAACTTTTTGCATGAACAGACATCTCTGTTGTACTTTGCAGACCTCAGAAATGTAGCTAATGATAGTATTTGTACAGATGCACAGTCCATCTGCCTCCAGTTTTCATCCCTTCACAGAGCTTTCTCAGAGGTTCACCACCACCTGTGTTAACTCACAAACTTATCACAGTGCAGGATTGCTCTGAAGAGGAGCTCTGATCTTACTGTTTTATGGTGAGAGCTTGTATATTTTCTAATATCCTCTCAAGAAGAGTCACTGAGGTAATTCTGAGCACATCAGTATTTGACAGGTGACTCTCCCATAATTTTTTTTGCCTCTAACTTTGTCTCCTTTCATCTCCATTCATCTTTTGTGCTTCACACCTTGCAGGAACTTCACCATTTAGTTTACTTGCTGCTTGGATGCCCATGGGCTGGGAGACTTTTGATTTTTTTGTTCTTGTATTGTCACCTTTTGCTGCTGATGAAACCTAAAGGCAACATAATCTGGATTTATGGTTAATGTGCAAAGACAGGGGAAAGTAGAGTGGGCTTGGGGGAAAAAACCTCAGGTCTGTTATACAGGCAGAGTAAAGAGTAGTCACTTCAGACTTCAGAAAGCGCCTGAATTAAAGCAAAGGCAGTGATACCACCCCTTTTGATATTCCCTGACAGTGCAAAACCTATGATTGACAATAGAATTTGATTTCCTACTGAAATGCCAGAAAGTGCAGCAGCTCAGGAGCGCTGTGTGTCCTCTGCAGGTTGGATGCAGCAAGACCAGGAGCATCCTGGGCAGAAGAAATCACTTCAGCTGTAATGATTTAATATCTGATAAACACACATCAATATTCAAGAAGTATAAAGTGAATGTAACATCTCCTAAAACACTGAAAAACAGATTAAATACCATTAAAGAAATGAGAGCAGGCTGACTCTGTAAGATATTTTCAAGCTGTTTTCTTTAGATTTTCATGAATCTACCAGTTTTACTACCAGAGATTCATAGTTACCTAAAGGTTAGGCAAAATTTCTCATTAATAACAAGGGAAGTGCATGATGGTATTTTGATGAATATTTTGACACATCTGCAAATGTTGGCATGAAAAGGACTTTAACTGCTGCCAGCTATGATTAGCCCTAAGAGAAATATTTTGTATAGCGTCTCAGTGGGATTTTAAAATCTTGATAGCTACTGAAGGTTAATTAACATATATTAGAAAATAGCTAAAAATCTAGTGGCTATGCTTCTGCAAAGGACAAGGGGCAGGCATATGTTTACTAAAGCGGATAACATTTTGAGGGACCCTCACTTGAGATGTGGCAGGAAAGTAGGACTCACTGACATCTGCACAGTCAGGATCGTGCATAGTATGATCTGAATAAAACCCACTGTTAGCTGTAAACATATATGAAACTATCATGCAGTTGCATATTGGATCACCACCTCATTAGAAATGCTTTTCCTGGGCATGATGGGCATCCTTTATTTTTTCCCTTCTCAGGACTCAAAAGCTGTTTCTTGATAAGGAAGATGCCCTTGAACAATGCACTAGGAAGGGAGACTGTCTGGAACTCTGTTTTGTGGTTAGTTATATTTTGGAACCCCAAGTGTCTGCCTATGTCTATATTCATTAGGCAGAGATTTAAAATCAAAAGTACATCATTCATTACTGTTACTGCAGTACAGACCTCTACAGCTAGCCCTATCAAATAATGCAAACCAAGTGAATAAACAGCCAACGTAATTTACTGTCAACTTCAGTAAAAACCTGGGGAAAAAAAATCCCTGCGGTCCAAAATATCGTGGGTGGTTTTAACAACATTGTCCACAGTGCATGAAATGCAATATTTTGGGGGTAGTAATTGCCATTATTTAAACCTCAGGAAGCCACAGATTTATATTTGTTCAGTTTCCCCTTAAGCTGGATAATAAATCTGTACAGCTTCTGCGGGGCTTCTTGTGCGTCTCGGTTATTTATTTATATATTTACTTTCTTATTTTCATTTAAAGAAAGACTCTGAAAGGATAATACATGCCTATACTGGAAAAGATTTTAACTGCTGAGTTGCTCTGTCTGGAGCACATTGTGCCTTTAGACACGTTGCAATGCAAGTACTGAAAGTAGCGTCACAGATACATACGCAGAAACCGGCAGTCAGTTGTGACTCAGAAGACAATACCCCAACTGTGTATTAAGTTTAATGTAGATTAATGTGAGTTGCTTTCCTTTGCATGTATGTACACAGGTACAAATAATTAAGATTAATTCCACTGGATGTAATGGCCTTCACTGTGCACAGTGCCATAACATCCTTCTTTAATAGCTGTTAATTGGACGTATTTGCTTTGATGGTGAAGTCCTGATTAGTCTTGTTACCCTACAACCCCTTCTCCCTCCCTTTGCTCACTTTTGTGCTTAGGAAAAGATTTATAATAAGTGAATCACGGCTCTGCAGTTTATTAGCAAAAAATCAATACATGCATCTGTTTACAGGTATTAGAGGTTCAGCTAAACAGGGGGTGCTCTGCATAGTGTCTGAAGACTAGAGATGATTCATGTTTTCATTTTTTCTCCTTTTTCCTATGCAATGTTTTTACAGGTAATAACTCATATTTCTTACTGGAATTATTTTCTGTATCTATTTTCTTTCTTTTGTTTCTGCATTGGACCTGTAGAGTTGCTTGGTGAGCCACAATTCCTTCAGCAAGCTCCCATTCCAAGATGTCAAATGTATGGCTGAAGTGGGGAACTGCTTCCACATGACAATTCAATGTGTTTCTTCTGGAAAATAGTCAGTAATTATTTTGCCATCTCTGTCCTCTGTAATACAGTAAACCTAAACATAAGGGACAGGGGCTTCTGTGTGTGCAAATCAGTACGTCTTCACTGAAGTCTAGGTGGACAATCGATTTATGCTGAAGCTCCGAGGCTGTTGTGGGTTTTTTTAAGTATCTCATTTTAGCATTAGTCCTTTACATTTGTTATCTCCCAGGAGCAGAACTCTTTTTATGGAATTAATGAATGATGGATATATAAAGAAAGAAGTTAAAGGTGCAACTGCAGCCTAAACCCATGTCTCAGAGCCAGGTTCCCAGGCATGGCTGGCCCTGCTCTCTCTCATGCACTGCCATGTGTGAAACTGCAGGTGGTTTTCCTGGGACGTTGAGCCAGCTGCATGTGAAGTTAAGGCATTTTTTCCTGCTCAGAGCAGTTTGAAGTACCTGAGCCCCACCACCCAGGAGCAGTAACAAAGCCAGGCCTGGCCCCACAGATTCCTCACTGTGTATTTCCTCTCCAGCAACTCATCCTTACCAGCACAAATTGTCCATATTGTTTTATCATTAATATACTGGCCCAATGCCTTTTCTTGGATGAGTATCAACACACCAGCTTACTGCATTTCCTGCTCCCAGTGATCTCCACAGAGCCCATTGAAGAAGACAGGACTGTTCCCTTCTCCTGTCTCTTCCCATTTGCCTGGAGTCACAGGATGCTGCTGCATTGCAAACACATACAGAATGGGGGGGACCTCAGTTTGGGATAGATTGCACTCTAGCCAAATTATTCTGCCTAAAGGAATATTTGAATGAAATGTCTGTGAGATCTGGTCTACTGCCAGGATAGCTTTGGTGTGACTTCATCCAGCCAAGGATAGACTTCTGTCTTCTTCCTCCTCTGCTGTTGTGTTTAGTGGGTCGGTGCATTCCAGCTGCCAAACAGGACCCTTTAAAGTGTTTGGGTTATAAATGATCAACCTGATTTTAACTTACTGGACAAAGCACTCCACAGAGGGCAGGCTAGCCCTGCTAGTTGTGTGGATCTCTGAAATTTATTTCCTTTAATTAGGAAAATTAGTGTACAATGTGGGTTTTAGAAGTCTTCTGACAGATCTTCACTGCTCCCTCTGACTTTATCTCTGCATCCAAGTCTGCTGCTTATATTATTTGGATCTCTTACTGCAGCCAGGGGAAATGCAAACAGAGCCAATTCCTAAAGTGTTTAAAACTGAGAAACCCGATCATGATGCCCAATTTTACTATTGTCTGAGGATCTGATGGAATGATTTGGGGATTGAAAGAGCAGATCTTTTATGAGATTAATAATCTACAGAACATTAAGATGCAATTGTCCACCTTCCTCCAAAAAGGAAGTCTGCATAATCACAGCCCTAATAAGAGAAGTAAAAAGAAAGGAAAAGATGTTTCTTTGTAACTGTTTAAACATGCTTAGCAATTACACCTTTATTGTCAGTATAAACCCAACACAAGCAAGGTGTTTATTTACTGAGGCCTCTCCATTTTGATTTCAGAAGTAAAGCTCAGTCAGTGAGTTTGCAGTCGTGTTATTAATGCTTTTAATTACAGCCCACTTCTAAACTTGAGTTTCTCTGCCCTAAGCAAGGCTGTATTTCCATGCGCTGGTGCCTTAAGACCCCTCTAGCAGGAGGAGGGTTAAAACCAATATTTGTAGATAAAGAGGTAAACATATTTACATTCAGTTTTTCACACTTTATGCATATGTCATGCAGTGAATAGTTTTAGAGGTATGTTTGTACTATCTCTCCAGAATTTTTACAGTCTGCAGGACACAAAATCTCTATAAAGTGACTTATTGAAATAGAAGCAGATTGGTAAAACCGTTTCTCTCTTATGAACTGTGAAGAATGATCCTCTAAATGAAATCAGGAAGGAACTGGACAGAATCTTGTTTAATGGTGTGACAAAATGAATCACAACTATTCCAAGCATCCATCACTGCTAAAAGGGGACCACAAATGATCTGTGAACTACTATATATTGATTACTCATGTACTACAAGTGTCGGATTTAATGTTCACACACCATGGAAAGGCGGCAGGGACAGATGGTGCCTTAACTCTTCTTTGATAGATTTTAATGGTGAAATATTGATTTCTATCTGGCCAAGGCCTGTTGTTAGGGGCCAAAGTCATTTGTTGGGTATAGCCGGACACCCAGTCTGCTAGGGGTAATCAATCATTTTTGGCAAGGCAGGTGAAATTCTGAAGAGAAGCACCTTGGGTTCCTAAACTGTATCAAGATGAGGGTGAGACCAATATTTGCACATGCACCCCTCCTCCTTCCTCCATGCACACATATGAAAAGACTCCATGAAATTGTGCTTGTAAAGAATTATTAATGATAAGACATGTTTACTGAGGAGAGTCACGGCGAATCACAGCTGACATGAAATAGTCTGGGAGCCTCAGAGAGAAAATGAGCTTCTCGCTAAAAGGGACTATATTTTATTTAAACATCCGTCTAGGGCTGAAAACTCAGGTAATCTGTTGTGTTACAAGCCACTGGCTGTTCTTGCCATCCAGAGAGATAACACTGAGGAGCTAATAGGAACACATCAATCACAATCAGGCTGCAATTCCACCGGTGTCTCCTCTTCCCAGCTTCTTTTTAAGCTCCTTAATAACGATGATAACATAGTTCTGGGCTTGTGAGAGGGTTTCTTCCCTTTGAGGGTCATATTCATAAAGCGAATGGCTTGCAAAGTCAGCATCTCACTCCTGTTTGGGGGGCGGGGGTATGGGGAGAGTGAGCAAAAGGAAGGACTTTGCAGGTGGGAGGTGTAGGGGGGGCAGGAGGAGACAGATTTTCCCCAACAATAAATCCGTGGATGCCCCTCTATCCCCTGACAGCCTTCCCAAGAGAGGATTGCTGTTCGGAAGCAGACTGGAAAGGGTAGCCTCTGCCCAGATGTGCCCCAGATGTGGGAAGCCAGTTGAGGCTGATTTTTCGTTTAGATTATCTTGCTTACCTAATGATTTTTGCTTCACTGCTCAGCTCGATTGTGTTCACTAGGACGGCAGGCTATTAAAATGTCAAGGCACATTGAATTGTTGTTATCAAGGAAAGAGACCTTTCCAATCAAACCTATGTTCCCTGGGTTGCATAAAAGCGAGGAAGGGATTGGAGGAGCAAGAAGACCTTCTCCATATCGGGGAGAGGGGGTGAGGTGCAAGGGGGGGATTGTGTGCGTGCGTGTTTATGTGATTGTGCGTGCACACAGATGGGTTGCATGTGCCTGCCGTAGTGGGTGCAGTAATTAAAATGCCATCTTCTGTAACAGGTATCAGACATTTCTCTCATTCACATTTATGGGAGGAGGCAAAACTTCTCCCCATTGTGCTTCCCGCTGCAATCCTTGTAAAGAAAATACTGGGAGGAGGAAACTTGCGTGGTTGAGTCACTGGCCCTGCATACTAAGGAGCTACTGGGCTGGGCTGAAGGAGAAAAACAAAGGCAAATGCCTTCCTCATGTCTGCACCTGCCTTAAGGCTTGATAAGAAAATAAGTTCACTGACCTACTGGGAAAAACACTGGAAATTGTCCGGTATCACAATATTGAACAACTGGTGACAGGATGATACAAACCCAGGCGCATTTGGAGACACTAAAATCCCCTACCTCTCGTCACCACCACCACCCTGTTCATATAATTGCAGAGCAGTTTATTACACAGAGGCACATCAGATATTGCCACGGATTGATTTTTTTCTCTCTTCTCTCATAAACTATACACTACATCATATTGGTTGGGGGGGGGGGGGGGGGGGAATATATATATATATATTCTTTGGATTTACTTCTCTTTGTTTAAATCATTTCACAAATATTTTGCTTTTCCCCTGCCGTTTCTCTTTCGTGTTCATTTTAAAAAGATGGCTTTGTTTTCGCTTGTATACTGTTTTGTAGAATAATGACATCCACCCTGTCCCCCATGCATCAAGCATCATTGATTGGCCACAACGTCATTGTCACTACTGGGTGTTCATCTTCACACTTGCCGCTGGCAGGTCCCTCATCTACTTTCTCTCTGTCTTGCACATGCCCCTTTCTGCAGCCACATGCTCACTCACTACAGGCATGCCCACTTTCTCTTCTTGCCTAATATGTGTTTCTCCTGGTGTATTTTAACTCTCTGTCTCCTCCTCACACCCCCTCACTTTCTCTTCCTCTGACCTCGTGCTGCTGTGTGAGTCCATGAGCACAAACCACAGCCAACTGCTCAATTCTGCAGCAATCTTCAGCTTGGTTTGCGTTAAAAAGCCAGGAGAAAACAAATGCTTCTTTCTTCTTCCACATTGCCTGCACTGATTCATGAAAGTTTCTCTCCCAAGATCTGATTCTCTGACCTATTCAGGCACAGGGAGGAGATACCATTGAAAGGATTACATGAGTCCTTGCTAGTCCTGCACATGCAAGTAGAGGAGGGGTACACAACGATCCTTCCCCACCATGCTGTGGCTCCAACTGGCCTTTCTTTTTACTTTGGCTTTACATCTCCATTCTCATTTCTGTCTTGGGCCTTGTCTCCATGGAAAAACGTATTGCACACAGGGCTGGGATGTGAATTAGTAGTGGATCCCTGCAGGGGACACTGCAGGTACAGTGAGGACTTGAGTGCATAAGGACATTACTATAGAGCCAGATGACTTGCAAATTTCCTGTGCTATGACACCAGCTTCCCCACACATGCTGCTAGTGCATATGGGGTCTGTGTGTCCCTCACTCCAGCCAGGTTCCACACACCCAGTGCTCATACACACTTATGCTACATGTGCTTCTTAACCAAGTATTTGCTGGTTTGCTTATCCCATACCCGTGTCATACCCATCCTAGCAAAGCTCAGTATATTTACTCTTGCAAGTTGGGAAAGTAAGACAGCAGTAGTATTCCTTTACAGAAGGGAAACTGAGCCTTGAAGGCTTGTGAAATGCTTCAATATTTCAAATGCTGGGATCCAAAGTGACTTGCCCTAACATATAAGAAAGTGGGTGGCAGACGGCAGGAACTAGCACCCAGTTCAGAATACTGTACTCTGGTTATTATCACTCTAGTCATTAGACCAGCTTTCATTTCTCCTGTCAATGGTTTTTTTTTTCCTTATTTACTCACTGCTCCTTTCAATATCTACCAGTATCCATATTTTTCTTGCAAACTCAAGCTTCCTTAAGGAGATGCATTTGGCTCCACGACTAAGAGCTGTGAACCAGGTATCCAGCCCAGCCAACGATGTGAAACGCCTCCACTTGCTTACCAAGTCAAATAGAGTGATCTTCATTGTCACCCAGGTGTGTGGTCACGACACTCATGGCATCACATGGGTGTTCTGTTTAACACTGCTCCCAAACATGGTGAGTCACCAGACAGGATGGGGAACGAAACTACCACTTTCAGGGCCAAAGCAAACATGCAGCAGAGGATGCCTGATTCCTTTTTGCACTGTCATCCAATCTGAATACTGCTCCGTGTCTAGATCTGTATGTAAGACCAGGCAGGCCCCATGGACTTGGACCATTTCCAGGTTACCTGGACTCAGCTGTGCTGCTCTTCCTTTGCCGTTCTGGGTTCATGTATGTCCTCTGAGTAGAATACTCCTTCCTATGAGAATTTCCTGCATATGTTGTTTGGGCATGTATTTTTTTCTATAACAGGCTATGAGCTAGCACTCTTTTTTCCCTTGCAGGCTAAACATCAGGGAGCATTTTTCGTTGCCTAACAGACTTGACCAGCATCACTGCACAGTCTGAAAAAGTGTTGAATCTAATCCTCTCCCCTTTGCTCCACAAACTGTGGGAAGGAGCAGCACCCTTTCTGAAATTTTTCCCAGTGGGTGCTTTTGAACTGCTGCTGGTTGAGCAATGATGGCTAATTTTTGAGGAATTCTTACCAGCATTACCATCATAATAGGTGAATTGATTTTACTGTCAGTAAAGGACCATTAAAGTACCTCCTTCCGAGTCCTGGCCAGCACTGGTCATCTGAACACCGTTCAGCCCAGGGTGACACAATTTCCCATACCTGTTTTGGACCTGACTTCAAGCCTGAATTCAATGGCAATCATTCTACTAAGTCTGAAGGCTGGGAACAGTCTTGTAGTGGTTTGGAAGGGAAAATAAATAAAAATTCTTCACTATGTTCTTCTGGCAAAAGTAACCAGAATTACTTTTTCTAAGAGGAATCATCATGGCCTGCAAAACACAGGATATCATTAGGGGCTGAAGCAATGCAGGAGGAGCTGGAAAGCCTCTCACTGACCTGTGCCTTCTTGTTATTTGTAATATTTCAGCTTTTATTTTGAAATCTGAATTAATTTCCTTGATTCTTCAACACATGTTCAAGGAGATCTTGTTACTGACTTCATGTGGGCTTGTCCTCCTGGATTTATGCATATCAGCACTACTTCTGAGAGGGACAGAAGACCGTATGTAGTCCAAGCAAAGCAGATATATAAACTACTCTTTCCTTAACCTTCTAGGGCATGAGGAAAAAGGAGACCTGTACCACTGTAACCCACAGGGTCCTGGACAGTTAACAGGATGATAAAATAGAAGCAAAAAGCTAACCTAGCTTTTCTTTCAAGGATGGACAAAGTCAAAAGGCTCAACAAAGCTAAAACTTAACAGGCAGAATACTTCACCAGAGTGAGATGGCCAGCTGAAGTCACAGATCAAAACAGGGGGAAGAATTCATAGCATGAGATGATACTCTACTATTTTGTGCCCATGGATATGATGCTGATACTGATGGCTGGTCCAAGTGCATGCAGAGCATGCCCGGTTTCTGAGTGCTTGTGCACCTCTGTCCACGGTCAGGCAAAGGCATGATGGGGTCTTGGTTTACAGCTGTTCTGTCTAGGCACTAACATGTTGTAAAAACAAGGAAAAGAGCTGCATAATGGGGTGTAATTTTCCAGGAAAAGTGAAATACATGTCCCTCTATGCCCATATATTTTACAATTTCTCCTACTGATTATCCAAACACTGAGCCTGTTTTGACCAGTCCTGTCAATATTGTGCCTCAGCTAAACCCACAACCAAGAGGATTTCCCTTATGCTTCAGCAGCATCCCAGAACATGCATAGTTCTATTTTTTTTATTGTTTTGTCTGCACCCTGATCCTAACATCACAGTGTGCCCTCTCAGGGCTGCCCAGGGTTTTTACCTCGGTTTTACTTCTGAGACACCAAGCTTTGTCTGTATATGACAGGATTAAATGGATTGCAACAGAAATGGGACAAATTCACAGCATCTTATTGAAAAGCTGCTACTGGTCTTACCTGTTATCTGAGCTCCCCAGCCTTTCCAACACAGCAACCATTTGTTGCTCCTGCTCCTTCCCTGTTTCTCATCCCATGCAATTCAGAGGATGTGCAAAATGATCAGCCTTCAAGAGGATCCATGTTTCAGTACCAAAGTCTAATTTCAGACATGTAAGACCTGCTTCTGCATCTGCCCCTTTGTGCAACAAAAAAAAAAAAAAACCTTAATACTGGCTATTACATTTAAATGTAAATTGAGTGGGACCAAGAGAATTGGTTCCTGAACTGTGCCAAAACCCCCGCATTAAGAGGTTAAGGTTGGTATATATATCAATCACACCAGCATAAAACACATCAAAGGGATGTAATTGTCCCCTAAGCAAGCCTTATAATTCACAGAAAACTCACTTGATGTTAGCTCAGTTAAAATAATTCTGAAGAGAAAGACACTGGAAAGTTCTCAATGATTTCTTGCAATGTCATGCAATAACCTTATAATTATGATTAAAGCTTTATTTTCATTGGCTTCAGAACTTATGTTCTTCTCTGGATGCATCTCTTACCTCCACAGGCAAATTCCATGGGGCAGTGGCACAGGGGAGGATCAGAACTTTCCAGTGTGTATGGACAGAGTATGCCTTCTCCTTTTGAATTCAGCCCCTTCTCGGGAAATTTCCATAACCTTCAACAAATTCCTGGGCTGACACTATCAAAGATATGAGGGAGGGGGTAGAAACATGGGGGGGCAGTTCAGACAAATCATTTTGGGGGCAAATGTGCCTCAAGGCAAGTCCTGTTGTGTTTGAGCAAGGCAGCAGCTGCCTACGCCTGCAGACAGACTTATTTCTGTGGAAGCAACAGGTTAAAGCCACAGAACAGCTGCCAGATATGCCAGAACTGTCCTTGCTTGGCAGGTCCTGGCTTCTAGACCTTCAGCACACAGAGGAAATCCAGTGTCAGCCATGGCTGACCACATATGACAGCATGAAGGTAACAATGAGCAGTCAGTGTTTGTAAACAGCAGTCTACCAGCCCCCTACTCTGGCCAGCCTTGGCTCTGTGGTTTTGGAAGGGCCCCTGCTAGCATTCCCAATCCAGACACCCCATCACCCTCAACACATCAAGGCAAAAATGCTCTGGTGAGCATCTCAGACATAGTCCAATCTGTTTTAGCTCTGGGATTCTCAAACCAAGTACGGGAAGCAAGGTCAAGTCACAAATAAACCACGTCCAGGTTGGGTTTTTTTTTGCATACAGCAGATTTATTTGCTAGCAAAGTAGCTGTGCTGGGAACAGGAACAGAGGCCATGTGTTTTGTTTGCAATGGAGCGCCTTGAAGAAGCTAAAACAGTGCTCAAAGCAAAATAATTGTTGTAGCAGGAGGCTGTGCCCATGTTAATAGTTTTTACGGAGATGAAACTTATTAACATGTGCACTGGTGCATCTGTATTGCCTTTGGGACTCAAACAGCATGGTTCTCTGCCACGCTGCAGAGAGGTTTTACCTTCCTCTGACCTTGCTTGGGCTCCTTTGTCCTGTTCTGTGCTTTGAGCTAACCTCTTGCCTGCTTAGGCTTGTAGTCTGAATTTTAAATCCAGGCCAACTTTTTTTGAATTTCTTCTCCCACACCAAAGATTTCAGTTGTGCTGAAAGTATTTTCAGTCCCATTGTTACAATGCTTTTGGTTTGTGGAAAGTTTCTTGTGCAATGCGTGCTTCAAATAATTAACCCATTTCTAAGCTGAAATGCTAAGCTCTTAGGAGTGATCAGAAAACCTCTCTCTGCTTGCCCTGGTATTGTATTTTAGGGGAGAGGTGCGAATTTACTTCATGTGGGTTTACAACCTGAAGCTCTGTTTGACAGGGACAGAAACCAAAAATTAAAGCCTGCCTGTCGTACCAGGCTCTGCCCTTATTTAATCTACTGCAGGAATAGAAATATAACTTCTGGAGACTGATACAAAATAGCTAAGAAAAGAAAATCCAGTATCTGCATCTGAACATTGCTGTGAATTGCAAGGCAAGCCAAACCTCTGTACTTCTGATTTACTCCTGCTAGTACAGTTTAGGTGTATGTTTTTGCTAAGGCATCGCCTCTCGTAATTGATTGTGAAGACCATAACAAAGACCAAGTAAGGTATGTAACAAACATAACTTATCACATGCAGAGTCGACCCTAAACTATTAAATCCTCCCAAAGGCATTGAACTTTTTGACACGTATTACACAGAGAGTTTCCAGAGGGGAGGAAAGCAGAAAGTTGATATAGTGAGATGCTGAGCTACCACCAGTTCTATGGTGCCAAATACAGGCTGTTTATCATCACACAGGCATTATGTGTAGAATGGCACTCCACCTTGCTGCACGTCACTTACTTAGTTCAGGTTATAACCCATCCAGGGCTTCCTCCCTCCCTACAGACAATTCAGCCAAGGCAAGAACAAACTCCAGCAAACATAAACAGTTAGGTTTTGGCAGTGTTTTTCTAACAGTGCCAACCACCCTGATCTGCAAGTTTCATCTTGTAATGCCCTCTGCTTAGCTGTACTTAGAGCTGTCCCAGCCCAAGGCATCTTTTCAACAATGTTCTGCACTAAAGCTGTATACCTGCTGATTAAGTAGGTATATTTTAACCTGACAGCTTTCAGACACAATTTCAAGACTTGTAGTTTGCTAGTTTCCATTCACTTTTGCACTGTTGAGATCATCACTGCTGGAACGAGTCCAGAGAAGGGCAACAAAGTTGGTGAGGGGTTTAGAACACAAGCCCTATGAGGAGAGGCTGAGGGACCTGGGGTTGCTTAGCCTGGAGAG